>NC_138161.1:61686601-62069101 GCF_964165515.1 Mesoplodon bidens | reverse complement strand
GAATCCAGTCAAAAGGTAAGTTGCAGTAGGAGGAAACATTTAATTTCCTTTTATTTTATTTAACTTGGTTTTACTGGGCTCCTACTATCTGAAGCCATGATGTAGGTGCCATGAAATATGCACAGATGAACAGAGCACTATTTTAGCTGTCAAGGGAGCTTTATAGTGGAGGAAGGAAAACATACCTTAGCTCAAGAGCCCATGGGAGGAAACAAAAAAAGGGGCAGTTGATAGTGGATTATATTGGGAAAAGGCAGTGTTAGGGTCCAGTCA
Source organism: Mesoplodon bidens (assembly GCF_964165515.1). NCBI lineage: Eukaryota > Metazoa > Chordata > Mammalia > Artiodactyla > Ziphiidae > Mesoplodon > Mesoplodon bidens. The sequence continues at coordinate 62,068,828 of NC_138161.1, read as the reverse complement.
GTGATGCTGTCCCAACACTTTCAAATCCTGGTTCAGCAGTGGTTTAGAGACTTGCTCTGATCTACTGACTGGAAAAGAGGCTACACAGAGGGGTTGCTTTTAAAATTCCAGAATGTATCAAAGGCCTTGAATGGTGCAAAATTATATGACTGGTCTTAGGGAAAAGTAAACTACTGTCCACTGTCTAACAAGTTGATTCTTTCACTCACAATATTTATTGAGGGTCTTCTGTATGCCAATCACTATTTTAAGAACAGGGTATATGTAAGATATTATATAAGCATACACCGTAGAGAACCAAACCCAGACCATCCAAAATGGATCTTCCAAATGTCTTGTTAGCCATGTGTCCTACCCTTACAGGGATGCATCTCAACTGAAACAGTCTACATCTCAATGATTTTGCACTATTCGGTCTTTGACATTTGGCTTTCTTGTATTGCCAGTGACATTTAAAGATTCTTCAAGATATTCACTTGACACTACCTGTGTTATTAGAAACCATTACAGTCAGAAAATTAGAATTCATTAACAGGCAGATATTGTACTTGCTACTAAGATATATGGGGCTATATTTATCCTGCAGTGTAACATATCTGCTTCATCAGTGCAGGAACTAGACGGTCTTTCATCTGGATGAAATAGCCTTGAAAGCTTCGTCACTGCAGTGAAGCAAGAAACTACTAAAATGGTTCTTCCTGGCCTCTTTTTTTAAAAAAAAAAGACTGCACCACCTCCCAAGGGCTTCGAGGCAGTTGCTATAGCAACACTATATCTGAGTCAGAACTATTAACAATCACCATGACAACAAGCGTCTCACTTGCCATTTCCAGAAACTCATTGCGTTTGGACAAGAATCATCACACCATGTAAAAAGGGGTGGGGTTTTCCTCTCACTAGGAAACAGGATACTTTCTCCAAATAACTTATCCAAAAAATGTTTTAAATTTTAAAAAAAAGGAATTATAAGGGAATCATGCTGTCATAAGCTGATTATCCTCTTTTCTGAAATATTATAGTTTAATGGAAATAATGGTTAAATTGTTAATAATTGATGTGGTAGATTCGTTTCTCCCAGTAGGATCCAGTAAATTATTTGGTATATAAAAAGTTCCTTCCTATTTTTTAAATTCCCATAACTGTTTTATTTCTTCTGCCCAGTTCCTTTTTGTCTCTGCTAATTTCCCTTTCTTCCTTCTGTAAAACACCCTCTTATTTAGCAGAGCAGAGTTCCTTAGAGATTTGTGGATCACACGTGTCAAGTTAGAAGCAGCAGAAACAATCACACATATTTCTGGAATTACACCAATAAGGAAATGTGTGGTACTCTGTGGGAAGCTGTCATGGTGGAGCTGTGGGCCCATACTATTTCCTTTTTTCTTTAAACGCAAGATGGTAAGATGGTAAGAATGGGCAGTGTCCAGATTTTCATCCAGAGTGTGGCCTCCACAAGTGATTGGACACTGGAGGAGAATCATGCTTCAATATATACAAAGTAGCTCTAGTTTCAAGATCTATTGGATCATCTTTGCTCTCACATTACCTTCCCTCCCTAGACATCCCAGGGTACCTCTTCACCTCCTGATCCTGGTGCCCTTATCACACCATGTCATGTCACACAGACATTTTCTTAGGATCTTTGTCCTGGATCAGAGTTGCTAGGGCCAGATAATGATGACTAGTAGCTTTCAGAATAGGTTTTCATGTGTATTGACCAAAAAAAGTGCAAAAACAAAACAAATTTTCCTCAACTAAAAGCCAAATTACACCAAACATCAAAATGATCTCTTTTTCTTTTTCAAGTATCTTGTTCTGTGAAAACAAAGATTCTATGTTCTGATGTACCCTTTCTTCCCTCAGAGCTCAGGAGAATGAAGGCAGGCTCCAGAGCAAGCAAACTTTGGTACAGAGAACACAACTTTACCAGAGGTGGGAGAAGGGAAATGGAGGTGACCCTTTTTTTCACTGTGAATCCTAGGTTATTTACCTGGCTCAGTGTTCAGGTAGAAGTTGAAGGAGAAAGGTGGGCAAAATTAAAGTGTCTCATTAAGCCAATGTGATAGCAAGTCCTTGAGAAAAGACTCTCTAGCCTATTGTTGAGAGGTTAGAAGGACTTCAAGGTCAGGGTAACATTAGACTGAAAGTTGAGGGCTAGTCTAGGGTAAACAGTTGTTCAGAAAAAGGTTGCATTTTATAATGAACGCACCTTTCAGTGAGGCTCTCACATTGCTGCCCTGACCCTGGACTACCCAGGAAAATAGGAACTAAACTTTCTCTAGAAAGTATAAGCAACATTGGAATGCTCACATTCACAATGTTTTCTCTCAAATGCCATAATTTGTCTATAGACTGCTTAATTGTTGACTTTTCCATTTTTTTCCTCCGTGTTCTAAATGAAATCAAGCCAATGCCCCTCTAGAAAAAGAAACCTGCCTCGTGACATGGTGTGGGTAGTCGAGTTAAGTGTTCACCTACATAGTAGTCAATGTAAGGGGCTTTGGCTGGGAGACTCATACTCTGATTGGCATTTTTCATGGCTATTTGTGTCTAAGTAAATCATAGAAGCACTAGCTTTGGATTCAAAGCCCTCTTCCTCCCATTGCTAGCTGTGAGACAATGAGTACAAACTTGATCACACTGATCTCCTCTTTTCTCATTTTTGAGATAGAGCTAACAATAATACCTAGTTTACAGAATTGTTTCAATGATTATAAGAACTAATATACATAAAGCACCTAGTAGAGTGCTTGGCACTCAATAAATACTATTATTACATTATAGTTGGATTCAATTTGTCTACATACTCATTGATTCCTACTCAGATAGATATAAAAAAATTTTTTTTACCTTAAAGATTGTTCACTCATTTATTCATCTATTCATTCAACAAACATTTATCTCTGACAAGGTTAGGCCTTGCCTGGTAGGAGTTATAATTTACTAATGTTGAAAAATTAGTAGAGGAGGGAAAGCATTGCAAATGATATTTCAGCTTCAGAATTAAACAAGAGATTTTTACCAGCTGGGTGGAGTGGTCATGCATTTATCTTTGTGGACTGCTCTCTTTCTCCAACACAACTTTTAATAGGTAAATATGCCCACGGGCTTTTGTACTCCATTTGTGAAGCTATAGCATATGTTGTCCCAATACTGCCATTAAAATTGCCATGTATATAAAGTGTTTGTTTCTCTTGGCTATAAAAATAAAAGTTCCCTGTAGACTGGAACTTGGCAAACATAGTTTTATTAAGTTGGCTTATTTTATTTTATACTCAAGGGCAAGCAACATGCCCTAGTGAAACAAGCTGTTTGAAGTCAGAAAACTGGACTTCCCATTCTGACTCTGCCATTGAGTTATATTTGGAAAGTTCCTTCATTTCTCCTCATTTGAAAAAAATGGAGAACAGTTTCTTCCTCCTATATTTTATTATAATGAAGGTGAGTAAAAGGGTTAAATGTTATAATGAACCCTAATTCTTCCACATGCTGTCTCAATATGGGAACTTGTAAATACTGGTTCTACTGCTTCCTTATTCTACAAAATAAGAGCAAAGTAAATGTAATCAATCCAGCTTGATTTAGTCATATGCAGATAGACCTAGCAAGTGTCAGAGATTCAACCTCTAGCAAACAGCACATTCTAAAAGAATTCAGACATCTTTGGGCACTATGAGAGAACAAGTAGATAGAGGGGTGCTCATCCCCTGAGCCTCAGTTCAAATAGTTGTTTATTACTTGTGCATTGCCATTCACAAATTTCCTCCTCACAACAATTTACAGCACTTCAAAATACATTGCTTTGAGATAATGATCTGCCTTCCATTTCTGCTTTCAAGGAAGGTCATGGAACGCAGCAAACTGATAAGTCGCTCTTTGACACTCCCTTACACACACACATGCACACCCCTTAGACTAAAATCATTTAGTTATCACCATCCCAAGTCTTCCTTAATAGAGGCCATCCTGGGTAAAACCAGCTGAACGACTGGCCTGACAAAGCAGTGATGCTGTCCAGGCCTAGCCTAGACTGGGAAGTTCTGTGAGATCAGCTGGGTGCTGAGAGTCAGCAATAATTCTCAATGAATAGAATTCTGCTTTTCCTGGTGTCTACAGATTAAAAATGTATCTTCTTTCTCAAAGAACTTTCAAGGCTGTTTATTTGGCAATCTCTTCAAAAAGGTTATATGCTTTCTGTGGGCAGAAACTGTACCTTGTTTGTTTTCCTTATAGCAGCTAAGACAAATAACTTGTATATCCTTCTTAACAAATGCTTTGATTTCAGGGTTCTCTAAAGACTTTTCAAAAATTAATAAAATATTTCCTAACTGCTGCTGAGTTACGGACAAGGGAAATTATTGCATCTGGTCACAGTTGCTACAGTCTTCTTTGCAACCTTGCCTACTGAGTATAACAGTGTTTGAGGTATACATTGAATCAAGATCACTCTAAGTAACTTTGTCTTATGTTTATGGGTCTTATTAGGGCCAGAAGGCACAGATAGCTCAGCTCCATCCTAATTAATCAAGCTGTGACAAGATGAAGTAGAGAAGGACTAGAAAAATGGGAGGAACCACCATTTTGAAATATTAAGATTATCCCTATGATTTAGATAATCCAAATGTTATAATTCCATATTCAAACTGACTCTGTTACTACCAAAGATCCACTCCAGACTTGGTGGTCTTTCTGACCCTCTACTCTTATAAGAAGTAGTCATTCTCAGTATTTCAGGTTATAAAAAGCTATTTAGGGCTCTTTAGTTGCTAGGAAGAGAAAAACTCTAGTTAATTTAAGAGCTATATTATTAAAATGCTACTTGGCAATGCACGTGATCAAATGGAAGACTGAAGAACCCAACTTAGAACAATCAAGTGCAGGTAGCTCCTGAAGGTCTCAACAGAATCTCAGTAGATGCACTTCTACTGAAGTGAATGGATTTTTTTTTTTGTCTCTCAGGAGAGTGTGATTAGCCACAGTTAGGGTACATGCTTACTGCTTGGCTGTCCTAGAAAGAGAATCTGGCAGAGGGAACCTCTAGAGAAGCCCATGATTCCATAGAGATGGAATAGGCAACTGAATTTGCCAGCTCATCAAGGTTTCACCCAACATAGGGAGAGAATCCACCCCCTTCTACTCCCCAAAGTATCAAGAAGCTTTAAACAATGGGAGAAGGATATTGGGTACCTCCCAAACCGCAAACATCTACTACAACCATTACCCACCTTTCTCTTCTGCCTGTGGAGGCATTATTAGATCTATTCTAAGTCTGTTAGCCCTTAATAGAGAAAGTGGGGAAATTATGTGTGCCTGCTGTTTAGAACCTTGCTAATGAACTTGTCCGATCAGCTATCCTAATTTTCCCAGTATATTCACATAAGCTTCTAAAATAAAGATCCTGCCTATTCTTCTGTGCCCCTATGTATCACAGCATGTAATCCAGGTGCTCAGTTTAGCAACATTTTGCAACATTGATACTATCCCCACCTGATTTGCTTGGAAGCCGTTGATAAGCAAAATAGCATTTTCCAATCTTAACAAAGGAAGAAGGGCTCTGTAATATTAACATACAGTTGGACTGGAATAAGCAGCTAAAGCAACTGGCTGTGCAAGGTTTATAATGTCTAAACTTCCACCAAGCCGCTGTCATTTTGCCATATGTCTACTGGTCATTGGGAGTCAAGTTTAGGATTTATAAAAATCCTTTTCTGGTCATGATACCTCTAAGTGAGCAAATGATGAGGATGACCTACTATTTACCAAATCGGCATGTTTACTAGCTGTCAACCAAAAAGCATGCAGGAGAGCCAAGACGGCGCTTGAGTTCATACAAGCCTCCGAAAGAAAGATTCTGAATGTCCATGTTCTGCTATTTCTCTCCAATATTTACACATTATAATATGACTGCATAATGTATATTTACTCTGATTACTAGGTCATTTTCACTTCCCAGCTATTCGGCTGATAATTGCTATTCACTGTGTTTCCTAAATGCTAAATGAACAACATGCTAGTGCTGATGAAAGTTGTATGTGCTGTTTTAGCACTGTGCCAGGAAAAGAAGCTGGGACCACAGGGGTGCCAACTGCAAGGCTTACGCTGTACTGACCAAAACTTTGGTCCTCATGTGTTCATTCAACATTTCAGAAGTTATAGTTGCAGTTATATATTTAAAGTAATAGAAATAAGGATTTTTGTAATCCATTTATGCTGCTGGTTGGCACACTAAGTCCAAAAGATCCTGAATTATCTGTGTTTTAATTGGTTCTTTACAGTGAATACACAATCCAAATAATTGCCAACTCTTTCTTCTATCCTGTGAATTTATAAGCTGAAAGTTTAGTCATCTTTCATGCTGGTTTTAACTGATTTCATAGGTCTGAACCAGCTATAGAAACACAGGGCTACCCTTTAAAATATGGCATTTCCTGTCCAGTAAAAACCCTTTGAAAAAGTATTCCTCCTAAACTCCAATTTTAGATGCATCCTATCTGCAACTTTCCAGGCCAGGCAAAAAAGGAAGATAAAAGCTGAGGATATTATGCCTGGCTTTGTTTCCTGAGGTTTGAGGTGAAGCTCAGAAACAGCACTGGTGTGACCTGATGAGTTTCATCTGCTTCTGGTTTCATGAGACCATACATTCAGACCTAAGTTTGCAGAGATGTGTAGAAAGAGAAATCAGACACTAAGGAGCTGAAGCAGAGAGATAAACTCATGTGCCCATCATAAACAAAGCTCCATGCTCACCTGTTTGGCTGTAGCCTTATTTTCCCAGTAAGGTACAGAGTGCTAGATGGGCAAGGGGACTGGAGCATAAAGACAGGCAAGATAAAGAGGGCAAAACAAGGCTTGGTATTCCACAAGTCTGATCTCAAAGTAGGTTATAGAATGGATCATTATTCCCGGTGCCTGCCCCATGGGTTTGCAACTTAAGTTGGGAAGACATTGTTGGGAGGGTATTACAGGTGTTTCAGCAAAACCAACAGGGAAGTTTGGGAGTTTCTGATTATGGATGGAGAGATGTCTTGGTAGCAAGGAAAACTTAATATAATTATTTTTAAGCCACGGGAGAAAATGAGAGACAACAAACAGTTGTTTTAAAAGAGTGCCAAGGGCTTCCCTGGTTGTTCAGTGGTTGAGAGTCCGCCTGCCAATGCAGGGGACATGGGTTTGTGCCCCGGTCCGGGAAGATCCCACATGCCGCGAAGCGCCTGGGCCCATGAGCCATGGCCTCTGGGCCTGCGCGTCTGAAGCCTGTGCTCCGCAACGGGAGAGGCCACATCAGTGAGAGGCCCGCATACCACAAAAAAAAAAAAAAAAAAAAAAAATTCAACAATAAGTATTACATCTATATGGATTTTGAAAAGTTAAAAACAGAGTGGCACTACCAGTGACAGCAACAGCAAAAGCTATTACACAACGCTGTCTTTTCCAACATCCTCATTTCACCCTTACTTCTACTTGCCTAGTTCATTGTTTCCATAGCATTGTCTTACCTTGACATACAGATAGCTATCTGCCACCCTTCACTCTGTTTTGGGCTCCAAATATTTCTGGTGGGACTTGGTTTAACCCTTTGTTTGTCTTTGTTGTTGTTGGTTTGTTTGTCTGAAACTATGAAAGGATAACTGGGCTTGAGTAAGAACATTTGATAACATTCCCTTCTTATAAGCTAAGCAAGATATTAAACACCTCCCAGGGCCTTGCCATCTCCACTTGTAGAATAACATCTACCATCCCTAACTCATAGGATTATTTCAGGAATCAAAGAGGTGAATATATGCTTTATAAATTGCAAAGTGTAGGACCAGTGGGAGTTGATTCTTTTTAATATAATATTTTCATGATTTAAAAAAGTTGGAAAACAAAGAAATACACACATGGATTTACAGCTTTAAATCATGGCTAAAAAGTCTCATTCCTCATTTCACTGCAGTCATTCACCTGGGCAGCTCCTCTCCACTAAGGTGGCAGCATCTGTCACATTTGTATGTTGGTCTCTGATTCTCTGAATCTAGAAAATACATGGGAAATGGAAATTCCAGCATATACTGTTACCTACATTCCTTTAAGGAGTACATCTTCCAAGATGGAATGTGCCACGTTTGTCTACACACACATGCACGTGCACACACATGCAAATACTCCTCCTATTCTGATGTTTAACTGATCTCTGAATGCTCTCTCAGAATGCATGTAGATGGATTCCTAGGAAATTGTAGTGTCAATCAAGATATCACAAAGGCAGCATTCTACAGTGGACAAGGAGAAGGCAGAGAAAAAGAAAAGAGGACCAAAACCTTCAACCCAGAAACGTAAAATGGATGGAGCACCTGATGGCCAAGGAAGAAGAAGGAAGCTGAAACTATGAATACATATTTGTTTCATAATCACTAACTTTAAACCAGTAGTTCTTTAATTTACGAGCCTTCATAAGATGTACTGTACAATGCTCCATTGTTATGTCATTCAAAGACATCAGGTTCATCTGTTTACCAAGCTAGAAACATAGTATGTAGTTTCACTTTTTAAAATGCAACAGCTGTGCTGAAATTTTTTTATCATTAACACTTGGAGTAATAAAATATGCTTCATTTATTAAAATATATATATATATATATATAAGGTAAAAATACCTTAGATTTGTGGTAGGCACAGATCCTGGTGATTGGTGAATACCTTTCTTCAGGTCTTCTCTAGCCTGGATCTGCCATCATTTTGTTGGTTGATTTGTGTGTGTGTCTGTTTTCCTCAGAACAGTTCTATATGTGTCATAGGTGGTAGAGAGTATTCCTACACGGAAGCATTAAGGTGTTTATCAGTCTTAGTGTATGGTTGAGCTGTGTTTTCATCTTTTCTGGTATACTTGTAAGTATTTTACCATCAAATTAAGAGATATAACATTTTAATTAACTAGCAAATATCTCACATATTGATCCAGAAGACTTGTTTTATCCATTGGTCTTCATCCTAACGTCACTGGATCTGTAACACCACAGCACCTTTGGCTATGTATGTCCTCCATGATATGTGGACAGTGTAGCTAGGAGGCACTCTTGGAGTAGAGGCAGTGATAGATGATAGAACAGACATTGGAAACTTACAGTTGTGCAAGTCCCCTAATGAAGCACCCAGCCTTAAATTCTTGGCTCTCATCCTAGTGTTAGCTTACTGTTAGCTTACCTGGTTTCCATTTGCACATGTGTCTCATCCAAAAATTATATTTTCTTGTCTGAAAGAGGGATTTTAAAATAGTAGCATCAGAGAAAGTTAGAGGCTTAATAATTATGCAGAAGGCGGGCTTGATGGGTGGCAGAGAGCCAGCACAAGATGAGCCCTTGTGAACACTTCTATTTTTCCTTGAGTAGCGGAAAGAGTTCAATCACATTCATCAAAGATTAAAGTGCTTTGAGCTGCCCTTCCAGAGCACTTGGAAAAAGATGCCTTCTTCTCTCTCATCTAGGGGAGCTTAAGTTTTTTCATCCATCTATTAATTTTCTACATCTGGCACAGTTTTTCCAACTTTCCACCAGGGCTTCCTCTTAAAAACTATTGGTCATTCAGAGACATCCATTTTTCCTTCTTTGAAAAAGCTTTGAGAGGCTTGAAGGGCAGGAAGAGAGGAATATAGGGTCAACCTGGAAAAATGTGTGAAGGTAAGTTTTGTTTTCAGACCCCCTGATCTTCTGTTCTGTATCATGTATCTGTAGAAACTGTTCTGAAAATTAATAGAATGAGTTGTGGGAGCAAACCTGACTCATTCAACTGAGGAAACACATGAGTCTGAATCAGGTTCAACTCAATTCAACAAATATTAATTGACTGCCTAAGATGTGCTATCACAGGGTTAGCAGGCTAAAAAGCAGAAAACCTACAGAGAGGAGAGTGATTAAGTCTCTCTCACTTGCTGTACTTGGCACTGCTATGCCTGAATCTTGACTAACAACTTAACTCATGAATTATAGGAAATTTTTGTGGGAAGGTTTTGCCTTCAGAGTACCCCTTCCCCTACCCCTATTAATATGATACTGATTTTCTTTGGGAAATGCCCCCTCCCACTTTCAATCCATGACATTTGGTAGAATTGATTCCATCACCAGTAACAGGGGAAGGCATGTGAAGCAGGCTAAGGCGATCAGAGCATGACCTTCCTCTAGCCACAGCGACTGGCTCCGGGAAGAGCACATGATAATAGCAAAGACAATCTGAGCTAATCCTGAGACAATTTTCTGGAGCCACAAGAAGGGAGATGCCTTCTCCCTGATGAGGTTTCTAAAAACATAAGATTAAAGGCCTAAAACTTCTGGCAATCATATTGCCATTAAAAGAAAGAGATTGCCTGAGAAAGACCTAATCCAGAGATAAGCAGAGCCAAGTACCAAAAAAGAGAACCCTGAAGCCATTGTTTTTATAGCTTTTAGATCCACCTTTTCCAGAAGCCATTTTCCCTTGGAATTCCCAGTTAGTTGAACCAATAAATACCCCTTCTTCTCAACCCGCTTGAATTGGCTTTATTGTCACTTGCAACTCAAAGATTCTTGACAAACATCCCTATATTTGATGAATCATCTGAAAGAATACTAACTTTCCTTCTATTAATCTTAGTCAATTGAAAGAAAAGATAAATCATTAAGAAATCATGTTTATTATTTTATATAGAATTTTATAAGCACAAAATTCATCTTAATATACCTTCCCATCAGGATGGATCCCACAGTTGGATGGATGCCAACCCTCATTTGTTAATTTGGAGTAAAGGAAGACTATAGTTAAAATCATTGACCAAGAACATAAGTTCACAGGGAATGAGAATGAATATTAGGGTATTGGTACACTGGCACATTCATGCTGGCATATTCACCTGATACCTTCTGATAATATAAACACACACATCTCTCCCAACTATGTGCAGTAAGGGACTAATCAAATTCTAGAAAAGATCAGTAATTCTGCTGACATGGTCTAAAACACCCTGGGACAATATCAATCTCCTATTGCAGTAGCATAAAGTTCACCATCTCAATAAACCTACTGTTTATTATAGAGGGTTTACTACCTGCCAGTCACGATGCCAAGAGCTCTACACATCAAACATTTCATTGAAACTTCACAAGACCCTATTATGAATCCCATTAAAAATTAGGAAACTGAGGTTCCTGAAAATTAAATAGTTAGTTCTGCTAGAAATGGAGAACTGAACTTGAAACCATGTCCATATGATCCCTAACATGTGACCTCAACTATATAATCTCATCCTGGAATCTTCTCATCTTCCCATTCCTTGCCACCATTACGGTTACCAACTGAGCTCAACAGAATCTTGAGCCAACTAATTCAACTCAATTTCTTGAGGTTCTAGCCTTTTTATGTCCCCCATTGCACTCTTTCCTCACCTCAGTGCTAGGATTCCCTAGGAAGACTCAGCCTCAGTGTGGGAAAAGGGAAAGAGAGCATAGAAGGGGTCTTCTAGTCCTTTGTAAGTCACCATCCTATTACAAACTCATCATCTTCCTCTTTAAACCAAGTTATTGGGGCAGATTCCTCAAATGAAGTACCAAACTAGTTGCTAAATTATGCAAATTCCCCCTTCAAGATTATTCCTGTCTGTTGCTTTATAATCTTACTACAGTATTTGTTGTATTACCTGCTCTCCTATTAGAAGTTCTTCCTACCCAGTTTCTCTGTCTCCGATCTCTCCCTCTCTAACTCCTCCTTGAGAGTAACCTAAAAGGCCCTTTTTATCACATTACTTGTCAGCTAAAAAAAAAACCAAACAAACCAAAAAACAAAAAATTCCATTAGCTCCCATTGTTTACTGAATGATTTTAAAAGTTTAAACTTTTACAGCTTCTAAGGACTTGGATAAACTGGCCTTTGTTTACTTTTCTCTCCCTTTACTTCCCTACATAAAATGTTACTCTAAAAGGTCCTGGTTGCTGGCCTCTAAATTCAGGTTTCTTTCTCGACCCTGTGATCCTGTTCACATTGTTTATTCTGCATGAGATGCACTTTCCCTTGTCGCCACTCACAGCATTCTGTTTCATCCTTAGAGACTCAGATTACATTCCATTTCATCTGAAGCTACAACCAGAAATTATTCCTCTTCCTCTGAACATCTAAGAAGCTTACTGATATCAATACTTCCTTGATGTATATTCCATACTTCCTTGTACTACAACTATGCAACTGGGGATTTCATTCTCCCCACCAAGTATGAAGCTTTTAAGAGCAGAACTCACAACTTACACATCTTTAGGCCTCAATATAGCACCTGGCCTAGTAGTACCTTGGCTGTAAGAGACAATGCACAGATATACTAACTGAAAAAATAAAATATATGAAACAGGTAAAATGTTGTAGTAGTCAACATCCAAGATGGTCCCTAAGGATTCTTGCCTCCTGGTATCCATGCCCTTGTGTAATTCCCTCCCACACTGAATACCAATAAGATGTTGCAGAAATGATAGAATATGACTTACAAGGTGAAGTCATGAGAGATACTGTGAACACTAAGAGTGACCATAATGTAAAGTATGGACTTCAGGTGATTATGATGTGTCAGTGTCATTTCATCAATTGTAACAAATGCACCCACTCTAGTGAGGCATGTTGATAATGGGTGAGGCTATGTATGTGTGAGGGCAGGGAGTATGTGGGGAAATCTCTGTATTTTCCTCTCAATTTTCCTGTGAAACTAAAACTGCTCTAAAAAAATTAAATGTCTTCAAAAATATATCTTGTGGCTTTCACTTTGTGTTCTCTTCCATCACTTGCTCTTGGGGAAGGGAGCAACCATGTCATAAGAACACTCAGGCAGTCCTATGGGTTGGTCACATGGTGGGAAACCAAAGCCTCCTGTCCACAGCCAGCCCCAAGTTGTCTACTACATGAGTGATCTATCTTGGCAGTGTATCCCCCAACCCCAGTCATCAAATAACTACAGCCCCAGACAACATCTTGCCTACACTCTCCTAAGACACCCTAAGATAGAATCACCCAACTAAACTGCTCCAGAATGCCTGGCTCACAGAAACTGTGTGAGATAATATATGCCTATTGTTTTTTCAAGATTCTAAATTTCATGATAATTTGTTACAAAGCAATACATAGCTAATACACAAGCCCATCCTGGTAGCTGTAAACACAAGAATAAGAAAGTCCAAAGAATTTCCACTGGGTTTGAGGAGGAGAAGAAGAGAAAAGTGGGAAATAATATAAAAAGAGAGAAGACTTCAAAAATTTGAATACCTGAGCTGTGCATGCAAGATTTTTCTACCGCTAGAGACCATTTATGAAAGACCATTTTCAGTATCCAAGTCTCTGCATGTTTCTGACTTGTGAGCCATAATCTCTAAGCATATTTGTACTAATCCTAATTATCAAGCATATGATAAATATTGGTGACTATCATTTGTTTAGCATTCCTATGTGCCAGAAACTCTTCTAAGATTTTCCCAACAACCCTAGGATGTACGTATTCTCATTATCCCCATTTTGCAGAAGAGGCCACTGAGGCACACAGAGATTAAGTAACTTGCTCAAGGTTTCAGAGATGGTAGGTGGCAGAGCTGGTTTTACATCCAAGCAGGCTAGATCTATAGCCCACACTCTGAATCACTAAGCTATATGAGACATAATGATTCTTTTAAGACTTGACAATATATACAACATTTCACAGAAATCATTTAAAGCATTAAAATTAAGTTTATTTAAAATTGGTGACTAAAATTAACTCATAGATTGGGCCCAAGATGGTCTTGGTTACAAGATGGTCTTACTTTACTTCCTTTGATAGTTAAAAACGTGGAGTCTGCCTCATTCTGAATTCCCTCAAGAGATACTCTCAGTGTATTTATCTCCAGCAAAGAGGGATTTGAAGCATCCTTCGATTCAAGTTGGTTGCATCAAACAGTGATATTTGAATCCATACTGCAATTATTGATTTTCTAAATACAATAAAATCCATTTTATGCTTTTGTTGATGTCTGGAAGGAACATGGTCATTTTTTTTTTAAAGATATAATTTGGGAGATACTTTCATTCAGCCTATTTTCAACAAATGCTGTTCAAAATCCTGAGAAAGATAGGGAAATATGTAAGACCCTGCTCTCAAGGAGTTTGTACCCTAACAGTTATAGGTTGATTAAAATAGCTTTTCATTATTAATAGGGTAAATTGTATTGTAAGAACTTAAAAATTTAGGCATTATGAATTCTTGTCACATCTCAAGCATTCAGCAAAAACGTTCCATAGATTGGATCATAGGTTAGAAAGTCAAAATAATAGACCCCAACTCAATATTATCAATACAAACATCCAATAAACACAATAAATATTTTCAAAATGTATTAATTTTTTTAAATTTATAAATACAAGATAAATACAAGAAGTGGTGAAAAAAAGCAAAGTCATAAAAAAAGATGTCTTTTTCCTTACCCTTCCTTTATTCCCACTTTCCTAAGCTAACCAGTTTATTTTTCTTTCCATACCTTGCCCCACACCCACACATATATTTGCAAACAAAAATATACATATACAGAGTATTTTGTGGTGGCTGCCGTTTTTTTGTTTTATAAAAATGGGATCGCAAACACTACATATTACCCTTCAATGAATACTGTTCCTTAATAGTATATTATAGACATTCCATCAGGTTGATAGATAAAGGACTTAACTCATTCCTGGTAAAAGTTACAAAATGGTTCAAAACTATGCATTAGTTTATTCTACCATCCTTCTACTTATAGTCAATCAAATCTTCTCTAGAAACTTTTGTCACTTCAAATAGCACCACAGTAAAACATTCTTGTGCATATGGCCTACATTCTGATTTTATTTCTCCTAGCTGATTCTCCACTGGGGAGTCATTGGGTCATGGATATGTGTTTTTAAATTTTAATAGAAATTCCTAGATTATTTTTCATAGCAAGGTTGTAGCACTTCACACTGCCAGGTGCCAAAGCAATCTATGTTGTATCTTTGACAACACTAGATCTAACTCTGTAGTTTTTGCTAATCTGATGGGTAGAGAATATCATCTTGCTGCTTTAATTTTTATTTTCCTGTTAATATGGTAAAACATTTTAATAAATGCTTACAGACCACTTAGATTTTTCTCTTCCCATAGTTATTTACACCTTTTGTACATCTTTCTATTAGATCTTTTTTCTTATCAATATGTAGAATCAAATTGTATTAGCTTTTTGTCTATAATTTGAGTTGCAAATATTTTTTCCAGTCAATCCTTTGTTATTTTTAAACTTTGTTTATGGAATTTATTAACACTCAAACACTTTTATTTTAATGTAGTCTAATACATCTATTTTTTCCTTTATGGTTTCTGAGTTTGCTTTCTTAGGGTCCCGCAACTGGAAGATCATACAACAGTTTTCTAAATTTTCTTTAAATATTTTAATCATTTTATTTGGATCACATTCCTTTTCTTTTAATAAGCTGTAGATATTATGCCATTATCTTCTAGCTTCCAATGTTGGAGATGAGAAGTTTCATGCTAGTCTCATTTTCCTTTTTAAATAAACTGGAGGGTCATGTATGTTTGATATTCATGTGTGTGTGTGTTGTTTTGTTTAAGTCTCTGGAAGTTTGAAAAATTTTCTCTTTATCTTTGTAATTCAATAATTTCACCAGTGTTTATTTTCACTAATCCTGCCTGGGTATAGTAGCTCTGTACTTTAGAGGTACTAAGAATATGTACCTCTAAAGTATAGTGAATGCAGTAAATAGAAACCTGGATTATTCTTTGTGCTTTTCTTTTCCTTGGACATGAGTTTCTCCTGGTGAGCCTTAAGGGGAATTGGGATATTTATAGTAGGAGTACAAAAAGTTCAGCTAGTCATTATTCTTTTCTATTTTTTTTTTTAACTTCCAAATGGTCTCTTAAAGCCCTCTTCAAAAGCAGTAGTTTTGGGGACTTCCCTGGTGGTCCAGTGGTAAAGAATCCACCTTCCAATGCAGGGGACTCGGGTTCAATCCCTGGTCAGGGAACTAAGATTCCACAAGCTGTGGGGCACCTAAGCCCATGGCCACAAATACTGAGCTCCCACATCTCAATTAGAGAGCCCGCATGCCCTGGAGCCCGCGCGTGCCACAACTAGAGAGAGAAAACCCGCACACTGCAACTAGAGAGAAGCTTGCATACTGCAACGAAAGAGCCCTCATGCCTCAACGAAGATCCTGCATGATGCAACTAAGACCCGACGCAGCCAAAAATAAAATAAAATAAAAAATAAATAATAAAATAAATCCTTAAAAAAAACCCAATGATTCTGACAATAGCTTTGATTCATACAAATTTGGATTTGCAAAAAGTAAAATTTGTTGAGAAAAGCTCTTGAAAAACAGGCAAGATATAGATTTACATGTAACAGTAGATGGGACAGACAATAGATAGAAAGTCCCAGAAGACTTCTGACCAAGGATCTCTGAATGAGGGGTACACAGATTGGCAGGAGGGAGAAAGAATGGGATGGAGCATGACCCTAGATGAGATGGGTAGAACCTAAAGCTAAGGGGAAAGACCTAGAATATCCCTTAAAGGGGATCCACACTGGAGGCCAAACCCACATACGCAGACTATGTGTGGCCATTCAACTGAGCACAACACATGGGCTGAGGCCCAAGTTGGATATTCTACTGAGTTCTGCCAAGTCCTGCATGATGTCCTGAATTGTCACTTTGCTGTGTACTTGAAACTAATACAACTTTGGTAATCAACTATACTCCAATATAAAATAAAAAGTTAAAAAAGCCCACCAAAAAACAAAACCATAACCTGTGACTTGACTGAATTCCATTTGAGCTTTCTGGTATGAACATCTCCAGGACACCTGTAAGCTCCTGAAAAAAATGGTGTGCACCCTGATACCCAAAAGCTAATTGGTAGCAATGAGCATGGTGAAGTCCCCAGCATTTGTATTTTGATGGGACTGGGCAGTGTGAAAGCTATCCCATCACATAATCATTTTAAAGATACTTCCGATGGCCCATTTTATTTCCCCCCAAAAAAACCGTATGTTACAAAGTAGTTTTAATGTTGTAAAGGCAATTTATTATTATTTCAATGTGAGTTTGAGGACTCAGGAATTCTAAAAGGGTATAAATGTTGACAGTGAATAAAAGGGTTATTTTTAGGATTCAGATACTATTCAATAGAAGGTAGGAAAAATAGATGAGTCACTGTCGCCGATTCAAACAGTGAATTAGTGTCACTACTTCAGGATATTACTCAGACTTATGCTGTTCAACTTCTAAAATACTTCTAACCAAATGGAAGAAAAAAGTTAAAAGCAACCTGATGCATTAAAAAAAAAGAATTATTATTATCAATCTTCGCAGTGTGTTTTTGGAGTAGAATTTTATTTTCTTTTAGAAAGTATCCTCTAATACTATTGATGGATTAAGATTCAAAAGAAAAGAAAACAAAGAATACTTCAACTTAGAAAAATATACCAGTCCCTGTAAGAGAGGAAATCACAGCTTGGCTTTGGTATATATGACATTCCAGTACCAAACTGGAACACTAGATTACTTTGTTCCTTATCTCTCAGTATGCTAAGCAGCCAATTATGTTAAATAATATTGCCTGAAGGGATTTTTTCAGAGCCACAGGAGAAAGATCAATGCAATAACCTAGGAACTTAAATGTCAATATTTAGTTTTAGGAAGCACACAATTTTCAAAAATATAGTTTTGTTAGATATTATTTTTCAAAACACATTTTCAACAATTAACATTTTACAGCAATATTCCGATTGTGATCCTTTGGTGGACAGCAGTTGGAAAATACATCAGGATAAGCAATAAATTATAAATACCAAATATTTACTGAAATAATATTTCAAGGAAAACCTAAGGCTCTTATCATATCAATCCAAAGGGACTTATTTAACTGACTATAACCTTTAATATAACTGTCAATCAGATGGGCTGGATATTCACTCCCTCCATTTCCCACTCACTGCAAAAAGCTCCACATTTCTCTGATTTGCATAAATAATAAATTGTCTTTTGTACAAAGATGAGCCTTTATTGTTCAATCTCTCAATCAAAATGGAAGTGCCAAGTGGAAAACTATAACCCCAGGCAAGAAAAGAGTGTGCTTCAGGAGATATGGGATTTAAAACAAAATTAATGTTGTAAAATAACAAAGAAAATATTGAAATATATATCAGGGAAATAATATCTAAATGACTAAACATTAGCAAAAGATTCTGTGAGAAAATAATGAGCTATTTAAAGCATATGTGCAGAACTCACCACAGGCAGCATTTCTTCAAAGGAAGGGGAAAAGCTTGATCTGGTCAGGGCAATGACCTTAATAGGGAAAGCTCTGGGTTCTATTTTACATTATGCCATTGAAATTACTGTGAGGATTTGAGCCACACACTGTGTCTGTTGGTGGGGTCCCAAGTATTTTCCATTCACCCCTTCTCAGTATTCATCCACTGAATCTATGCTATAATGAGCCCAGGTAAAGCCAGAAGCATAAATGCAGAGTTCTCAATTGGGAATATCCAATAAATGTGGCCTGTTTCTTCAATTTGCATTATGCCAAGAGCAATATAATATTTCTGGAGAGAATGAGGTAACTAAGGGCCTCTTAAAGGAGCTTCGTGGACTTCTAGGGCACACTGATAACCCTTTCCTGCCTATATCCTCTCCAGTGCCCTCTTTCCTCTGCACCCTCAAATGGGAGGTGGGCTGATTTAAATTGGTCAAATAAGAGGACGCACACTAGGACTCAGTTCCAAGTGTTGAAAATTTCAAAGCAATTAGAAAGGGCCTTTGGGTTCCTTTTTGGACACTTGAGTCCCAGGAATTTGGAGATTTAAAATATGATCCAAAAATTCATACTCTTATCCACCTTACTTAGGTCTCTCAACCTTGCTTTCCCTTCTGCTTCTCAAGGGTGTGTGAGGCCTGAATTGTAATATCCAAGCCCAGGTTTTAGCTGGGAAGTGAAAATGAAGCAAGTGGGCCTTTCAGCCTCTTGTTTTAGGCCATTCAATATATACATTGCTTAAGTAAAGGACTTCTTCACAGAGTCCAGCTAAATGCACCAGAGCTCTGCATTGGAGTTTGGATCTAAAGCTCTAGATGATAACAATATGTTGCTTTTCCTTGATTTGCCTCCTCTGTGTAACTCTTTCTTGGAGTCTTCCTAGATGAGAATGGCTAGTAAAGATCTGGATGTAGATATTCTGGATCCCTTGGCCAAATACCATCATAATACTATCTTAATAACATAAAGACCTGGTCACTTGCACACCATTTTGACAGGACTCTGTTGCTACAAAAAGTACAAAATATACCGACAACATTTGAGCAAATAATTATAAATCCTCTAGGAGCTGTGGGTTCAGTCTACTATTGTCTTAGCAATGAAGCTTGTAGGCATGTATTAAGTAGTTTCTACCTGGATGGGGAAACACCACTTCTTTGAACCTTTTGCAGAGTGTAGACTGCCTGGGGCACTGTTTTGGCTAAGGCCCAGAGACAAAAAACCACGTCAAGGTTCAGATTAGAAACAGGCCAGGCTGAAGGGATCTATCGATACTTTCACATCAATGTCAGAACTCACTTCTCACAAGTTCTGGAGACCCAGTGGCCTCTGCCAGTCTAAGATTATTCCAGAGGGCCTTGTGAGAGCTAAATAGGACAAGGATTTTCACAGATTCTCAGCGTAATGTAAATGCATTAAGGCATCCTCAAACCTTTATTTACCTTTGGAAGAACACTGATTCACAGACAGCTTGAACCAGGAAAACATTATGGATTAACTGTGGGTTCTGTGTGTATCACCCTTAACTTCCCTTCCATATTATACCCTGCCCTGCCAGCCACCACCATCACCAGCTCTGCAGACCATGCCACATGTCTGTAGCCATAGACATCTGACCTTTCTAGGATTAGTGAAATCCTTGTAAGTTTGCACCATGGCATGTTTTTAACTGAAACCATTGTGGCAAATCCTATACCTCTTAAAGTTATACAGAATATATGACAGTCTTCTGGGCAACAGTGGGATCCCTAAGGAACTAGTCACATTAGCTAACAACATGCCTCCACTTAATTTGGCTTTCTCTAAAGGATTATATAACTGCCAATCCCTTTCTAGTACCACCTCCTTCATCAATTATCTTATGCAGATTTTATTCCAAAATCTCTAATCACTGGAGATCCAGTGTTCCTATGACTACGATCAACATGTTGCTAGTGGAAGTAATTATCCCCTCTAACAAGTAGCTTCTATAAAAGCTAGCTACAACTTCTCCTAAAGTGATTGGCATGCCCTTTCCCCTTCATAGCAACTCATACAGCAGAAAGAAAGCTGTGGCCTCCAAGACTACTTTGGCCCAATCTGGTAGTTCTTCTGCTCTCAGAGCCTTGGTTATTACTGGCTTCTAGATTTTTGCCTTTTGGAAACTTCCCAAACAGAACTCCCAGCATTCTTGACTAAAGATTTAACAGGGTGCAGATCAATGTCCCCAAGGCTTTTTCTCTTATACACTACACTTTTCTGTCCATCAGCCTCTCACATTAACGTTCCCAAAGTCTCCCTTCTCCTCATGACTCAGCTTCCAAGCCTATTGGCTATCCCTGTTATCATTCCCTGGCTAAAGCTTGGGCTTCCTTAGCCTCTCTTGGGAGCATGCATTTCCTTTCTAGGCCTTCTAAGGGATTTTTAGGGCCACAATCACCAGGTGAAACAATTTCTCCTGGCAGCACATATTATCACCTTCCCATAGGTGCTCCTCCTCTGAATACTGAAACAGTCAAAAACCTACTACACTCTCCATTAGGTTAGAGTGACTCTTCTAGGCTATAAAGGTGCCTTGAAGAGCACTATAGAAGAGTCCCTTGATATCTCTCAGCATCCTCCAAACCCAGATGTCCTAGGGACTTGGCAATAGGCCTTGTGGACAACTGTTAGTTGTCTCCAATATCTGTTCTCCATAGCAATAGTTTTACCTGAGTATTTAAAGACCTTTCTCAGCCTTCATTGCAGGTGAATCTGTCCATATTATAAACTTGAACACATGGGATGTGAGAAGTGATATGTGTCCCTTCCAGGTCTTGTTTTTAAAACAATCGGACATGCACTACCCTGACTCCTTCCTCCTTTCCACTCGCTGCCTGGAAGATGGAGAGAAATGGAATTGTTCTCTTGCACACTGAGATAAAAGACTGAGGTTGAGATTGACAGAGTCACCTTACCACTCTGGACTATTATATGAGAGAGAAATAAACTTTGTCTTGTTTAAACCTCTGTATTTTGAGCTCTATTTATGACAGCAGTTTTAGTGTGTACATAGCAAATTCACCTCCCATTTATCTTAACATACACTACCCGAATCTCATAGATAGTAGACTTTTTCAAGACAAATAAGTAAGCCCAACTCTAATAATAATCCTCGATTATACAATTCTATCATAAAGGACCTAGAAGGGGGCTAATAATAGTTTCATAACCCTGTGTAGTCAGCAAAGTAACAGGGAACTCTGCTTATAACTGTTTTGATCTCTATTCTGCACTTCAAGCTCAAGAAGTTTTCAAGAACTCCATATTCTTCATTTACATCTGTTCTAATTCAGCATCCTATCGTAGCAGAACTGTACAGGAGCTTTCTTTACTAGATATGATTATTTGAAGAGAGAAACAACTATGTCTCCCTTCAAAAGAAATGTAGGCATGACCACCAATAGGACATTCCCTAAACAAAACCTAGGAGGAGGAATTTTCTGAGCAATTATAAAAATTGCTCCCTTATAGCGCCTAAAGTTTTCCTTCACATCTCAGGCTGAGTATTAAGGGTGACCCCCAAGGGGAGATATGCTAGAGTGTTGTTCAGTCCATTGGTGATAAGCAATACTATTTTCTCTCTGTGGGGTGCACCTGGAGATCTGCCTTAGTCCACACGGTTTATAAAATAGTGATAACCACATGCTCTCAACTGAAGTAATATTCTGTATCAAGGATAATGATTTCTTATCTTTTTACCCTTTCTACCCTGTAGCAGCACATCATGTCATCCCCAAAGGGGACCCATAATAGCTATCAGGTAGGTCCTTCTGGAAACTGAAGGAGAAAATATGAGGGGATTTTTATAGCAGTCATGATCCAGGGAATAGTATGATGGCAACTCTTCAGGAACATGGAGATACCCACTTGGGACATTCTAGAAGACCCTCAGAGCCAATTTGAGGATCATTTTTCTAGGGTTCACAAATTCATCATCATCATCATCATCATCATCACCATCAAACATTACTAGCAATCATTGTGTGATTCTCAATCTCCCTATTAGGAATTACGATTGGAGACAAAGAGACAGAGAAATCCCTTACCAAGTAACTTTCAAAGGAGAGGAAATGAAATATAAGTTTGTTCTACATTTCCCAACATCTGCTTCAGACATTTAAGATGCCTTTAGGAACATGATAACATGCTTTCATCTCTCTTATCAACTTACTTATTAGCTCATAACAACAACCTGGAGTTCTTTATGTCATTCTAGATATCATCCCAAAGAAACCACCCCTCCCTTTTTACATTCTCCCCTCCCATTGCTTCCAACACCATCTGAACTGTACAAGTACTATCCTATAGATTGATCTGAAACACATCATCCTGATTCTGTCCAGTCTACACAGATCACAACCAATATACGTCGATTCCAATACGTTTCACAATCTGTCATGCATATGTCATTTTACTAAACATTCACAGTGAATGAAAGAATAAATGGTACTTTCTTTTTCTAACATTGAGTACAAGGTAACAATAATTACTATTCTTTGGTTCCTCATGTTATGGCTGACATAAGACATAGATAAATTAGTATTCCACAGAGTGATAAGACACACTGGGATCATTTTGGAGAGCATACAACCCTCAGTTGTCCTACTCTACCTCTTGGGTTACTAATAAACACTAAATCTTTGGAAGCAGAAGGCTTTTTGACTGCTCTGATGTACATTCCTTTCTAATTTAATTGCCCTAGCCCCATCATTCTAATAAAATGTTCCAAATGCACAAGAACTTTTTGAAACCAGTGCCTTTATTAATACCAAAATGATTACTGTACCAGTAATCACTGCCCAGTTTCACTGCCCATTATTCCTTAAAGGCAATTTATAAATAATCAACTCCATAAAGTAGGTGAGAGCCTATATATTGGCACCCACTCTCACAAACTTACAGGATTTTCATATTATTCACCCAATAAATATTCACTGTGCATCTCCTGCTCCCACACCAAGCAATATACTCTGCTAGGATACTGAAGCACTGTGCTCATTTAGCAATCCCAAAGCAATGTCATCAGCCCTATAGCATGCTCTTTTGTTCAGCTCTTTTCAATTTAGTTATATCTCAACAGTTCATTAGGTGATAGCTGAAGGGAAAATACAGAAAAGCAAAATTCTTTGTATGAATTGTTCTCATAGTTGGGCTTACATAAAATAGAAATTAATGATCCTAAGGAATGTGTTTTTTAATATATTATGATGTTGAAATGCTCGATTCTATACTGAAACACATAGGACTAGAACACAAGGTGTTTCTGGCAGAAAAATGAGGGAGAAAGAACAATGTTTTGCTGCTTTTAAGAAAGCCAGTCAAATTGCTCAGTTTGAAAGGCTGTGTGTGTGTCAGTGTAAGATAATCCTGCCCTCTCCCTTCCTCTCTCCCGCTTCTCCAGGGAAATGAGTCACACCTGGTCGCTGCCCTTGATATGATGTTTGATATTCTGAATTCCCATCAGCCCCACACAGCTAGGATGATGTCAGCACAGTTGACATTGTTAGATCCCTGCTCTGCTTACATCAGCTCCCTGTTGCTCAGGTGTCAGATGAGTGTGGCAAAGGGGAGAAGGCATCATCTTCTTAGCAACCAAGCCCACGTATCCGGGATCCAGAAATGACATCTGGCACTTTGCTTTGGGAATTTCCAGCACTTTCCAGAATTCCAGCCAGATTGGAATACTGATGCTCTGCGTTAAAAAGATATTATTTATCATCTTCCTATTAGGATGTGTATGCTTTTACAACATTTCACATCAAAATGTTTATCACCAAAGCACTTTTTACCACAGTCCACATTCCATATTTCCTCAGTTCTTCTGGGATATCCTTTTTTGACTTTTTAGAAATAATTTTACTTCTGGTTAAAAATGGGAAAGCTAAAATGAGACCTTTCTATCATCCTTCTACCTCAAATCAAATGTATGTATAATATAAGCAATCATAGTTGGATGAAAAATCGAGATGATTGTGCTAATTATGATAATCTTTTAAAATTACTCCAAATAAAGTCTGGCAATATTTCTGTGTCTCATTTGCTAGATTATACCCATTTAACAAAAAAGTACAATAATGTCATGAACTCGGAAAATTGCAACCTATGTAGACATTCAGTCATATATTGATTATTTGGGGTGGGGGGGTGGGGAGGGGAAGACTTTAGACAAGAGATCTAACAGGACATTTTGGAAATTATTGTGCTGCAGTGGAAGAACTGTGGTAGTACCATGCCACCATTTTATAGCTGTCAGAATTCCCAACAGTGGATATTTAATGTCTAAATTCCAAGAATAATTTCTCTAAGTTATTGTGAGTATCTTGACTACTTCATGTAGACGGTCCCAATTATTTTATAGCTCTCTTTCTACCCACTTACTTATTTATCCAACAAGTATTTCTAGGTAGGATTCCTTCCACCATGACACTCAGAGATAAATGGGAGAGTTAGGTGAATAATCAAACAGCCACAGTATTATGTGGTTCTCATGAGAAATAAACCCAGGGTGCTGAGAGCAGGGAGAATCAGAGCCAACTCAGCCTGGAGAGCAGTTAGAGAGAAGTCCTCAGGGATGTCTTCCTTGAGTTGTCATAATTCTTTCTCTGTTGTAATGCAAAGTATTTTCTTAAGTCCTGACACCTTATCCATCAAACACTACTTCTAAAATTTTTAACACGTGGCTACATTCAATCCATACAGTCCATTTGTCTTCTGACATGGCCAACTTACCTTGAGCATCCATGTCCCACAAAATGGGAAGTGGGTATTACATTTGGCTTCCCATGGCAGGGAAAATGAGAAGAGTTCAGAGGGATCTCTCTTCAGATCTCAAGATCTGAATGGGTGGGGGCTGGTGGCTGGGATATATATGTAACACTTTGTAGTTTTCTCATTCCTCAGTAGATTACTTTACAAACTGTATTTCAGTGCTATTTACCTATTTTTCACCTATATTTACCTATACCTCAGCTTCAAGAGACTGAGCTCTTTGAAAGCATAATGTTTCTATCTTGTTTACCTGACAGTATCCCCACATTCTGACCTAGGCACTGGAATAGAGCAGGTGCTCAATAAGCACTACTATTGAACAAATATTTTATGCCTTTACATCCTTTCCTGATTTTAATCCTGGCTTTACTTCTATGGCATCCTAAACTTTTTCATATACTAGCCTACATAGAAAATGATAACATTTATTAGGCACACAGTGGTACATGGGGGAGACTGTTCCAAACTTCAGGCTGTTAGCCCCAGGCCCTGCCTGATGTCCCAGGACCCCATCCTCCACAGTCTACCTCTCCCCTCTACACCAGAGCTTAGAGGATCAGCATCACAACATATCTGAAGCTCATCAGTTGGGAAACTCTTCTGGTTTAGAGAATTAAAAAGGGAGAGTAAGAAAATTAACTTTCTTTCACTTGGCTTTTCATAACCCAGCTTTCTTTTCTAACATTTTCAGTGTTTCTCCTACTAACTTTCAGTTAAAAAATGTTTTTAGGAACACTGTGTATTGTTGGTTGGAATACAAAATGGTGTAGCCACTCTGAAGAGCAGTATGGTAGTTTCTCAAATAATTAAACATAGAATTACCATGTGATCCACCAATTCCACTTCTGGGTCTGTATCCAAAAGAACTGAAAGCAGGGATTTGAACATTTCTTTGTACACCCATGTTCATAACAACATTATCCACAATAGCCCTAAGATGGAAACAACCAAAGTGTCTGTTGATAAACAAAATACGTGGTACATACATACAATGGAATATTATTCAGCCTTAAAAAGGAAGGAAATTCTGACACCGGCTATGACATAGATGAACCTTGAGGACATTATGATAAGTGAAATAAGCTAGTCACAAAAGAACAAATATTGTATAATTCCACATATATGAGATACCTAGAGTGGTCAAATTCATAGAGATGGAAGAAAAATGGTGGTTACCAGGGGTTCAGGGGAGGAAGCAATAAGGAGTTATTGTATAACAGGTATGGAGTTTCAGTTTGGAAAGATGTAAAAGTTCTGGAAGTGGATGGTGGTGATGGCTGCAGAACAATGTAAATGTACTTAATGTCACAGTACTGTATACTTAAAAATGGTTAAAATGGTAAATTTTGTTATGTATGTTACCACAGTAAGAAAAAGTGCATATTTTTACATGGCATTATTCAAAACACTTTAAATGATAATAATTATTACTATAACTGTTTGTGGAATGATTAATGGAATGCTTAGATGCACTGTTGATTTGTCCAGACATCATGGAAGGCACTTTCTCATCTTGCAAAGTAGAGATTGTCAATAAATATGCATTAGTCCTACCCCAACCCCAGCTCATCATTACTATCACCAGTATCTGTTGTCCAGATGGGTCTCTAATATTCCACACATTATGAAATTCTCAAGTCAGATCTGAATGGATCTCAACTTGACTTCTTTGTCATAAGCACAGACCCATACACTTTTCCATTCTCACACTTGCCTTAAATTTTTAATAAAACGTGATTGATTAACATTTAAATGCAAACACAAAAGCCCTGATCGACCTGCACTTATGCTGATCAATGCTTCCAAGAAATGCAAAGCTCTAGTCCCTTGAAAATGGAAAATAGTTTTGGACTGACAGATTTTCATAGTGTGTGTGCTCAGCATTAGATTAACACTTTTCTCATGATGTGTTTACATGGCACAGCACAGAATTTAACATGACTCAAATAGCCTCTTCTTTTGCTCATTTCACTTGCTGCCTTTCCAAGGTAAAAATTCCACATTGTTTGTTTTTCTCTCACCCAGTTTCTATGCCTTCTTTCTCACCTTCATCTTCAACTCTTAATTTAGAGTCTCATTTCTCATTCTTGGATAATAAATCAAATTGAGGACAGCTTAAAGAATAGTCCTGCTGACAGTGAGCAGAAGGCAGAAACTGGCCAAAAAAGAGTCCAATTTTATAGCCAGAGAGAATTCTATAATCAACCCAGAAGAAATGATCAGGAGCATATTCTATGTCTAAAAACTAAGATTATCATTTTAATCCCTTGAGGACACAATACATAATTGACACAAAGCAATTTAGAGTTTATTCTTCAAATGCCTCACCATGGTATTTTCAACCCCTTTCAAACTACTTGGCACAGAGTAGGCATTCAGTTCTACTCCACGGTAACCACCTTCTTCTAAGTCACTCAAGGAAGCCAGTTCCTGACAAGTTGCTTAGTAGAAGGAAATGTAGCTTAAGCAGAAAGTTGATTACAATACTTTATGCTTCACTGAGACCTGGCTCTGAGGGGTCAGGAAGGGTTCCCTGGAAGAATTAATACTACATTGAAAAATAATCATTATTATCATAAGTAGGAGAGGTTAAGGAGTTTGAACTTCGTCCTGGGGGAATGGGGAGCTATTTAAAGGTTGTGAGCAGGAAAGGGGTATGATCAGATTTGCATTTGGGGAGATCAGCAGTTTGGAGATGAGATGGGATTCAAGTTAAAAAAAAAGAGAGAGAGAATATAGAGAGATTAACAATTATTTTTTTAACCTAAGTGCTTCTTGGATAAAGTTCTGGAGGATAAAATTTGGGCCACGGAGAAGGCCCAAAAGTTTACTGGGTCCCAAAACAAATTGTGGTCTATCTCTGACCATAAATGACCATGCTTATTCTGCACTTAAAGCATTGGGCCAACTCTTAGAGGGGCTCTTTGCTATCTAGCCTCCTTTGGAAATCCCTTCCTGTTTGTTCCATAGATGCCTCAAATTCAACATGCCCCAAACTAATGGCCTATATCTGTCCCCTCTCCTTCCTCGACCACAGCTATGCATACTGTATTCTTTATTTCAATAAATAGCATTACCTTCTCTACCTTAAAACTAGAACCTTAAAACTACAAACTTGCTCTCCTAGATTTCTCCTTTTTCTTTACCATTTACTTGTATATACTACTTCCTTCTATCTCCTAAATCCCTCCTAAAATCTTCCTTCTTCTCTGATCTCATTGATTGTGCCATAGTCCAGACTGTTGTATTTTACTGCAACTATTATAATAGCAGCTACCAGGCCTCATTGTGTCCAGTCTCTCAGCCTGGAATTCCTCTCTCGACACTGTTGCTGCATTTCCCATATGAGAATATGATCATATCACTCCCCATTTCAAAATCCTGCAATGACTGGGGCAAATTAAAACTCAAATTCCTTCATATGGCTCTGTGTGGCTCTGGACTTGCCAGCTAAGCTGTCTGTTTAGCACCACCTCTTGTCACCACCAACTTTAGCATGCCGGCCTTAGTTACCATTTCTGACTGAGAAACTCTTATTCAAAATGTCAAATTTCACTTCCAACGACACTCTTTTGCTCTGTGCTCCCATAGCACACGTTTGGTTCTAATATTGCTTTGGATTGTAAACTATTCATTTCCATGTCTTCCTCCTGCCCTCTAAATCCTAGGTCTTAACTCTGGTTCCATTGGCTCCAGGATGAGTTTATGCCTCAAATAGCCTGCATAATTTTGTAATTATGCAGGTACACATATGCAGGTAATTTTCATAATCTCTCAAAGGTGTCTATGACCCCGCCCCCAAGAAGCTAAATATCACTACTGCCCTAAACCATGAGCTTTTTAAGGGCATAAAATATATTGTGTGCTTTTTTTCTGTATAACTGGTTTATTGAAGAGTCTGATCTCAGTAGGGTATAAACATGAAACAGTTTTATTTTTCTCTAATCCTTACTTTGAACTATGTTCTGTCAAATCTTCCTTTCCTGCTCTTTAATGACACGTCAGACAGATCTCACAGCTTTCTGGTCTCTTTCAGTTATTAAAAAGACCAGTTCACTTGTTTGGCTCCTGATTCAAACCAACAAACCCTCAAAATACATCTTTGAAACAACCAGGGAATTTGAATATGGATTGATATTTTAAAAATCATTGAATTATTGTTAATGTTATTTGGTATAATAAAATTATGGTTATGTCTTTTTAAAGTACCTAAGCATTAGACATGTATGCAGAAGTGTTTTCAGATTAAAAACTATGATATCTGGGATTTGATTTGTAATACTCCAGGCAAAATGTTGATAATTATTTAACTTGGGGAATGGATACATAGGTATTCTTAATATTATTCCATTTCTGTGTATATTTGAAATGTCTCCTAATAAAGTACGTTTTTCTAAGTTTAGTCCAGTCCAATCTAACATTTCATCCTCATATCCAGGGGTGCACTGGTAAATGTTTAAAAACCAGCTTTATGGAAAAAAATAAAAACAAAAACCCCCCTGATTTGTAGCATTTGCTAATTTGCATTGTGTAAATACTACTGTGGACAATTTCAAGTTACCAAAGTCATACCACTGAATTCAAAGTTGGACAGAGGCATAGCAGCACACTATTTGAAGATATTTTCACCATACCAATACAGCAGATGTCAATAACAGCATAAAGTAAAAGTGTAGTAAAACAATTAAGAAGTGATGAGTTTTAAGCATCTATTGCCTTTGTTCATACAATTTACTTATTTAATTGTATGTTAGTGTAATTTAATTTTTAATAATGGCTGTGTAACAGCTGGCTCAAAAGATCAGTGAAGGGCTTCCCTGGTGGCGCAGTGGGTGAGAGTCCACCTGCCGATGCAGGGCACATGGGTTAATGCCCCGGTCCGGGAAGATCCCACATGCCGCGGAGTGGCTGGGCCCATGAGCCATGGATGCTGAGCCTGCGCATCCGGAGCCTGTACTCCGCAACAGGAGAGGCCACAGCAGTGAGAGGCCCACATACCGCAAAAAAAAAATAAATAAATAAAATAAAATAAAAAAATAAAAGATCAGTGAAAATTTAACAATTTGCTCTCATGAACTGGAACAAACCAGCTCCAAAACACCATTGCAAAGTCCATGTCTTTCCCAACCACCTAATACAGTCAAAGTTGAGAACCACTGCTCTAACCTAAAGTAATACATCTCTGCTCTTTACTCGTAAACACACCCTGCTCTTCTCAATCAGGCATAACCAGACATTGAAGGGAGAGGCAAGTAGATTACCCCCTCCTTCTTCCTCTCTCCCCTCATGCTACTCTGAATCCTTGATTCAGGACCGCCCCTCAAATGACAATTTGCTCCCTGTCTTCTTGAACCTTGGGTTTGCTTCAAAATAGTTACGTATATAACTCTACAGTCTATAAGTGTTTCCATCTCTCATAAAGAGATAGCTGACATTTTTATACATTGTATTTTTAAAGGAAGAGGATGAGAGAAATGTTTTTATTCCTAATAAACACTGTTAGGGTATTGATGTTTTAAATCAC
Organism: Mesoplodon bidens; assembly: GCF_964165515.1. Classification (NCBI taxonomy): domain Eukaryota; kingdom Metazoa; phylum Chordata; class Mammalia; order Artiodactyla; family Ziphiidae; genus Mesoplodon; species Mesoplodon bidens. Next base: position 62,038,217 of record NC_138161.1, on the reverse strand, counting down.
TGAGTGAGCACCCTCTTGGCTTAAACCTAAGTATAACATCCATTCAGTATGTATAACCATTCGAAATTTTTAAGCAGTCGAGTTTACGCTTTTATTTACACTTGTCTTGTCCTCATTCTAAATCATATGATTTCAATTTAACAATGAAAAACCATAATATGTATTTTCATATCCTGGTTGAGAAAAAATTTATTTTGACAGCTTTTTTTTTCCCAGAGAAATAACACACATTAGGTAGAACATTTTATCATCACCAAAACAACCACAAAAAAACTTACTAAACAGTACATACTGTACTTCCTGTCATCTTTACTCGACCTAAATAGCACAAATTTATATGGATTTCTAAGGTACAAGTCAACCCTGAAATGGCATCCCTAAACCACCTGGCTTATACTACAACAGGTGACTCTATGTAAATAATAGGCTGTACTGCCACAGTCACAGACTTATAATGCTGGAAGGAAAGTCAGCCAACACCTAAATTCCCAGAGATAGTAAATGAATTTCAAAGTTTCATTTTGAAGACAGGAGACCCACAATCAGAGTGTTTAAATAATTTGGTCACCTAGTTAGGAAGTCAGAAAGCCCGTATGCAAATAAAATCTGTCTGACCCCATAATCTTTGCCCCAAATCATGCAGTCTTCCAAATCTGGGGCTCCACCCTGGTCTAATGACTCTCATCTTTCCACTGCAACCCAGCACCATCTTAAAGCCCATACTTAAAGCTTTATTACTGCAAATCCAGGAGGGAACAAGAAACAAGTCCTGGTGTCCAGTGAAATAAACAAGATCTTAAACTCTTCCATCTCCCAGGCTCTCCTACATCAATGTGGAATTGAAGACAAAAAATCAGTGAGCTATTTTGATTCTTGGGATTCTTGCCTGTTACTACCATCACATGTCTGAAGTTGTCTATAAATTAATCCATACACTGCAGGTCAGGAGAACCTGTTAGCCTTTTCCACTTCCAGCCTTCATCTCTGGTTCACTGCTGAAACCCCATCATCCAGAACAGTGTCTGGACCATTGTAGGAGCTCAAGAAGTGTGTTGACTGTGTAGATAGCTACTTCAGATAAGAGATTCTGAACATAGTAAGTTGCCTCAGTGCAAGATCCACAGCTACTCTTGCGTTCTCTCTTGTACTGATTTAAAGTGAAAAAAAAAAAGCCCTTCACACAAGAAGAAAGTAGTCATAAGATAAACAGATGTGCTGCAATGCAGAAGTGTAGGTTCAGAGGTTGAACTGAAAAATACACCAAAGTAAAAGTGGCTTTCTTTCTTGCAAATAAATAGTCTTTGCTTTTTGCGACTCTTAAGTTGAAGATTATTTAAAATAATACTGAAGAATGCGGCTAGGCTGCTGTGAGACAGTCATTCATTCGCTGAGAATTCCCCAGAGGCTTCTAAACCAGTGTGCACAGTAATTTTGTTTTTTTAATTTATTTTAGATAGAGGCTTTCAAGGTTTGTGCCCTTTTCCTCAGCAATTTTTTAATTAGCGTATCTGTTACTTCCGAGTAGGACAATTGCTACCACTGCTTGTGATGATGGCCTCATTGACATGCAGGAAGGATCTCACAGACACTGAGCTTAGAGAGAATCTATATAGCCTGTCTGCTGGGAAATTAATGGCCCTGATCGAGCGCCAGGTTTTGGGCAGTTCTGCTGTGGAAGGTGGTGATCAGAATCCAGGAGAACATACATGGGAAAATACTCTGGAAACTGCTAACTGACTTAAAGAGGAATTGTTATTGAAGTACTAATAACGGTGCCAAATTAATACATCTGCTATCATCATATTTATCTTCTTTTTTTTAAATCACTGATTTTAAAAAGTGTCCACTAAAATGGACACAGGCTAAGTATTCAAGAAAAGGGATACAGGGCTCTTACTCAAGTTGGTGCATGAAACACTGCACAGAGAAGCAAGCATTAATCTTCTAGGAGGGCCATGATGTCACTAATGAACTGACAATCCCAATGCAATCTGTCTGTTCTTTCCCTGTTTCAATAGCACCTCACCTATCAGGAGCACTATATCATCTACTTTTTACCTAACTGGAATATGAGTAGGGTTGCTATGTATGGGGGAAAAGTAGCAGCCAAAGTCACTGTCACCAAATGCTGTGAGTTAGAGCACTCATTTGTTCTATCCCAATCAGAACCTAATCACTTCAGTGTACAATTCTAACGTTTGTCTTCACGGTTGTCAAGACCACAGCAGACTGTAAGCAACACATTTTTATTAGAGAGAGGATCTATTTGATCTGATATACTGTACATTGATAGTAGTGAGAAAAGGTATGTGTATAGTGCCTGCAACAGTAAAGGCAATTAAGAGTGGATATAAACTCAAATATCATAGCAATCTAGAAAGAGCAATGTAGAAGTGAGCAGCCCGGAATACACTGATGGCCCTTGAGGGCATCATTGCTTTACAGAATAATCACTGATGTGCACAATGATGACCTTGAATCATCAAGAAAAGGTTAAATAACGTTCAGTCTTCTTTAATTAAGAAGGCAGCAAAGTGTGCAATCCATTTTAGAAATCTTTCCTTAATAGATGCCTTAAATTTTAAATAAAATTTTAAGCAGACAAAGCTGTTACCTAAAATGACTTATTTCCCAATAGTTCTGACTCCCTGAAACTTACAGAGGTCTGACATCTTATTCTTTCTTCTCATTCTCAGAGCTGAGACTATCTGTGCTTTTCCAAGCATTTGAAACTAGTTCTTTCCTCCTTGATTTATCTTTCAGCTAAGTGATCTTACTACTACCACCACACCCTTCCCTCAAAACATGTCCCAGGGATCCTAGTGCTCGTGGCTTCCAAACCTCCAGGCTATGCAGCTAACACCTAATAACTGTATCTGAGATCACTGTGCTGGAAGTTACTAGGGATATGGAGGAGGGTGCAGGGATGAACTGGTAAAGGAGGAACCAGGAGAAGAACATAATTATTCTTGATTACCACCTGCTATGGGCTAAATTGTGCCCCACTCCCAAATTCATATGTTGAAACTCTAACCCCCCGTGTGATGGTATTTAGAGATGAGACCTTTGGGAGATAATTAGGTTTAGGTGAGGTCATGAGGGTAGAGCTCTCAGCAGGAGATACATATCCTTATAGCAAGAGACCAGAGAGCTTGCTCTCCCTCCCCACCCTACTCCCACCCTCCCTGCCACGTTGAGGATACAGCAAGAAGGCAGTCATCTGAAAGCCAGGAAGAGAGTTCTCACCAGAACGCAACCATGCTGACATCTTGATCTCAGACTTCCCAGCCTCCAGAATTGTGAGAAACAACTTTCTGTTAAGTCACTCAGTCTATGGTTTTATTATGGCAGCCTGAGCTGAGACACAACCATTCTCCACCACCACACCAAGCAATTCTGTTCACTGTTTGCTATCATCCTTTTTGGAAAGGTTTCAAGTTTTCACCTTTCTACCTATAGGACAGCAACAGAAGGAAACAATCTCTCCTGGGAGGAGAAGGGCAAAGAAGTGAATGATGAGGCTGAGCAGCTCATATGTATTTTCACCAACTCCTTGTTCCAGCAGGCTTTTTGCTCTGCCCTGATACTCCCCCTGTGGATACCACACTAACAGTCTGGGCTGACGCAGTAAAGGAGCTGGTAATAATTATCCATCTTAGGAGAGAGGAAAGAACAAAATTTAAACCACAGAGACAAAGAATGATGTCATTGGTAATAAGACAGATTTCCACCACAGATACCATTTTTTTTTCAGATATGATCAGATAAACAAGAAGATTCCTGAACAGGGTTCCTTATTCCTAAAAGAAAAATTAAACTCAGCATTCAGGGTGCTCAATGACAAGACACCAAACTTCAAGCCAATGTGAGACTCACCCCAGGGTAGGCTCAGAGAAGGCTTGAAGGGCCACAGGGGAACAGCTGTGTTCAAGTCAAAACCTGTATTGAGTTCCCATTTCAACTGAATTTCCTAGAGCCTCCAAGATTGTCAAATGCTGGCTCCCCCAAATATCCACAATATTATCAAAGCAACTTGTTAATAAGACAAAGCTCACTGTAAGGGAGAGCATTGCCTTGTTAGTCTTAGTAGCATCTTAGAGGGGAGAGAGAGAAGCTAGGATATTTATTGAGATTTCAAGGCCTGGTTTAAAGCAGGTCTTTCAGTGAAGAGGCTTGGTTAGAACTGGGCAAGGATCATTATATGATGGTTTGGGATGGGTAGACACAACAAAGCAAGTATTTTGAAATGAGAGTTCTGAAGTCTTGTGGTGTAAACTGTCTTTGATGCTTTCTCTTAAACAGTTGATGGGTCTTTCGGGAAGTTCCTGGAATGAGCAATAATGTTGTTTGTAACTTTCGTCTTCCAGGGCAAGAGCATCCTGGTGAAGAGGAGCAGGATATGCCATCACAAAACATGCACTTTGGCATAAGGATTATTTTGAGCTGAAGGCAATTGATAAGAAGCAGACACAAAACAAAACAAAGCAAACAAAATGCTCCCTTCCCTGCCCTTATTTTCCTAAAAGCAGGACATAAATTTGTAAAGTTGTCCCCCCTCAACTCTCTTATCAGGAAGTACAAAGTTAATCACCAGGGAAAACTCTAGACTCTTAACAACCCAGAGGTAGCATCAGAGGAATCTATGTAACTTTACTAACTAGCCCTCATCTTCCATTAGTTCCCCCATACATTTATATTCCCACAATTTTCTGACCCTAGAACCTCAAAGTCCTTTTCCTTTGTCCTGTCACTTCTCTAAATATCCGCTGTTCTTTTGTTAAGATGCTATATAAGCCCAAGTTCTAACCATCTCTTGGAGCACTCCCATCTGTAAGTGCAATGCACATGTTAACAAACCTGTTTATTTTTCTCTTAACCTGTCCTTTGTCAGTCTAATTTACAGGGCACCAGCTGGAGAACCTAGGAGGGTAGAACCTAGAGGGGAAACATTTTTTCCTCCCGTACACGGGAATTATGTTAGATTGATGACATCAGTAAATAGTAAAGTCAGTTTAATGTAGAAACAAGCTGTGTGGATGGTTTCCATTCTCACTCCATGATACCCCTAAGTGTATTCAGTTGTGTACATGTCTATTTCCCACCCCAAAATTTGTAAGCTCTCTCAGAGCAGAGATTATATCTGCCCTGAAACATTGCCCATTGTCTTTTCTGTCCCCCATACTGTTTCAGCTTCAAAATCACCATCATCTCTAAGACATGTTTATATTCTAGAAGTTTCTATTATAATTTTCAACCCTTCTGTAGGCAGAAAGCTGCTAAGCAAGATAAGAAACACCAGTTGTGGGGTTTCTAGATGAAAAACTGAAAGCATCTTAGATTCCCTGAGCTTGTTCAACATCATTCATTCAGAGAGTATATGTTTTGAGTTAATTTTAACGTGGATTGATTGTTAAGACTTCTCAATTGTTTGCAAAGCACTGCTAAAATAAGATAGCTTGGGTATGTAAAAGTATATTGTATTTTTTCTCACAGCAGTGCTAAGTGTTTAAGAATCACAATTGTAAAAATTCCTTTTTAATATGTCTTTATTTTTATTACAGCAGTTTGTCATCAGCAAAGCACTGTGAAGTTTCCTGAGGAGAGAAGAGTAATTCTTCTGCATTTGAAATGCCTCAGAAAGAAATGTTTTTAATTATCACTGGTATTATTTCAGATCCTATGTTAGTCACAGATGCCCCATTGATGACCTTTTCTATGAATCTGCTTTTATTTCAATCTTGTAAAATGCTTTTCTCTTTTAGAAATGATGTTGCTCTTCCTTTTCTCACTTTCATTGCATTTTATGTATCACTTCATCAAATGTTATAAGGAAGGGGATCTGAGATAAATTACAAGTTGATGGGAGGTTCCTCAGAGACTTGAAGTCACTTGAAGCTACAAGAACCCTCCATGAAGATAACAATGGTTAGGTCTTTTTATAGCTGTATTTACCACACCCAGCACTATGAGAAGCATGCTGGGCATTTTCTCAATTACTCCTTAAGCCTTTTTCACATCCATACTAATAAATGAGACCCTCAGGTAACTGCTGCTGAGAATGTCAAATTCTACTTCTACCTCACATTATCATTCAACAACCCTTCATTTTCTTAAGTAATCTGTTTAGGTCTTTTCTTTGGGAGTCTCAGGCACGGTTATATGCCAAATGGGACACTGTGTTCTCCACAGTTGTCAAGTGATGAATTCCAGGGTCTCCTTTAGGCCACAGAGTGGTGTTATATGGGATTGCGCAAGTCCAAATTGACCAAAACATGCCCCTGGCTTTTACATTCTACTGTTTTTTTTTCAGATCATGATCTGCAACTTTGTAAGTGTTCCAAGGGAAAGGCTGAGAAATGCAGCCTTGAAAGATGTGAGAGAGAATGTGAGCAGTGCCTTTTATCCAGCTATTAAAATTTTGAATGGTGTAACTACAGGTAGGCAGATAAATGCCTAAAGTTGTATTTCCCAAAATGTGGTAGACAGTAATCAACAAATGTGTGAAAAGGGCACCTTCACTGCATACCTTGGAGAAAGCTGAATTATACAAAGTTAAGTTCATTTCTCTACTGCAGGATTTCTAGAGCCTTTAATATGTTCTGAGGGAGATACAATATACAATGTTTTTCCAGTTAATGTGTAAAATATGACACTTTTTCACAGAATATTTCTTAGGACTAATGTTCAGAGAAAACCTATTGGGAAACACTGGGCTGAAGTATAAATATCAATTAACAAATGTCTCCAGGTGGCTCTTGTCCATCCTTTATCAAAAGCAGATGAAATTATTCTTGTCTTATTCATAATTCCTACCAAAGTCATAGGACGAATCTAAATAAAAATAATGAGTTATATACCTATCCCTCACCATTTGCTCTGGTCAGGGAAAAAAGAATATGCTTCTTAGATGGCCTGGGACACATGCCCATCCCTAATGTCCCCACATCTGGGAAGGTGGGAAAGGCAGTGGGATCAGCTGTACCCACATGGACTAAGTGAAAAGTCATTGGCTAATATATTGGCATAATAATACCTACTTTATACGATTGTTGGTATTAAATGAGATAATGTATCTAAAGCACTTTAGCACAGTGCCTGGCTCATAGGAAGTGGTAAGTGGTAACTGCTATAACAATGACATCAACATCATCACACCCTATTTATTCAGGGCATGTCATCTTTAACCCACCTAATCTAGAGCAACTGCCTCCCAACTGACCTATCTATAATCCTGTCTGATAATTCCTTAAACTGCATTTAAATTATCTTTGAAAAGTTCTTATCTGAGCATGCCCTACTCTCTATAGAATTCTAGAATAAAGTTCAAACATTTGCCCACAGAAAGGTCTCTCTGCTGTCTGGCAAAAGTCTACGTTTCCAAGTTCATCTTCCACCTGGTCCAATGGTCTCTACATTTCAGTTCCACTGCACCGCTTGTCCCCGAAGACACCATATACTCTCATTCATCTGTCTGTTTAATCACATCATATGTTCCTGCTAGTCCCTGAAAATGGGATATACTTACCCTCACTACAACTACAAAAAGGCTTCAAGGCCAACTCAATTACTATCTGCCCTTGATATCCCCAGTCAGACTTAATCACTTTCCCCTCTCTGCTTCCATATGCTTTTTACCTCTATTATAGCACTTTTCACACATCCTCATATAACAATTCCTTATGCCTGTTTCTATTTCCATGCATTACTCAGGACTGCCTGTTACAAGTGATAGACACCTAATTCAAACTTGCTTGGGTAAAAATATGAAGGTTAAATTGAAAATATCCTGGGTGACTTATGTAATTCATAAACTACATGAATTACCAAACTTCAAACAAGACCAGAGATACACCCAGATACACCCTCTGAAAAAAGCTACAACCACAGATAAAATGCCCATTTTGTTCCAAAGAAAAACCCTCATCACAGTTTGTCTCTGTAGGTGGGGTTTCCTTTTCTCTGTGAAGTGTATTGAGGTAAAATTTACATATAGAAAACACTTCCTTTTTGGTACACAGTTGTATGAGTTGCGACAAACACATACAGTCATGTAACCACCATTATAAACAAGATACAGAATGATCCTATGAGTCTCTGAAGCTCCTCTTTACATTCAAACTCTCCCTGTAAGCTCACATCTTGGCAACCACTGATCCATTTTCTGTTCTCACCATTTTGCCTTTTCCAGAATGGCATATAAATTCATACGGTATGTAGCCTTTTGAATCTGACTTCTTTCACTGAGCGTAAGCATATTTGAGATTTATCCATGTTGTTGCATGTACCAATAATTTCTTGATCTTGCCTTATTACATTAACTAGGACCTCCAGTGTGATGTTGAACAGGAGTGGTGTGAGAGAACATCAGTGCTTTTTTTCCCCAACGTTAGGGGGAAAGTGTTCAGTAATCCATTATTAAGTATGAGGTTAGCTGTATGTATTTTTGTACATACCCTTTATCAGGTTGATGAAGTCTCCTATTCCTACCTTGCTGAAAGATTTATTATTGTTGTTTTAAATCATGTATAGATATTAAATTTTATAACTTTTTTTGCCTCTATTGTAAATATTATGTTTTTCTCTGTTAGAGAAATATCTGCTGATATGATGAGTAACACTGATTTTTGAATGTTGAACCAGCATTGCATTTCCATGATAAACCCCACTTAGTCATAATGTGTTATCCTTTTTATATATTGTTGGACTCAGTTTTCTAGTATTTTGATGATGTTACTGTTTTTCTGTTTTCTTGTTCCCTGAATTACTGAGAGTGTTGAATTCTCCATGTTCATGAGAGATACTGATTTTTAGTTTTATTTGTAATATTTTTTCTGGTTTTGGTGTTGAGGTAAAATGAGTTGACAAGTGTTCTTTCTATTTTCTGGAAGAGTTTGTGTAGACTTGTTCAGGATTATTCAGGTTATCTATTTACTCTTACATGAGCTTTTTGATAGTTTGTTTTTCAGGTAATTTGTCCATGTCATCTGAGTTATTGAATGTATGAACATAGATGTTGGCAATAACCCCTTCTCTTTTTAGTGTCTGTAGAATCAACAGTGAGGTTCTTTCTTTCATTTCTGATATTAGTCATTTTTTGTCTTCTCTTTTTTCCCCTTTGCTCAGTCTGGGTAGAGGTTTTTCAATTATATTGATCTTTTCAAAGTACCAGTATTTTGTTTCATTGATTGTCTGTATTTTTTTTCTTTTAAAGTCTATAGTTCAGTGTATTTTATTATATTCAGAGCTGTGGAACCAAAACCACAATCTAATTTTAGAACATTTTTAGTAACGCCAATAAGAAACCCCAGACCCCATTAGCAGTATCCCACCTGTCTAGTTCTAGGTACCTATTAATCAACTTTTTTTTTGAATTTTATTTTTGAATTGATTGCCTCTATTTTCTTGTTTTTAATTCTACATTTATCTTTATTTTTCCCTTCATTCTCTTTGCTTTGAGGTTTAATTTGTTTCTCTTCTAGATTCTCAAGGCTTAGATCATAGGTTTGAGATGTTTCTTCTCTTCTAATATAAGCTTTTGATTCCATAAATTGCACATATAGCATGCTTTAGATTCATCCCACAAATTTTGATGTGTTGCATCATTTTCATTTAATTCAAACTGTTTCCTAATTTCCTTTGTGACTTCCTCTTTAACACATGGATTATTTAGAAGTTATGTTGTTTACTTTCCAAAATATGCATGGATTTTCCAGATATCTTCCTATTATGTATTTCTAGCTTAATTCCATTATGGTCAGAGAACATACTCTATAATTTCAATCTTTTAAATTTCTTTAGGTTTGTTTTATAGCCCAGAACATGGTCTCCCATGAATGTTCTATATGCCTTTGAACAGTATGCATATTCTATTGTTGTTAGGTAGAGTGTTCTGTAAGAGTCAACTAGTTCAAGTTGGTTGAAAGTGTCTGTTGTCTTCTATATCCTTACTGTTTTAATGTTCTCATGTTCTCTGAATTACTGAGAGTGTTGAATTCTCCAGCTATAATTGTGGATTTCTCTATTTCTGCTTCCAGTTCTATCAATTTTTGCTTCATGTAATTTGAAATTCTCTTAGGTGCATACATTTTTAGGATCATTATGACTTAGAGATTGAATTCTTTGTTATGTAATATGCATGGGTAGGTTCTGAAGTCCATCATGGCTTCCTCACCCACAGAGATCATAAGCAAGGCCAAATCCTGAGTTTCACATTTTGTCCCCCATCACCAGAGTGCTGTTTCCCAGGTAAACTTAAAAATGTACTCAGATGACCCACAGTTTGAGTTAGGTACTCAACTCAGGAACAATCAACAGTAGCAAGGTGGCAGAGTCTGTAAGAACATGGCATCTACCCTGTAAATTGCATAGTTGGAATGAAAAGAGGAGCAGTTCACAGGGGGAGGGATGCTGGGAAGATACTAAAAGTGTCTGCCATGCTTTCTTCTAAATCATAAAAATGCTGAAGGCATGGCATTTTTCATATTGGTCATGTTTATTCTACAGAATCTAGCAAAATATCCACCAAGCAAGGTTTGGCCAAGGGCTTTGTTTTGACTGCTTGTTTCTCCCTCAGTCTAGTCCTGTTTCTTTCCTTTCTCTAATAGGTGGTGATGCTGAGAGCACTTCCTCGTACACCTCCTGTACCTTGATCTCCATCTGAGTCTGCTTCCCAGCAACCTGACTTGTGACACAAGGTTTCTTTTAAGAATCTAATAAAAGATATAGTTCTGCTTGGAAAAATATGACCACATAAACATTCAACTTTAAATAAATTTAGGACATTCACAGCACTCTGATTTTCACCATGAACCCAAAGAAAATGGTTTAAATCTCTTATTTTTAAAAGATATTTATAACTTGCCTAAGATTATAGGATGACTCAGTGGGAAAACTAGAACTAAATTCTTGTTTCTACTCACATAGTCAATTACATTTTCCACCATCTTGAGAAATTTGGGGAATTTGCCTGTTTCTATATTTTAATTACTCAAATTAACAAACTGATAAATATGGAAAACATATCATGTTCCAGGTACTGTGTTTAATGTTTGTCCTGCATTATTTCATTTAGTCCTCAGAGGAAACTTTTTAAGTAGACACAATTATCTTCATTTTGCAAATGACGGAAATGAGGCTATGTCAAAGTAACTTTCCAGAGGCAGTATGAGAGTCAACATCTGGATCCCATTGTCTTTCTATAGAGCCTGTTCTCCTAACAGCAATACTACATACACACATTGGAAATGTTCTGTGTATAATACATTTTATTGATTTTTCCACATATTACAAATCTATAAAATAGGAAGCCTACACAAAATTTGAAAACCTGAACTCATTCCAAATGGTTGGAATTAACTCATTAACTCAGGAAATAGCATTTATTGAGTGCTTACTATGTACCAGGAGTCTCAATCAACAATAACCTAGGAAGATACAGTCTGTGTGTGTAAGGAATTTAAAGTCTAGCAGGGATACAGATATTAAATTATTATAAGTGTAATTTTAGTTTAACCCATGCTAACTTTAATTTTTGTATCAAATTATGGTAAAAAAAAAAAGTACAGAATGCTATAAAGGCTTTTAACAGGGCAACCTAAAATAGAATTAGGGAGTTATGAGAGGCTTTCTTAGAAGTGATATTCAGGCTGAGAATTAACAATGATTACAGAAAGGTCCAGTGAAATGAGAGGACGTAATGTGTTTGGCAGATCAAATAGGGATGGAAGACACAGGTCTCTATTTCAGTGAAGGATAACCTTGTACCAGTTTTCTGAGTAGCTTTGATTACCCTTGCCTCCATCTGTTCTATTTTGAGCATGTTTTAACTTATTTGTACCATGTTTTTACCACGTGTGTTCTCTTCTTCAGTTCTGTAATTATTCTCCACCATGAATGGAAATGAAATCTTGTTAGTAGTTCTCCTTTTCTTTCTGGTTCAGGCAGTCATCTCCGTGGAATGACTTGAAGAAAAAGCTGAAAGCAGTCTTTATCCCACTCTCCACCACCTAACTCATCAACACACAGAGCTGTATAAAACCTCCCACCCAACCACTTCACTCATTTAATTATTACCCTCCATGGTCCTCAAGGAGAGGCAAATCCTCCTAAGAGTGACCATAAATGAAGCCCCTAGATCAGGCTGAATGATTTAATTACATTTTCTGCTTTCCTTATGACCCAGATGAATAGGTGTCAGCAACCTGTCCCTTACTTTTGAAAGGTTGTGAATCCCTGATGTAGCCCAAGTCTCAGAACCTAGTTTTCCCCCCTGCTGTGACGGTGAATGCTCCAATTCTGTCTTTGGTACTTTGCAGTGTCACTCAGAAAGGTACAAAACAGTGTTCAAGCTGTTGATAAGGGTGTTCTGTACTCTCCTGGAAGTGTAGCCAGGCACTTCCACAGTCAGCCAACGGACCTTCAGATCTAAGAAGAATGGCTACTCCTGAAACCACACAATCCAACTCAGCTCCCTGCTAGGTCCACTTGATGAGGAGGGCCAGTTGTTTCTGTTGATGACGCTATGGTCTAAATTTAATATGTGACCTGAGCAAATGGGAAAAGCACAACACAGACAAGTATTTGGGAGAAAAATGATTCTGCAGAGATCTTAGGTTAGATCTTTCCATTTCCATAGGCCTCATTTTTCTCAACTGTAAAATAAGGTAATGGGACTAGACTCAAAGATCTCTTCCAGCTGAGGTGACCAACTTTTCCAGGTTTGCCTGAGATGATTCTCATTTTAAAACTGAACGTCTCATCTCCCGGAGACCTTCTCAGCTCCTGGTGATGTAAGATAGTTGGTCACCCAGCTTTATCCTCTAGTCCATAAGTAAGTCTTAACTCATAACTTGATAAAAACGTATTTAAATTCACTTTGGTTTAAATGGTAATAGTCTCAACTTTATGACATTTAATTTCAGCAGAAATGCAAATATTTTTGTCTTACTTCTCACATAGCCTTTAGTCCTTATACATTGTTCATTTAGGTAATTTAGGTAAATGGGTTCTAATAGAGTTGAAGGTTGAGGGTCTTTTTGGTTTTTTTTGGCTTGTGAAATTCTTAGATATACCACATTACTTGTTTTGATTGACTGTGGTATGACATCTTTCAAAAGTGGCAAAGCACAGTGACATGATGTCATCAGCTATCTTCTCAAGAGCTGTTCTCCCAGCACCACTTATCTGACAGGGCAAAACACTTCACAAAATCTACAACTAAGGGTCATATATAACACATATATAACAGGTATTTGTAACTGCTGTAAAAATCATCAGCTGTTATTTGATATTAATATCAATGTAATTATTTCTGTGGCTCTTCCAAATTCATTCCATTTGTAGTCTCTGCTTAGAAAGGAAGCAATGACCTCATCTTTAGCTACTATTCTGACATCAGTCATAGTGTCTAAAACCCTTGTTTTCTTCACAAAAGAGAGAAATCAGATGACCTTTGCTCTGATCTTTGACTTGATATTTACAAAAGCTAATTATGGGGTGGGCCAACTCTCCTTTATCATTCAGAGACATTTGGTTAAGGTCTACTCTTTAAATTAAAAAAAGAAAAAGTCATTCAGGAGACTGTTTAGGGCTGTATACAGTATGATGAAATCTAGAAAGCGATAGTTAATTTAGAATTTTGGCCGTCAGCATCGATTTTCTCAAAACCAATCAAGTAGAACATGGGAGTCGATATAAGTTAGTCATTAAAATCAGTGTTTCAACTAACAATACAGAATCAGTCATCTGATGGTCTGGTGGTTAGAGGTCAGAGAGATGCACAGTCTGACAGCTTCAGCATTAAAACCTCTGCAGTTTCCAACAGCACACCCTCTGCTACTGCATCAGCAAGAAAAGAACTGCAGGCAACTGTGCACTACTTAAACTATAAAGGTTGTTTGGCTAATAAGGACTGGCCCTAAGATTCAGTGCAGTCATATATCCCCATAGTGCACATATCTTGTTTATTTGCCTTTAATATAGTCTTTATGCTTATAAATAGAGATTTTAAAAGAGTAAGATTTCAGAAGAGAAAAAAAAATGGATTTGGCAATTAAAAGTATGATGGAGGCACACAGCATTTCTCTTCCTCCCCAGGCTTCTCCTGGCAATCTTTTTCTCAGGGTAAAAGTAGAGGTCTGATTCCTTTTGTTCATTCCAGCCACCGCCCTTAAGCAATCTGTGTCTGAGCAAGACTGCCACGCCCAATCATGGGACAAAGGCAGAAATAGGGGAACTCTGGATACAGAGACAGCCCGACTTCGTTTACAGATGTGTAATATATTGGTCTCAATGACATGAAGGTGCAAATAAGTTGCTATCTCTACAAATGAACAATTAAAACAGGGCACTTAAAATATATGTACGTTCTAAAATGTTATCTGATAAAAGTATTCTTTTCCTAGAAAGAAATGGATATGGCCAAAGGGTGCTCTGATTTTCAGAAAAAGGGTGAATGCTGCCCCCTTTTGACTGTTAAGAGCTATGGATACCATGCAGCCTTAAACTGGAATCATACATAATGCAATGGATGGGCTGCGGGAATAAAGATACTATTTCTGTAATGAGAAATCTGATTAAACCTTGGAAACTGGAAAGCAGAAGGGAATTCAAAGTTTATCTAGTAAAACTCTTAATGGAACTTTACTAGCTTCCTGGAAGATTGTTCATCTTTCATCCAGCCTCCTACATCATTATAATTTTGTCTCTTTTATAGACTTAATTCTGCCTGTATTAATCATTTGAGTTTATTGCTCTGTTTCTGCCACTAGTGATAGACTCCTTGAGATCCTAGGCCATGTAGTCTTTTGCCTATGTAAGTGTCACAGTACCTACAAAGACTAGTGCTTAGTGGCTGTTCAAAAAATATGTTGGGCCTCCCTGGTGGCGCAGTGGTTGAGAGTCCGCCTGCCGATGCAGGGGATACGGGTTCGTGCCCCGGTCTGGGAGGATCCCACATGCCACGGAGCGGCTGGGCCCGTGAGCCATGGCCGCTGAGCCTGCGCATCCGGAGCCTGTGCCCCGCAACGGGAGAGGCCACAACAGTGAGAGGCCCGCGTACCGCAAAAAAAAAAAAAAAAAAAAAATGTTTATTGAAAGCAAATGTCTAGCTGAGGTCAAGATCATAGTCTAGTTATGAATGGTTCTCACTGAGCAAAGCTAATGAGTCTATCTGGGGCTTAAAGTCAGGGTATTCACAGAAGTGGTGTCATACCAAGAACCCTAGACTTTTTGAGCAAATATCACCAGTAAATTTTATGTTTATTTATAGATTATATGGATCTAATACTGAACGATTATGTTATACACATCAAAAATACACACACACACAAAAATTAAACAAGATGAAAAACTTAGTCACACTCCACACATATATAACGTTGAGTGAAACAAACTAGACACAAAAGAGTGCATACAGTATGATTCCATTGACATAAAACTCAAAAAACAGACATAACTAATGTATAGCATTAGGAGTCAGTCTAGTGATTACCTTTGGGGGAGTACTGATTAGAGGGAAGAACATGATGGAGTTCTAAGATGCTACTAAAGTTTTATTTCTTGATCTTGATGCTACCTGCACAGATGTTTCAGTTTGTGAAAATTCATTAAACTATACACTTATGTGCACTTATCTGTATATATGTCATTTAAAAAGATTTTTAAACAATATTTTTCTCAAACTCCAGGAGACTGACTTGCATATTGCCTAGGGTACATTCTACTATTTAGAGATACCTCTGCTCTAATTAACAAAGTTAATCAAACTTTTTCAGGTCCTGGTCAGACAGAAAGACATCTTCCATCTATGGATATTCTCTAGCTGCAATGCCTCTGCATCAGTTCCTAGTTGCTATAGCAACTACAGGGCACCTCTCTTCCTTGAGAAAGAGTTTGTTCATCTTCCTACCATCTCAGGTCCGTAAGATATTACTGCTCACTTGGGAAAGTCATTTCATGCATGTGAGCCTATCTTCTGGGGCGAAGGCAAACACTTTCATAATGAAGAACCTCATGTTTGCCTCCCACAGCCTCAGATTTTCCATCTGTAAAATGGGAAGTAGACTTCATGACTTTGTGGGGAGGGTTTACTACATTAAAATGTGAAAAGGACAGGACTTGGCAACTTATTGACCCTTTAATACATTTATTTAAGAAATTTTCTAAATTATTAGGGAAAATGTCCTGCTCCATAAGTCAGAGGACCCACAGCCTAGACCTGGTTTTACCAGTCATTCGATGAAACCTCCAGTATTAAGTACATCACTAAATGTCTTAGTTACTTCAACTGTAAAATGACCAGATGAGCTTCAAGTCTCAATGGTAACCGCTTAGATGTGAATAAAGACTAAAAGAACAGTACAGAACTCTGCCAGCCAGTGATTCAGTGTATCCCTGCTGCGTGATTAGAATTTTATGACTTGCTGTCCAGTTGCTTCCTTGGTTTTTCACTTTATTACTACAATTTCCTATGATAGTATAATTTCCTGTTTTCTCCCCTGCCTTCCTTTTACCTTACTTAACCACATTGTGTTGCTGGACCGTGAAGTTTTAAAGAAAGGACTCTGAGGCGACTTTAAGCCCTTTGTGACTGACTGGTTAGCCCTCCTAACAGGACGTGTCCTCTGACACACTTGAGGAAAATGATGGTAGTGAGAGCAAACAAAAATGATTTGGCCTGTGTTAAAAGATACAGAAAGGAGAGGATTTTTTTTTTTTTTTTCTTGCAGTACACGGGCCTCTCACTGCTGTGGCCTCTCTCCCATTGCGGAGCACAGGCTCCGGATGCGTAGGCTCAGCGGCCATGGCTCACGGGCCCAGCCGCTCCGCGGCATGTGGAATCTTCCCGGACTGGGGCACGAACCCGTGTCCCCTGCATCGGCAGGCTGACTCTCAACACTGCGCCACTAGGGAAGCCCGGAGAGGATGTTTTAAAAGGAAATATGTCGGTTATTAAATTTGCAGAAGCAAAGTAGAACAGTGCAAACCAATTGCTATAAAAAATGAACTGGAGATGATGCTATTCAAGAAAAATCTGTGGAATATTTTAAGCCTAAGGTTAGCTAGAAAACTGGGAGCTTAGACCTTAGGTATTGGGTTGGCCAAAAAGTTCATTCGGGCTTTTCCGTAAGAGCTTACAGAAAAACCCAAACGAACTTTTTGGCCAACCCAATATAAATCTGCTTTTAGAGAACAGTCAAGTCCTAAAAGCAAGGAGGAACAATGCTTGAGGTAGATGGACACAGCTCCAGAAAATACATTAATGCCCAAACATAAATGTTTAGTAATTGTACATACGTGAAAAGATATAAAAGGGATCAGAAGGTATACAAAGATGCTATGGCTTGTTTAAAACTCTGAAACAATTGAATAGAAGAAGTAAAGAATAAACAAAGGACTATGGAACTGTTTATATGCAGCCTTTCATATTTATCTCATTAATATACTTGAGATAAAGAGCTGGGTAAAACTAGGATTAGATGATGTTAAGGACAGAGTGATGGACGAATGTAACTGCAAAGAAGAAATATGAGAAAAAAAGAAAATGGGAGATTAGAGTTAGCTTTCAAAGACAACAGAGTAACAGAAAGAAGCAACCCAAGATAAATATTCTTGTAGAGAAGAACAGATAACAACAACAACAACAAAAAAAAAAACAGGTATTTTCATCTGGGGAAGGCTGAGAGGCCAACGCAAATGCCAGAACTGTCCACGGGAAAGGGCAGGGCTGTGATGAGCGAGGCTAACTCCCATTTGGGAGGATGATTGCTTAAAGCTTACTTTGGAGAATCCACCATTTGAATACTACCTAGATTCAGGTTCATACATTTCTTTAACAAATGATAAAGATTTCTTCAGAGAACTTGACTTTGTCATGTAAGGTAAGAATTTTCTGGCTGGTGGGAAAAGCTTATCAGCCCCTAAAGCTGTATACTCCATTAAAGTACATATGTGAGACATTGGCAAGGGGTTTCTGTGTGTCCTGAATATAAAAAGAACTCTCTATTAGGTGAAATATCTCCCACAGCGGTGCTTCTTAAACTGTGTTGTAAATATGAACCACAGGGGAATCTTGTTAAAATGAAGATCCCTATTCACTAAGTTTAGAGCCTGAGATTCTGCATTTCTAAGAAGTTCCTGGGTGATGTCCATACCTGGATGTTGGTGCTTGGCCATACTTTCAGTATTAAACATGCACATTTTAAAAGGGGAAAGAAACATTAACAGTATGAGACAAATACCAAATCACTATTAATTCCAGCTAGAAACTGAATGGTTCATTTAAGAAACAAAGATAACTAGATATAATTCCAGCCCTTCAGAAGTTCACTATCTATTTGAAGAGACATTGTATTGTTTGTAGCTGTTCACATGACTAAGCACCATAACAGAGATATGAATATGGTGCTTTGCAGCACAGAGACAGGGACCTGACTAACAAGGTAGAAAAACAAAAATAAACACCGTATACAAAAGCACAGAGGCCAGGAACTGCAAGTAATTTAGTATTGCTTAAATGCAGAATTTATTTAGAAGAGTCAAGTAGATGAGATTGGACAGGTAGGCACAGATCACTAAAGGCTTGGTTTTCCATCCTGAGGCATTTAGACATTATCTAATAAGCAATGTTAAGCAGTAAAGGGAACACACTGACATAATTAGATTTGTGTGTTTAAAAAGTCAGTCCTACTACAGTATACAGTATGGGTCATAAGTGTGGGTGGAGCCAGAGGTGGAAAAACTATTGTAATAGTCCCAGGAGAAAATAATAGGAGCTTGAATAAATCAGTGGCAGTGGGAATAAAGAGGGAGGTGCAGATTCAAGAGATATATATTTAAGCAAGCTGCCAGAGTACAAACCAAGACACAAGATGAAGCACTACAACAAAGAAACCTTCACATAAAGAAAGGATACTCTTCCCATGCTTACATCGCAGAAATAAGTTAACAGAGGGTAATATATTTTAACTTGTGTCAATGATGTAAGTATCACTTTTGAGCAAGAGAATGATGATGACAAAATGATACATAAGATGGACTAGAATTTTAAGATAAAAGAGCTAGAAACATCACATGCTATCTTGGCATCTGAAAAGATAGGATGGAAAGAAGCAGCCAGTTTTTGCAACCTAACATCAAGAAAATCTTTGTCCTAAGTATGTAAAGGAAGTGAAAGCCTACTTAAGAACAAACTGGATAAATAGTGAGAGCCTAAATTAACCATCAAACAAGAAACATCCTGGAGAGGGACTTCAAAAAATTATAAATACACAATAGATGTTACCTCAGGCTCCACTGATCTGAAAAGATTTCTTTTTTAATTACTGTATGTGGGTCATGGCAGCAACCGAAAACTGCTTTCTGACTCAGGCCCTCATTAACATCATCCATGGAAGAGCCTTTCCCTGTTCCCTCCCAGAAGGGATGAGAAATAGTTCCTGAACAGCTAGCACCCGGTAAATTCACCATGAGTAGCTATGGGCCAAGCAGCTCCACACCCTTGCCTCTGCTTCAGGACTGCTTCCTTCTTTTCAGTACTGCCTCCCTTGGCATTAGCCTGTGCTACAAGCACTGCAGCTACATTCGTTCTCCCACTTTTACGTTCCTGGACCCAATTCAAACATGGGGGGGATGCTTTCTGCATACCAACAAGCAATTCCCTGATACCACCTGGGTGTCCTACTATTCAACTCAATTCTGACTCTGTCTATCTGGAGATAGCATCAGATTCCATAGGTTAAGGGTCCAGTCCCACTAGACTGTCTGTCCCAGCCACCCCAACACACACACACACACACACACACACACACACACACACACTTCAGACACTAGTTGCAAGCCCAGGTTGTTACCTGTGCTTCTGACTGACTGGCTATAGATCAGAGGTTCCCATGACCCTCTCTCCTTGGGTTCAATTTATTTGCTAGAGTGGTTCACAGAACTCAGAAAAACAGTTTACTTACATTCACCAGTTTATTGTAAAAATATGATAAAGGATACAGATGAACATCCTGATGGAAGAGATGTGTAGGGCAAGGTATGTGAGAAGAGGTGTGGAGCTTCCATGCCCTCTCCGGGTGCACCGCTCTCCTCAGATGTCCATGTGTTTAACAACCCAGAAGCTCTCAGAAGCCTATCCTCTTGGACTTCTATGGAGCTTTCATTACATAGGCATGATTGATTAAATCATTGGCCATTGATGACGGATTCAATCTACAGTCCCTCTCCCCCCCCCACCCCCCGTGAGGGTGGGTGTTGGAACTGAAGGTTCCAACCCTCCAATCACATGGTTGGTTCTCCTGGCAACCAGCCCCCATCCTTAGGTGGGGTCCAAAAGTCACCTCATTAACATAACAAGAGACTCCTTTGTCTCTTCAGCACCTAGGAAATTCCATGGGTTTTAGAAGCTCTTTGCCAGAAGCAACAGAGACAAAGACCAAATATATATTTCTTATTATAAATCACAATATCACACTCCAGAACACACTTATCAGCCTCTAGTGTGCAGAAGTTGGGAGAAGTCCCTGACTCTTGTGACGTGCAGCAGCCCTTTGCCCACTCTTCTGTCACAGGACTATACTCCCAATGGCATCATCTTCTTTTGCATCCCATCTTCACTCCCAAAGAAGATTTGTTTCTATCCTTACCACATTTCTCTGCCCTCTATCACTGGCTTCAGTTCCAACTCCTATATAAGGACCCCAGCTGCACAGCAAAATGCCATAATAAGAACTGATACTGCTGCAGCTGAGGTCATTTTGATTGGAAAAAGACCTAGTACCCAACTGAAGTTAGAAAAATAAAGTGCTATCTATAAGAAATGATTCCTGTCAGGCTAAGCCTGCCGAGTACTGTACTTCAAATCCAAGCTGTATAAGTCATGGTGGTTGCTAGAACTAGCCCTAGTCATAAGTGAACCTTATTCATTAAGAGGAAAAACTACTTCCTCAAATGTCAACAACTTCTTAATGAATGAATACACCTTTTCTTTCTACATTAGCTTTTGTGATACTAGACTCTTCCAGTTCTCCTGTGCCCGTTTTCTATTGGTATCACAACACACTGCCACAAACATAGCAGCTTAAAAGACCACCCATTTTATTACCTCACAATGAGTGGGTCAGAAGTCTGGGCCCAGAGTAGCTCATCTGGATTCTCTGCTCAGGGTCTCACAAGGCAGAAATCAAGGTGTCTGCTCCACTCTTATCTGAAGGCTGTGGGGAAGATTCTACTTCTAAACTTATGCTGGTTGTTGACAGAATTCAGTTCCTTGTGGCTACAGAGATTCAGTTCTCTGTTTTCTTGCATAATCCCCTTCATCCTCAAACCAATAAGGACATTTCTAATCCGGCTTAGAATATTTTACTTCCCCTTCTACTACCAGACAGCGATCTCTGTTTTTAAGGGCTCATATAATTAGATTGGGTCTACCTGGCCATCCATCAGGATAAGCTCCCTATTTTAAGATTACATCATAGTAAGCACTTTTAAAAGCTGGTGATTATTTAAAAAAAATAAAGTTTAAAAGAATTTTAAAAAAATTATATACTGGGACTTCCTTAGTTTAACCCTACAGAAACACTTTTACTAAATTGGGAAGGTGGTCCAGCAGAGTTGTTAAAGAACTGTCCGGTTCATATTCTAGCTCTGCCACTTATTAACTATGTGGCCTGGCTTAAAACTGCTTAACTTTTCCTCACCTGTACACCTGGGATAATGTCAGAAACTACCTCATGGGGTTATTATTGGGGATTAAATCAGTTAACATCTGTAAAGAATTTAGAACAAGACTTGGCACATAATATGTGCTATATAAACATTTAATAAATTTTAAAATGGCTAATTTAATTTGTCCTCAACTTTTATCAAGGTTTAACACTCTTGGTATAATAATTGGGATTGACATATATACACCAATATGCATAAAATTGATAACTAATAAGAACCTGCTGTATTAAAAAATAAATAAATAAAATAAAATAAAATTCAAAAAAACAAAACATGAGCAGAAGACCTAAATAGACATTTCACCAAGGAAGACATTCAGATGGCCAAGAGGCACAATAAAAGATGCTCAACATCACTAATTATTAAAGAAATGCAAATCAAAACTACAATGAGGTATCACCTCACACGCTGATCAGAATGGCCATTATCAAAAAATCTAGAAACAATACATGTTGGAAAGGGTGTGGTGAAAAGGGAACCCTCCTGCACTGTTGGTGGGAATGTATATTGATACAACCACTATGAAAAACAGTATGGAGGTTCCTGAAAAAATCAAAACAGAACTACCATATGACCCTGCAATCCCACTACTGGGCATATACCCAGAGAAAACAATAATTCAAAAAGAGTCATGTACCACAATGTTCACTGCAGCTCCATTTACAATAGCCAGGATATGGAACCAACCTAAGTGTCTGTCCATCGACAGATGAAAGGATAAAGAAGATGTGGCACATATATACAATGGAATATTAGCCATAAAAAGAAATGAAACTGAGTTATTTGTAGTGCGGTGGATGGGCCTAGAGTCTGTCATAAAGAGAAAAGTCAGAAAGAGAAAAACAAATACCGTATGCTAACATATATATATGGAATTGAAAATAAAAGGTTCTGAAGAACCTAGGGGCAGGACAGGAATAAAGATGTAGACATAGAGAATGGACTTGAGGACACGGGGTGGGAGGGGGAAGCTGGGGTGAAGTGAGAGAGTGGCATCGACATATATACACTACTGAATGTAAAATAGATAGCTAGTGGGAAGCAGCAGCATAGCACAGGGAGATCAGCTTGGTGCCTTGCGATGACCTAGAGGAGTGGGACAGGGAGGGTGGGAGGGAGGCTCAAGAGGGAGAGGATATGGGACATAGGTATACATATGGCTGATTCACTTTGGTGTACAACAGAAACTAACACAGTATTGTGAAGCAATTATACTCCAATAAAGATCTACTAAAAAAAAAATCTTAAACTGGATATTAGCAGTGGTCATCCCTTCTATGAGTATCAGGGATTTCAACTCTGAGAGAAAAAAAGAATGGTTTTATTCCAGCTAGGGGTTTCTTAGCCCTTCCATAAATCAGCATTATTAATCTATACTTTCGAGAATAGAGGACCTATCTTTATTATGACTGTCCTACTTGTAGTAAACCAACAGGTAAAATCTTAAACTTTTGAAAGTTCTCATAGAGCCTTATGAAACTTTTACTTCCACCAATGTTCTCCCTCCTTCCCCAGAACACAGAATTGTGCAATAGGTTCAAGCCCACAACACAGCAGCATTCACAGGCATCTTCATTATCTCATTCTCAGACCTTCAGGAATGTGTCCCAACCGATGTAGACTCTGTGTTCAGGAATGTTATGCTGTCAATAGCAGAAAAAAGGAATGAAATACCAGCAGAATTGGGGCAAAGGAATTAACTTGGCAGTAGGACTGGTCCCCAAAGAGGAGTACAAATTTGAACCCAGTCCAGGCTTATGCTGATACTCAGGGGATTCCTAAGAAGACAGGGCACTATACAAAGAGTCTCTGGATAGTAGCTATACTCATCATTGGGCAAATATTTTGGTTGCAGTTAGGTTAGTCCAGTTTGAAAGAGGGCCTGAAAGTAAGGCCCAGCCCCAGGGAAAGCAGATTAACAGAAAAAAAGAAAGAGAATCAGAGCACCAGGTAAGTGGCACAGAGGTTAAAGCCACAGCTACAGTCCCCAGCAGGAAGGTGGACTGCACACTGCAAAGGAAGCAAAACTCTGGCACATGGACTCGTTATACATGTTGAATATTACTGGGCAGATCGCCCCTCACGGCGAAAGCCAGTGGTAAAGGACTTTACCCAGGACACTAAAACTCGGACTGGAGGCCACCTGCTATTTCTAGGCCCTATCTGCTTGTTAATTTCAGCAATTAATATTGGTTTTCCACTGGTTCAGGTAGTTGCAAAATTGAGCTTATAGGAGAAAGGCTGTTGGAGCTTGCATCCTAAGTAATATACATCCCAGAGCTAACGAGGGTCATAGGACTAGGAGACCACGTGCATACAGAACAGCAATACTCATAGACACTACTTCATAGAAACTAGAATGCCTTCTTTCCAAGGCAGAGGTGTGTTGAATGATTTTTTAAAAATCTGTTTATTGTTCATTCCTTTGTCCTTGTGAACATACCCACATCTTTTTTTTCAGTCAAGATTTCTCAGCTACGACTCTCTTATATAATATTTTATGAACATATTGTATCTTTAACCCTCTCTTGAGAACAGGCTTAAAAATGAATGACAAGCAATTCATTTGGTTAATTGATATACTGTAAGGTATCCACCCTATTTCCTTACTAAAGGCACACAAACTGTCTACAGTAACAGCAACTATCTTAGTCAGCTCAGGCTGCTGCAACAAGTTACCACAGACTGGTGGCTTAAACCAAAGCATTTATTTCTCAGAGCTTGGAGGCTGGAAAGCCCAAGATCAAGGTACACGCAGATTCAGTTCTGGTGAGAACCCGCTTCCTTGTCTGCAGATACGTGTCTTCTCTCTGTATCCTCACATGGTGGAGAGCAGAGAGAGAAAGAGAGCAAGCTCTTATGTCTCTTCTTACAAGAGTACTAATCTTATTCGTGAGGGCTCCACCCTCAAGACCTAATTACCTCCCAAAGGCCTTACCTCCTAATACCATCATATTGGGGATTAGGATTTCAACCTATGAATTCTGGGGGACACAAACATTCAATCCGTAACAGTAACATAATCATCTATCTGGCTGCTTTCCTTAGCATTTATCTTCTACTCCCTGCTAAGGTCACTTGAAGGCCATCAACATGTGTATTCCTTTGGTTGGGGAAAATTGAGAGGCTCAGGTAACAGCCAACCTACCTTACTGCTAATCTTGCTCTATGTTTATTAAAGAGGACCCAGAACTTCAAAATTGGGGGTAATTTCATGTGCAGATGATTAGAGGTATAAGTGGTTAGTAGTGATAATTGAGATCCTGTCTCACATCTGTGACCAACCACCCACTTCCTATCAGAATTCCAGTGATTGGTCTGTCTTATTTTCTGTGCCTAATTGATTACACTGGTATACATTTCTCTGTTCATTTATTCAAGAACTATTAAATAAAATCTACTCTGTGCCAGCCGTTATTCTAGGTACTAGGATACAACAGTGAGTAAAACAGACAAATTTTCTGTCCTTGGGACTAACATTCTAATTGAAGAGTTATCAGGGAGAGCAGTATAGCTGGAGCAGCGTGTGCAAGGAAGAAACTGGAACCAGATGAAGTAAGAGACTTAGTAAAGGGTCAGATAACATAAGACCTTGTAGATCATGGTAAGGAGTTTAGATTTTATTCCTCAGTGGTATGGGAAGCTACTGACCAGTTTTGAGCATGAAAGTAACATGCCTAGGTTTACATTTTAAAAGTGTCACTCTAGCTGCCACGTGGCAAAGTTAGAGTGGAAGCAAAAAGAAAGATTAGGAAGCTATTGCAATTGTCCAAGGTAGAGATGGTGATGGTTTAGAACAGACTGAGGCAATTGAGATGGAAATGGTTGATTTCTGGCTAAATTTTTAGGGCAGAACAGACAGAACTTGCTAACAAATAGAATGTGAGAAGGGAAAAAAAAATGGGGACAATTCCTAGGTTTTTACTTGAGCAACTGCATGAAAAGATGTGTCATCTGCTACAGAAACATCAAGTTTGGGAGATTCAATTTTGGATTTTGAATACAGTAAGCTTGAGATGCCTAATGTCTCAGAAGTCTAATAAGACATTTAGATGCAGATATCAAATAGGAAGTTGGATAAAGTCTGGAAGAGGAGGGGAGAATCATGATGGAGAGAGGCAGCTGGGAGTCACTAGTGGACTTGTGTAAATATTTAAGAAAATATATTTATTACTATGTTCCAGGGAAGAAGAATCTATTTCCTTGTGATGTAAGTATGGTCTATTTATTTGCAGTGCAAGTCCCAACCCAGAGCCTGTATTAGTTATATTCTTTTGATTGCAAGCATCAGAAACTGTCTCTGGATAGTTCAAGCAAAAAGAAAATTCATTGAAAGGACTCTTTCAGTTCTCTCACAGAATGAAAGGAAAAGTTGAAAGCCTCCACTCAGGAAGGGCAGCAACCAAGGCCTCACCAGAGACCATAGTGATAAGAGTTTGAGGAACTGCCATTAATACCATTCAGCTCCAATGACTTTATGTCCACCAGAGCCACAGTCACATCCTGCAAAACTATGCCCTTCCCATGCCCAATTCCCTCTATTAAACAAAAGCGTTGACATAAATACTTGCAATTCAAAGTATGGTCCCTGGAACAACAGCTTGTTTGGAATGTGAATCTCAGGTCCCACACCCTAGACTATCATCAGAATTTTCATTTTAACAAGATACCCAAGTGATTCTTATGCATATTAAAGTTTGAGAAACACTGAACTGAATGGTTTTTCAGCCATAAAACTCTCTGGTTGTCTGAACTGGTCAGGTGTTTTCATATATCAGCTTCATGGTGGAAGACTTTTTTGGATTCCTACCCATATAAACTTTATTTAAAATAGAATTATAAATAGTTTTGTATTAAATGATCACAAAATAGTTAAATTGTATGTTTAGCGTACACCTTGGTCATATACAGGTAGGTTACAATATGTTGTAAAAACATTATAAACTTCTTGTAGTACATCTCATGACCCTTCTTTTCAGGAAGTTCAGAGTTACTCTTGAGGCAAACTGTTCTGGTGATCGATATACTCATTGTATGTAATTCAGTCTTTTAAGACTTATAGATTTTGATATTCTGACTGTGTATAAGTGCTCTAAAGTAGTCTCTTATGTATACTACATAGCTGCTTTCATTGATCAGAATTCTGCATTTGTAGTGGTCTAGTATTTATACTTTGTCATTTTTTATGACAATATTCTTGGGAACACTATCTACCTATTATAAAATAATAAGAATGAAAGGAAACCTATAAATACTAATGCCATTGTTTGAGGAAAAGCCATGACAATTTTTATGTGACGGAAGTAAACATTGGCAGCTCATTAAAATTTTGGCTCAAAGTTGCGGTCCAGAAAGCCAATGAGGTCTTGAATGGAATGTAACCTGCCTATGAACTCACAATCTCCCTAAATAACTTCCACGATACCTTAAATAACCTTGTTCAAAGAATTCTTCTAGAAATGTACCTAATAGATATGACTTAACAAAAATCTGTCATTTTAAAAGTAGATCAGCTATTGAAACTTACTCATTAGCATTGTTTCTTGAAACGTAGACCTTAAACCTCTTATATTAGATATAAGAATCACCTGGGAAGCTTATTAAAATACAGAATCTGTGACCCACTCAGACCTACCAAATCAGACTCTCTGGGGGTGGGGTCCAGGAATCTGCATTTAAAAATAGTTCCTTAGGTGAGTCTGATCACAGGAGGGTGTGAGAATTACTGTACTAAGGATTAAATTTTCAAGTTTGGTTTTCCACTGACATTAGTGCCAAGTTCCAATGACTGAGTAAAGCATTCTCCTTTATAGTTTCACATCACACTTACTCTAACTCTCCCTGCTTCACATTGGAATGACATTTTGACACATACATGGCTTAATATTTTTCTCTCTTTCCAAAGGCTTTAAACAAATATTTCTTCTTGACAACTCATTAATACAATATATGCTAAGGCACAGCATTTCCAGAACACCTAAGAATATTGCCTTGACTACGATTAGGAATCACTTTTTACAGAGGGTCACTGATCCACAGTGTGGGGGAAGGAGGAAAAAAAAGAAAAGGAAAGAGAAATCACAAAAGGAGAGATCAATTTAATTTAATATTTTAAAATAGAAAAATATTCATGTTTTAAAATTTAAGAGAATTCTTGATGCTTTTTGTTATTTTTTGTAATATATGATTGTTAAATCCACAATAAAGAGAAGGTAGAAGTTCTCTCATTATCTAACACCTCATATGAAACAATATGGATATCTCTATAGTGCTTCTATAGGGCTTAACACTTAGAAGGGACACAATATACAGACTGTTTGAATGAATAAATGGCATATACAATATGTACATTTTTACATACTTTCTTGAATTTGATTATTTTCTGGTTATCAATATATAATAGAATTTTTCTATAACAACAGAAATCTAATATTCTGTTGTATTTGTTGTATCATAATTCATTTAACCAATTCCCTACTAATGGACATTTACTTTCAATTTTATACTACTAAAGGCAATTCTGAAACAAACAGCTGTACAAATATCTGGTTATTTTTGACAGACAAATACCTGAAGTGGAATTGCAGTATCAAAGCTTATGTATATTTAAAACTTTAATATATGTTGTCCTCTTAAAATGTTGATTCAATACTATTATAAGTTATTATTATTTTCCCCCAATGGATATCTTTGTCAATCTGATAATCAATAAATATAATCTCATTATTTTAATTATTTTAATTATTACTAGTACTTAATTACTAGTGAGAATATATCTATTTTATAAATTGATTAGCCCACTTGTATTGCTTTTATGAATTGCTTGTTCATAATCTTTAACACATTTTTCTAGTAGAATGGATCAGGAAATTTTAAATTCTAATTGATAAATATAGCATCACAGCAAAACACCAGTGTTTATAATCACAAAAGAAGGAAGACACACATAGAAAACTGAAATCAGATAAAAATTGAGAAAGCCATACATAAAATGAAACACAGAAAGACAATGAGAAAGAGGACAAAGTCATATAGTAGAGGAATACATCGAACTGGACATAGAAACAGAGAACACAGAACTAATATACATCTAGACAGACAGACATGCAGACACAAAGACACATGGAGACACATACTAATAAAGGCATAGACAGAGATCACAATAGAGACACCCAAAGAAAAAATAGACTGGGCATACATATATAGGCATAGAAAATGACACATCATCAGATGAGTATACATAGTGTTACATAGAGAGAAAGTCACATGAAAAAATACAGCACAAACACATGGAGAAAAAACACCTACACACAAAAATAAGAAAGGAGAGATGGAAGGAGAGACATGCAGAAGGCCAACTTAGCAATATGGGTAAGGCAAAATCAGAGAGGAGGACTTCATGAACTTAAACTCTTTAATATGGTCTTTAAAGATGTGCCTACTAAAGCCTTTTTAATTTATGTGCCTTATCATCTCCGATAAGCCAGAGTTAAGGTACTATTTTTTACTCTTTCTTCTGTAGATCACATCATCTAAAATCAAGGACCACATATAATCACAGGCTTAGGTTTCCCTCTTTATTTTGGAAAAATAAAAAAATGAACCCTACTAACAAAACATACACAAAATAAAACAAATTACTTATCTATCCCACATAAATGTACAAATAATTTATCCATTTTCTTTCTTCATTTAGATACAGTCATGGAATATGAAAAATAACTTTTAAAAATGATGAAATCCTATATAAGAACCACAGGTCTCACTAAAGCTGCTTCTTTTACTAAATACTAATGCTAAAATGATCCTAACAAATTTAACATTTTCTGAATTACTGTTGGGAAGGAGATGAAGGAAAAAGCTAAAATAGCAACTGAGAATCAAGCATTCTGAAGAGATTATGGTAAAATCAATCTAATTTGTTTATTAAGTTCCATTCCCTGAGAAGAAAGAAAGTTCAAAACTCACTGGTTTTTATAGCCACCTTACTATCAAGGTAATCAAATCAACTGCATGGAAATTCTATCAAACACTCATCAATCAACCATTATCAATGACCAAAAACAAACAAACAAAAAGACTTAACTAGAAAACCATCAATTCAGCCTTGATATACAGACACTGCCAAAGTATTGCAGGGATGCATAAATATTTTGAAATATGTTTAAATAATGTGTCTTGACTGCCAGTAAAATTTTTCCAAGCAAATGTTATTGAAAATGTTTGGGCTATCCACAAATGTTTTTATAAGCATTCCTACTAGGCAACTACTGAAGCCTCAGAAAAAATTCTGGCCAGCAGGAGAATTCATAAGAAGAGCTGAATAGAAGGTGATCTAAGGAAACGTAGACAGAAATATCTGAACTGTTGGGATGGTTCAAAAACAAATGTATGTTTCATGAAAGCTTTTGAAACAAATAGTTCTGGCTAAAAACAAACATTTGGACAGTGTGGACGCACCCAACAAAAATGTTTGTTTGCTGATACTAACATTTTAGTTGGCATGTATTTGCCAGAGCAGAAGTGGGCAAAAATAAGATAAATGCATGCATCTCACAGAAGGCAAAATTACAGTAAATTTATAAGTGCAAGAAAGATGAGAACATCTATTTAATGAACAAGAGCAAAAAATAGATATTTATGGCTTATTTAAAGTAATGACAATTTTGCCAGCATAAGATCAAAAACAAAAACATCCCTAAATATTAATTATGTTGCACATTACTGTAGCTTTTACATTCATACAATGCTGCATAGTTCTTTTCAATTAACTCACATGACAATTCTCTGAGAGCAACTAATGACAAGTCTTATTATCCCCATTTTACAGATGAGATATGTTAGCTAGATAAGGATGTTCTTAATCACATTTGCCTCCTGGCATTATAAAATATACTTTAAAAAAATACCATACTCTCGTTCTTTTAGGAAAAAGATTTATAGTATATATTATTGGCTAATCTTAAGAAAGTAACTTGTATGATAAAGGAGAAAAACTGGGAATTGTAGGAAAATATAAAAGTTTATTTGTTGGTGCAATTCTTTAATAACAATTTTTAGAACACCTGCTGTCCACTCTGTTTTTATCTTATAGTCACCGTTTTATTGTCTTAAAATACATAAAACCCTATTTGTTTTTCCATTTTTCTTTCTTAATTCCTTGATCTAACTAGGCCCAGATTTTAAATGTTCTATACAGAGGTTCACACTCAGACACAATTTCCCCTACATGACTTGCCTAAGTGTCATGATCTCCTTTCATTTCTGCTCCTCTTTCCCTACTAGACCTTAAGTGTGGTTAATGTCATAGTGTCTGGTATCAGCTTGTTCTTCCATGCTGGCTTATTTGCTGACTCCAACCACTTGCAGGATTTCTACTGATTCTACTA
The DNA here is from genome assembly GCF_964165515.1 of Mesoplodon bidens. Lineage (NCBI taxonomy): Eukaryota > Metazoa > Chordata > Mammalia > Artiodactyla > Ziphiidae > Mesoplodon > Mesoplodon bidens. The sequence goes on along the minus strand of NC_138161.1, from coordinate 62,007,102 downwards.
AGTGGTCATGGTTGGTTGAGAAGAGAGAGTACCTTTATTTCTGGCCCCACGTGTCTCACAGCTCAAACCCTAAATTGCCAACTGCGTGAGGGAGATCTCCACTTGGTGTTCCCCCATTAGTCCATCAAACTCAAAATGTCTAAAAGAGTATTCATCCACTTCCCCACAACAAGCCTAATTTCCCTATTTCCAAAGATGGCAATATCATCGGCCTTAGATTGAACGTTTGTGTCTCCCACAAATCTGTATGTTGAAACCTAATACCCAGTGTGATGGTATTTGGAAGTGGGTCTCTCAGAGGTGATTAAGTCATAAGTGCAGAGCTCTCAAGAATGGGACTAGCACCTTTAAAAAAGAGACCTCAGAGAGCTCCCTTGCCCCCTTCCTTCATGTTAGGTTACAGTAAGAAGATGGCGGTGCATGAAACAGGAAGAAGACTCTCAACAGACACTGAATCTGCTGCCTCCTTGATCTTGAACTTCCCAGCCTCCAGATGTGAGAGATAAATTTCTGTTTCTTTATAAGCTACACAATATATGTTATTTTGTTATAGCAACTCTAATGGACTAAGACATCACCCTTCTAATGACCTTTTAAGAATCCTTCCAGCTCCCGTATCTATAGGTCCAATTACAAAATCTTACTGATTTTACCTCCTCAATATCTGTTAACACACAACACTTCCTTTTTATTCTCACCAAGTTTTCCAGTTCAACCACCAATCATCATCAACTTAATATTGGCTTCCTTACCATTTTTTCAGTTTTCTATCTCTCATTGTGCTGCTGTTGTCAGATTAATCACCTGAAAGCAATGCCACACATTCGTGAAGTAAACTGAAGCCCCGTGGACTGATAATCACTCAGTTTTATAGCAGCCAGGAGAAGGAGTTAGAACTCGGCTTCAAGTACTTCTTATGTTTCCTTTAACTCCTCCAAAGAAGGACTGAGCAATCCAGCCAGAGGTGTGTTCTCATGGGGTGGTCTTCACTATCACAAAAGCTAACCTATCATTTTATAATCTCCCACAAGTCATCTTCATACTCCAGCAAACTGAACTGCTCTCAACATTCAGTGCACTCTACACATTCCAGCTTCTACGTTTTTGCTCAAGGTGTTCACTTGAACACAGGAGTGTTTAATCTCTCACTTCCACGTGTCCAACTTCTTGCATTCTTTAGGATATAAACTAGTTCTTAAAGCTTTTCCTGATTTAGCCCCAAGCAGGAAGCAGTCTCTAATGCCCAAAGTATGTTCTCTGAATCTCTTTTGTAATTGTTAACAATTTCTAACAAGTAATATGTGCACATATCACCCTTACAAAACAGTAAGTTCTAAAAACAGATTTTAACCTTCCCTAGTCTTATAACAATAGTTATGGCATATGGATACTTGATCATTGTCAGATGAATGGATAAAAGAATGAAAGAACTACAATGGGATTAGAGAATAACTACTATAGACAAGAAAGCATTTAAAAATGACTTCTCAAAACCTGTTTCAAGGGCTGTAGTTTTATAGCCTTCACAGAAATTAACTGCAGTAGTTGTTGAATCTAAAAATACTACAAATATTAAGTGTCACTTTGAGGAACCCTGGTGTATGTCAGGCAAGGAACTAGGCACATTATCTTTGTTGTGGATCTCTATTGTTTTTGTAAACCCACTATGCATTCCTCCTTATTCTGATTACAGTGCTAATTTTGATTTGGTATACTTTCCTTCTCAACTCTCAGTTGCTGTGATTCAGCTGGAGCTGACCCCTTTGTATATCAACAAAATATATCCCCTCGGGCTACAAAATTGATTCAGGCATGGGGTATGGGAACTTGCTACATCAGTTAGACTTCATCGCTGAACTTCTGTTATAACTATTGGGAAAGAGGCACCAGGTTTATAAAATGTAAACCTGGAACCCCAAGGTCCAACTTGGCGAGAGTTGCATGAGAATGAAATCTGCACTGTAGGAAACAAAGCAGAGAAAATTGCTGAAAATGTATCCCAATTTGGATCTAGCAGTGTCTAAAGTTAGACTCTACTATTCCGTTTTATTTTTTTCTTTTTTTCTAGTTACATGAATCAATAAATATTTTGCTTAATCGAGTTTGTAGTAGGTTTCTGTCACTTGCAACCAAGAGTTCTAAATATTACAATCATTAATTCTCACATCAAATCTGTAAGGTAAGCCTATTTTACTGATGGAAAACAAACAAACAAAACTGAGTCTTGGAACTTCATAAATATACCCAGAAAATTTAAGAAGAAAATTCAAAATTGTCACCCAAAACATCAATAGTATTTACTCATGGGTACTGAAAATATAAATGACCTAATTTTCTGTTTGTTTTTAGAATTTTCTGCATTTCCAAAATTTCTATAATGAATATGTATTAATTTTGTGTGAAATAATTGTTTAAAAATATATCATTATTTATTTGGGATATTATCATATAAATATTGTTTTAAATTTTTATTCTTTTAAAATTAGGTCATAAGAATTTTTCAATGTCATTAAATTTTTCCAAAAATATCATTTTCAATGACTCCAAGTAATTTCTCACTTGCCATTATTTAAAGTTTCCTAATGTTGGGCATTTATCTTGCTAAAAATTGTTTTCACCATTATAAGTAGTGTTATAGTGAAAATATTGTATTACGTAAATACTTCTTCACATCACAGATTAATTCCTTAGGTTAAATTCTGGAATTATTTTATGTTAAAAATTCTTTATACATATATATGGCTAAAATGTCCTGTATAAAAAGAATTCTGATTTAAACTTTCATTAGAATTGTGAGATAACTGTTTTTTCCACATCCTCACCAACACTGGATATTATCACTGATTTTCATCTACCTCTTCCAGAAATTAAAATTAGCACTCTATTATTTTAAAATCTGCAGTTCTTTATTATTGACTATTATAGAAATTATTATTGCTGATTTGTAACATTTTTATTTCTCAACCACTTGTAAATCTCATTTTACAAAATGTCTATTAATGTTCTTTGCCTATTCTTCATTAAAATATACATCTTTTTCTTATTTTATTACAAATATTAACTCCTTTCTCTTGATTGTTTAGCACATGCCTGAAATGTTTTAGGTACAAAGTAAAAATAATTTTTAACACAATCAAGTCAATTATTTGGTGTTTTTATTACTACTATGTTTAGAAAGTCTTTTTCCTTCTGAAAAGCTGGCCAATAAATTTCCTAAATAACAATAATAAATTTCTTATTTGTACATTTCAACCTGTTACTGCCATAACTCAAGCCTTCATCATCTTTCTATTCTTCCTTTTACTGTTAAATCTTCATAATGTCACCTATTGCAACAGCTTCTTATCTCCTAGCATACCTCCTGGCTTGATTCTAATTCATTTTTGTCAGGGAAATCGAAGTAATATTTTACATGTGTTAATATGACTGGATCTTTCTCCAGTTTAAAAATCCCCAATGATTTCCCACGTCCTTAGGGTAAACTAAAACTCTCAACAAGACTATGCAATGTGGCACTTGCCTAACTCTCTAGCCACTGATCTCATGACTCTTCCCTTTGGTTTCCATGTCTAGTCATACTGGACATCTTTCTGAAGTTATGAAGTCCAGCCTTCACATGGACTGTTTACCTTGCCTATTGTGATCTTTTAACTCTTTTCCCTCCTACACCAAGCTAACTAAAATTCTTTCAGTCTTTACTAGAGTACAGTTTCCTCTAGTATATCCTCTCTGATTCACTAAGTACATTTGTATTGTAATTGTAAACAATAGCTAACTTCTCCAACACTGTGTATGATCAGGCCACCAAAGATGGCTGTTCTCTTGCTCTCTGTACATCCCCTTCTCTACCAGTCCCTGCCTCACCTACACCCTATTTACCTGACTGACCTTCCCTCTTAATCATCGTGCCTAATCAGTAAATGTCTACATACTTGCCCCCAGCCCCAGCTAGTGACTGTTCTAATCTTTACATCAGAACCATCTCCACTAAGACAGTTTATCAAAGGGATGTGCTCCTCTGCTGGTTTCCCTGGCATCAAATCCCTCTGTAACTGGTAACCTCCCTCTCCATCCCCACCTTCCTGTTCCTATCTATACATCTGCCCCACATGGTAGAATGTCGCTCCAGGAACTCGCTTCAGACATGTAAGATTCCCCCGTCCATTAAATCATTGATGTCTCTGGGTTCTTTCTTCACTCGAGGCTGAGCAACTACAGGGCTTGCAGGCCTGTGGGGTGCAACCCAAACAGACTGTAAGCTCCATGAGGGCAATAATATCTGACTTCCTCAGCACTGTACTCTCAGTTCTATATGAAATTGATAAATACTATATATTAATTGATAAATACTATATATGATAAATACTATATATACAAAATACTGTATTATTTTGCCAGTGCTACACTATTTTAATGAGTATAACTTTATGTTTTAATATGTGATTGGATATATCATCACATTTATTTTGTTTTTAAAATGTAGTTTTTTTACCCCCAAACTGGGTTTGCCTTCTGGTGAGTATCAAGCCAAAAGACACAACCAAGCCAAAGATTGGGAGAAGGAAGGATTTATTACTTGCATCAAGTAAGATGAACATCAGGGATCTTTCCCAAAGCAGTGTCTCCCCAACAGCAAAACTGGGGAATTTTTAAGCTAAGAATACATGCATATACATGAAGGGGTTTGGGGAGTGTATGCATATTCATGAAAGGACTTGAGCAGAGGAGAATTCAGCATAAAATTGGGGCAAAAGTTGACAGAATTCAAGCTTTAGTTGATTGAAGTCACGAGGGTCAGAAAAGGTCAACATCATCATTCCTTAGGTTCCAGTTGATCTAGTGGTTGAGTGCTCCAGGGGAGTCTGAATTCTGCGAAACTGCTCAAGAATATGTTTCAGGCTCATCTTTACCATTGAAATAGAACTTGGAGTCTTTACTACTGATTTATTATCTTTGTTATTGTTACTTCTCTTGCCTGATAATAGTCCTTTGTTCCTGCATTCTTTTGTTACCTTAAGATTATTAATTACTGAGACTTGTTCAAGGGAAAGCACTGTGGCCAGGCTTAGGTCACAAAATGGCTTAGGCCTCTTACGTCAAGAAAGCCATGCTTGGTTCCTTTTTTCCAGGGACCCCCTACCCCATCTGCTTACAGTTTGAACATGTTTGCCCATTTATTTGAACAGATAAGGCATTTTCTCCAGTTCAATGAGAAATATTATGGATATATTTGGAAAGACTTTGAAACTATAGATAAATGTGGGCAGAAACTTTATAATATTTGGCCTTCTGATCCAGAAGCATGGCATATTTCTCCATTATTCAAGTCTACTTTTGATCACTTTGCTTATTTAGAAAAACTGTTTTCTTCATATAGATCCTGCATATTTTTTTTAATTTCTAGAAATTTCGTAATTTTGTTGCTATTAAGAGATATTTCTCCCCTTGTGTCTTATAATAAACGATTTTAGAGAAATTTTATATTTAAAGCATTTTATTGCAAAGATAATAGAGTTCCCCTTTATCCCACAACCAGTTTCCTTTATTATTAACATCTTCCATTAGTGAGGTACATTTGTCACAATTAATGAACTGATACGAGTACATTATCATTAACTAAAGCCCATACTTTATTGAGATTTCCTTCATTTTTACTTTTTTTTTTTTTTTCTATTTCAGGATACCACATTGTATTCAGTATTGGTTATGATGGTTTCTCAAACTTTCCTTGGTTTTGATGACTTTGAAAGTTTTGAGAATTTTTGGTCAGGTATTTTGTAGAATGTCCCTCCACTAAGCTTTGTTTAATGTTTTTCTCATCATTGGATTGGGGTAATGTGTTTTGGGGAGGAATACTACAGAGCAAAAGTGGCATTCTCATGACATCTTGTCAAGGATATACACTACCAATATGACTCATTCCTATTGATGTTAACCTTGCTCACTGGGCTAGAGGTCATGTTAGTCAGGTTTCTCCACTATCAAGTTACTTTTTTTGGTCTCCCTTTCCATACTCTACTCTTGGGAAGAATCTCCCCTTATATTACTGAGAATTTTTTATATAAGTGAGGGTTGATTTTAGCATTTCTATACTATTTTAAATTATAAAGAGTAGACAGCCACCAAAACATTTACCAGTTACTAAATAATCAGTGAGAAATTAGAGCACTCCGTAAACAATGCCCAAGGAAACCCTATATTCTCAAACTCATTTTACAAAAATATACTTACTTTGTTGTGGCTTAGTAGTATTTCTATAATTAGTTTCTGGAGCTACTGAAATCGTGACCCCAATATTTTATGATTTTATAAAATAAGAACAGAAACTCAGGGCAAATGCCAGGTTATATGTCCCATGGAAAACCACTCTGAATAAAATTTGATTTGTTTAGAAGTACTGAGCTTGTATATGGCAAAGAGCAGCCTGTCCACCTCCATATCTATCGTGCTTATTGTGGTAGATTACTTGACTCTTCACCATATATTTTAGTTACTATCTGTATTAGTTATCTATTGCTGCGTAAGAAATTACCCACACAACTTAGTGGCTAGTGAGCATTTATTATCTCACAGTTTTTGTGGATTAGGAATGTGGACATGGCTTAACTGGGTCCTCTGCTTCAGTCTCAAACAAGGCTGCAAACAAGGCGTCAGCCAGGGCTGCAGTCATCTCAAGATTCAGCTGAGGGAGAATTGGCTTCCAAGCTCACTCCTTGGTTGCTGGCAGCATTCAGTTCCTTGTGGGCTATTGGACTTACCCAGAAGACTTCAGTTCTGTTCTGACCGTTGACCAGAGGTCACCTTCAGTTCCTAGCCATATGAACTTCTCCAATACGACAGCTTGCTTTCAATGAGAGCAACCCAAGAAGGCAAGAGAAAGAAAGAGGAAAAGCCAGCAAGAGCTAAAAAGATGGAAATGACAGTCTTGTATAACTTAATTATGGAAGTGATACTCCATCACTTTTGTTGAATCCTATTTATTAGGTGACAGTCACTAAGTCTAGGCCACACGCACGGAGAAGGGATGATACAACAGTGTGAATATCAGAAGGCAGAGACCGTTGGGAACTATATCAAAAGTTGCCTACTATATCATCTCAGTGATGATCCTCTATGGGAAGATTATCCCCATCTTGTTGAACAAAGAAATGACATGTGACTTGCTTTGGCTCATGAAATCGAGATAGAAATAACATACTTTATTATGTTTTAAAGCTTTTAAAATCCTGCTATGAAAACTGTTTCAGAGAGCTTGGGACTTCTGGAATGGTGGAGTGAGGAGCTTGGCAAATTCTCTCCCCAAAAAAGAAAACAACAACAACAACAACAATAACAAAACCCTGAAAAAAAAATCCCAACTATGAGAATCAACCAAAGGTATATAGTTAATCAAGAAACATCTACTCAAGAAAAACTACTGAACCTTGGGTAAGAACAGTAGGTATTTATGGCATTTTTAGCCTGGGGCTACTCCTACACCTTCCTCAGGGCAGGCAGACCATGAAAATCATCATCTTTACTAGGAAGTAGACTACTTGAGTCTACTTGACTTGGACAGAGTGGAAAATTCCCACATCTAGGGCATTGTCAAAAACCATAGTGAACTTTGTGACAAGCAGGAGGGACAATATCACAGGTATCCTTAAGTTGTGAATTAAGTTTAGGGCAACAATAGACTGGCAAACTAGTCAGAAATTTAATGGGGAGAAATTAAGAATGATGCAGATTTCCTCATACTAAACACAAAAGCTGACTCACAATGAATTATAGACCTAAATACAAGAACCACAAACCATAAAATTTATAGAAGGAAACATAATAGAGAATCTTCATGACCTTAGGTTAGGCAAAGAGTTCTTGGATGTGACACCAAAGCATAATTCATAAAAGAAAAAAAATTTGATAAATTGTATTTTGTAAAAATTAAAAAGTTTTTGTGCTTTGAAAGACACTTTAAGAAAATGAAAAGACAAGCCACAGACTGGGAGAAAATATCTTCCAATTATATATTTGAGAAAGATTTTATCCAGAATATATAAAGAGCTCTTGAAATTCAAAAAGAAGACAACTAAAAAAACTGGTGAAGGATTTGGATAGATACTTCACCAAAGATATGGTTAATAAGCACATGAAAAGATGCTTAACCATATTAGTCATTTGAACTAGAAAATATAAATTAAAACTGCAATGAACTACCACTCCATACCCACTGAAATGGCTATAATAAAAAAGACAATAATAATAAGTTTTGGCAAAGAAATGGAGAAAGTGGAACTCTCATATCTTGCTGGTAGGAATGTAAAATGGCTAGTCACGCTGTAAAAGTTTGGCAGTTTCTTAATAAGTTACACATGGATTTATCATACAACCCAGCAAACCTACTCCCATGTATCTAACCAAGACAAATAAAAACATATGTCCATACAAATACTGTGTGTTGATGTACACAGCAGTTTTACATGTAATAGTAAAAAATCTGAAACAACACAAATTTCCATCAACTGGTGAATGGATTAAAAAAATGCAATATATCCACACAATGGAAATGCATTTAGTAATAAAAGGAAATAAACTGATACATGCTGCAACACAGATGAACCCCAAAAACTTGCCAAGTGAAATAAGTCAGACACAGAAGATTACATATTATATCTTTCCATTTATATGGAATGTCCATAAAGGGAAAATTTTTAGACAGAAAGCAGATTAATTTTTGTCTAGGGCCAGGAGTAGGAATGGGAATTCGCTGCACATGGGGATGGGAGATGTTCTGGGGGTGATGAAAATGAAATGTTCTAAAACTGGATTGCAGTGATCAGTTGCACAATTCCATAAATTTGCTGAAAGTCATTGAATTGTATACTTAGAATTGGTAGACTTATGGCATGGAAATTATACCTCAATACAGACATTTTAAAAAAGGAAAATGTCTGTGTATGGGTCGAGGCTCTTTCTCTGTGTCAAGATGTCCAGTTACGTTCCAGATAAAGCTGTTTCAACAACCTGGGTCCCAAAATGAAGACACATGTGGAGCAGACCTGCAGGCAAGCCATAACAGATGTGAACTAGAAAAAAACCTTTGTTGTGAGCCACTGAGATTTAGGCATCATCCTTTATCACAGCATAGCAGAGTCTGTCCTGACCGACACATTTATCTTTCTAAGAAATAAAATGTATTATGACATATTTATGCTAAATTCTTTAATGAAGAATTTCCATTTAAGTAGTAAAATTATTACTAAATGTGTTTCTGTAGTTTCATAACTTTATGTTTTTTTAATTAAAAATACAAAACTTTCTGTTACAATTGAGTGCTTTATGCAACTCTAAATCATAGGACAAAATTATTTATACATATTTGCATAATAGCACTTTAGTGATGGGAATATACCTTCACAAAGCTTATAGTCAGAAAAAAACTTGCTACCTGTATGTTTGTGTAATCTATTAAAATGAATTATAATTTTATTTTTATATTCAATGTCAGTTCATTTTTTAAATAAAGAAACTAGATGATAGTCCTTTCCATCTAAACTTCAGTAACTATCACTTTTGACTTACCAGATAGTTTTTTAAATGCATTTTAATTTGTAGTCATTTTTAATTTCTACCAGCAGGTGGAACCCTTTAGATTTATTTTCTCACTTTAACACAGCAAAATATGCCTTTCTGATTTCATTTTTAAGAATTTTTTTGGATTTAATATTTATTTATAGAACAGAAGTTAATGATAGTAGGCAAAAATGATCATTCCACATTCCCCAAAAAGTCTCTACATTAATAGAATCCACATCAGCATATTCAATTAAAGTTATAAGTTCACAGATATTTTGTCATAAAACATATGTCATGGGGTAAATGCTTAACATAGACTTTGTACTTCCAAGGGAGAAAAAATATGTATGAGCTAAAATTCAAGAGGTTTTTATCCTCTAGATCAGGGGCTGGCAAACTTTCTGTAAAGGATAAATATTTTATGCTTTGTGGGCCTTAAGGTCTCTGTCGAAACTAATCAAGCTTGCTATTGTAGCCCCCAAGCAGCCATAGACAGTGAGCAAGGCTGTGTTCCAATAACATTTTATATACAATAAGTGGGCAGATTTGGTCTTCAGGCCAGCTGCTCTTACAGTCGAGCATCAGAATCACCTACAAGGCTCGTTAAAGCACAGATTGTTAGGCCTCATCTCTAGAGTTCCTGATTAGGCAGGTCTCTAGAGGGGCTCAGGAATCTGTATTTCTAACAAGTTTCCTGGTAACACTGGCGCTGCTAGTCTCAGAAACACAATTTACTCAGAACCCCCTACTGAAGGCTATATTTCATCATTTCTGCTCCCTTGTTTTTGCAACATTTAAAGAGAGCTAAAATAGACTTTTTCTTAACATGGGCACTGTAAGATTTCCTAGAGAGATCATTTGGCAAAGATCCCATCAGTTGGATGGTGGGAAGTAAGAGTGACTTATCTGGATCAGTTATCACCATCTGTTTTAATGATGTGGTATTTTGTATTTGAGGATGTTTCTATAGAAAATACAGAGGGTCCTGCAGAGGGTCACAGGCTGAAAATTTGCTGATATTAGTATGAGCAGGTGGGAAAAGAAGCACCCACTACTTAGAGGCAAACACTGCTTTAATCTTGACATAATTCCTGTATTTTTAATGCACATTTTTACATAAAGTCATATTACACATTTAATTTTGTAATATGCTTTTTTAAGCTTAGTGATCAGAATAATTTCCCCTTTGTTAATAAAAACTATAAACATTTTTAATGGATGTATAATATTCCATTATATATATATATATAACCATATTTTAGAACCATTCCCACTACCTCCATAACCATTCCCTCTACCCCCACGCACAATGACGTGGCATTTTACAAGTTCCATGGATCTTGAACTCAACAGTGGGAGAACAGGGGTATAATCCCAAAGTGATTGTGTTTCCAACACTCAGGAGAATGAGGTCTCAAAGTTGAAATAAAATTCAGTTGAGAAATAAGAGATGAAAGTTATATTTATTGCAAGCTGGCTGTGTGGACTAAGACTCAAACCCAAACTCCTGTCATTTTCTGATACTCCACTACCAGATATGGCACCAATCAGTACAGCTTCTTCTCTGTATGAAAAGAATATTCAGAATCGATGACAGACAAAAATGAGGTTAAAAACATGTCTACACTGTATGAATGTTTTCCAATAACTGGCTTATTGGTGAAAATAATATTGCACCATGTGTTCAGTTGAGTTGATGGTTAAAGAAAGCCCAAATAGTTGATCCACAAGCTCTCTGTAATCATATCCTTGACAGCTTGACCAAATTTATATAGAAAAACAGCAGCAGACCCAAGTTTCTGTATTTATATTTCTTGCTTGAACTTCATGATGAAAAACATGAAACTGTTCTGAGTTATTTTAAAATTAAACACATTCGTCCTTGGAATTGGAAAATGCTAATGATTTCCTATGCCCATATGCTGAATAAAATTAAAAGTAAACAGAGCTAGCATATTTTGGGAATTGCTACTATAGTCATCAAACCAATTAAAAACTCATTTCAAGGTGGATATTATAGCAGTATTTGTTGTTATTTATATGTCTGGAGACACTTATGTGGTGGTATATTATCCTACATGTATTAACAATATAAAAAGAATCAAGAAATCTTATCCATTTCATAAATGCCAAAATTGGTTCTTAAAGCCTAATCTTTTCAGAATTAACACCGTAAGGAAGAAGTCCTTTCTGCATTATCGTAAGTTTAACATTTTCAAATAAAATTAGATGCATGGTCATAAAAGTATAATACATTAAGAATAATAATATTTTACTGTCTGACTCATACCTATATTAGTCTTCATTTACTTGACCACAGTGCCATAGCATAGTCATAAATTAAAAGGCTTTTAAAGAATTAATAGTAGTTTGTCCTAAACTATAGCATAGTTTACTATTTCTAACATATTTACCAATTTAGAAAGAGAAAAAATTAAATGCTGTTGTTACAGCCTTATCTTTATTATGCTGAATATTATCCTAAAAGATTTTATAGAATAAAACATTTTCCAGAAAGCTTCTTGGCCAGTTAAGATTTTCCCATAGTCAATAATTGCTCTTATATACATAAGAATTTTGTCTTTTCAACCACGAGAAACATATAGAGACAGAGAAAATGGTGTACACTGTTCTTTATACCTTTAAGTGTTACACACTTCTTTAGTTTTGAGCCATACCTTATGCCTGGGAAAATCTCACTCTACATTTTACAGATCTTTACATGTATTCCCCCTTTTCCTTGAAAACTTGTTACACAGAGTACCAAAAGAAAGTATTATTTAAATAAAATCAAGGTAAAATTATTAAATAGCATGTGGGAGGCAAATTGCAATATTGACTATCATGCTTACAAATGCCCCACACATACTAATGGTGGTCACTCTTGCCCTGAGCCATACAGAGTAAAGGCTATGAAAAGCTTCTTTGTAGTCTCAACCATCTCTAGGATACTCTAACAGCTACACTGACATTCCCACCTCATAAAGCCAAGATCCTTCCCCAGAGGAAGTCTAGCTCTTGGATACTGGGTTTTGGCCCAAGTCATACCTGAAACTCCATGTGCACTTCCTGATCCTGTCAAATATCTATGTTGTCCTGCATTTTCTACAGCTCCCCATAAGTGTTGCTTACATTAAGGAAAGGTATGAGAAAGTCTCAGCTGCTAATAGATTTGCCCTTCCAATAGATGCCTGGGACTCCTTTCCCTGCCAGGTTTAAAACCATTACATTGAATTTACCAGCCATACTCAGAGCCTAGAGCACCAAGGATTAAGATTTTTGTATATGTAGTTACACAGGGAGATACATTTTTCCTTATTGGAGTTTTTTGTTTGATCAATCTTTTGACTTGTTTGCGGTCTCTATGTCTTGGGGTTTAAAGGAAACACCTCTTTGCTGGAGGGAAGTCTGTGGCACTTTGAGTGCCGGTCATGCCCACAACCCCATTCTGGTTAAAGCTACCACATCTACAGACATATTTTGAAGAAATCTGCCTGTGTCCGCCCTCACTATGTGAAAAAGAACTTCTAAATCTCAGTGGCATCTACTTAGCTCATTCATCAGTGATTTGACTAGAGGCTGGCTGATCTAGAATGGGCTGATGGGAGTAACCCAGCTGGAGCACTTATGATCTGCATGTCTAAAATTCTTTTCCTGGGTCCAGCAAGCTGGCGAGGCCTAGTCTTCCTGTGGTAATGGCAGAAGTGCACAAAGATTAAAAAAAAAAAAAAAAAAAGCAAGTCCTCTTGACCTAGGCTGACCACTGACATACTTCCACTTTTGCCTCAATCTACTGGCTAAAATAATTCACATGGAGTTGTAAGAAACTGTACTTCCTACCTCTTTCTCTTTGCTAGGGATTTTCCCTTTTATCCCCCTCTTAGTTCACGTTAGGATGGCAATATAGTCAGCTTATGCTTATCTCTACTTTGAGATCACATCTCTGCATAAAGACCCACTCAGTTAGTAGGGAGATTAAAAAAAAAAAAAGCTCCTGGCTTCACCTCCACAGCTAGAAAATTAGTCCTTAATCTGACTAATTAAATGCTTTAAGTGTTTTGGGGCTCACAGTCAAATTTTTTAAAGTTATGTAAAAATTTGTCCCAGTTACTATGAGTTTTGTAGCTATTATTCAGGTAGTACAACACTTTTATATTAGAATCCCTCCCACCCTAGTCTCTACAACCAGACTCTTGTTCACCATTCAGGACACAGTTCAAATCCCCCTTTGCCATGAAGTTTCACTAGGCTAACAATTCCATATTAAGTACTCCCTTCTTTGATTTCCCAGAGCATTTATTACCAATATGCTTACTGCTGTTTTCATGTTGGTTATGGTACCCCCTGCCACACACTTACAAAGCCTGATGGAAGAGGTACCCCAAGGGAGCAGTGTCCTTCATCACAGACCACTCATCCTCTCCCCAACCCCAACAAACAGTCTATCTACCCACTGGCCATTGCTGGGCAAGAAAAGCTCAGCAAAATTACTTAAGTCGAACAGATTCTCTCTCAGGAATTTGAACTGGAACTCTAGAAGAGAGGACAGCAGAGAGGAAGACAGAGAAAAAAAAATACCTAGCAAGTAGTCATATCACACTAATGGAAGAGCATTTGTGCAGGGGTCCTACTAGCTGCCTCGAATCCCGAAAAAGTTTCCAGCATTTCACCTTCCTATATTGCCATGGCATGGATTTTTATCCTGGAGCTCCATGAGATGTCACCTCTCTTTTTATCACATAAATTCTAATGAAAACCCCAAGGGAGTCTTTTTTGACTGGACATGAAAATAACTGACTAAAACACTATCCATTTATTATATGCTGTCTTGTCCCTTTCACTGCAAGCTGCATGTGTGCCTTTCTAGTTACTGAGACCATCAGCTCTTTGAAGGTAGAGGTATTATGTATCTTCCCCAAGGAGCTGGCACAGTGTTCACACACTGAGATCCTCAGGGAGAACATATTAAATTGGAGTGACATCTAATCCCGATATTCTTTCTAAAACTAATTTTTAAATTATCCTAAATATATTTATTATACACTATTTTCAATAATGACAGCTGAATTCTTCCTTTCAGATGTGGGGTGTCCTATACGACTTCTTCCAGATAGCAGAAAGAACAGTTTATCTAATCTATTGTTTTCTCCTGCATTTAATTTACCTCCACTAGAAATGAAAAATCAACCAGCAACCTTCTTAAACCACTACTGTGTATTCACAGCACTGAATGTCTGCTGGAAAAACTTTTCATTTCTCAGTTCTCTGCACAAATAAAAATCATACCTGGAGGTGAAAAAATAACTATGGAGAGGCAGAGTGACAAATGAAGGTGGGCCAGAAAATATCAGCTATGTACATTGTCAGCTGTTTGAATGCCCCACCACTAACCACACCCACCTTGGGGCATAGAAGCAGGGGAGGTAGGATATTATCTCTCAGGCTTCAGCTCCACACTGCATTCTGACAGCACACTAGAGGCTCATTATATATAAGTATACAGAGTAACTCTACAAGGCTGAAGTTTTTCTCCAGTCTGTGATGTTTTGACATTTCAAACTATTAATCTTTAATAGAAAAGATAAATCAAAGATAGGGTACCTTGGAAGTATTTTACTTAGCAATATTCTTAAATTACATCTCATAACTTTGATCCTTCCTTGCAAGTCTATACTTGAATCTGAAACTTTTACAAAATTTTAAAGCTTCAACTTTAACTTTAAAGGTACCAGTAAAGATGCAAGAAAGGTAATATTTTTTTAAATGTATGCAGGATCAAATTACTTGTACTATATTTTTCTAATTAAGAAAAAATTGCATAAATATTCTTCCTAATACCAAAGACTATTGTGTATTCTTTCATTAGAATTAAGTCCCTGTATCAGCCACCACTGCATTTCTTTGAAAGCCATGCTAATTCTCACATTTTATGAAAGGATAGGGAGAAACTGTCTTTTTCTACCAATTTCTTCTAAAACATGACTTACTTTCTTGCAGCTTTCATTTCCAGGAAAACAAATATTGCTTCCTTCTATGTAAGAAATGCTGTAAATCTCATTTTTTTCCACCCATTGGAAAATATTATCTAATCTTTTCATACTCTAAGTAAAAATTCAGCTGTTAGTGTTCAAGAATTCTAAAATATAATTTTTCTAGTCTGTGTATCCATGGTAGTAGACAAGATTAATCTCCATGCAGAATATAAAATAGAGCAATTGGAGATGTGATCTAAAAAGTATAGTACGTATAGTACAAAAGTATATTTTAGTATAGTACCTAGAGCTCCCCAAACTCCTCTCTGCCATATGGAGACCCACGCATTCTCTACTTTTAATCCAGTGGGGCCTAGATAAGCCTGAGGCTTGTGTCAGTCAATGGAACGCTCCCAATGGGAAAGCCCCAGGACTTTACAGAAATATGCATTCCGTGGTTTTGGTTATTACCTTTTTCAGTATCCATCTTACCTGCCACCCATTATGTAACAGGCGTTTGGGTTGGACTGATGCAACTCCAGAAGTGGGTCCTGATTAATATAAGCCAATCAATAGAGTTTCTAAATCTCCTGCTCTAGATATTTGTTCCAGAATGGGCAATAACTTTAGTTGGTCCTCACAGAATGAAATTCAGAATTTCTGTCCAATAATTGAGGGAAAAGATTTACTTACTCTGATGATGTGGCATCTGTAAGGCCTAGGACCACTATAACTACAGCTAACACACAAAGATGGGCTAAGAGAATCCCAGAGAGTTTGATCAAACCACATCCAAAACTGTACTACATCTGGACTTCTATTATGTGGGCCAGTACATTTATTATTTAAACCAGTTTGTGCTGAAGATCATGTATGCCTGAAGTTCTCATTACCATCTTTGCCATTACACAGAGATAGCCCACCTGAGAATAAAGCCAAAGTAAAGAAAAAAATCCAGGAAAGAACAGGAGAGACTGTTTTCTGGTAACAGTAATGAGGTACTACCTTCACATGGAAGCCAATATAGTATAATTTATTATTTAAAATAATTTGAGTTGGGTTTTTTATGCTTGCAAATGTAGAGTCCTGACTAATTCAGTAGTGTTTGTTTTGCACAATTTAGTGGCTCCAAGACTGGATTATTCCTCCATTGAAAAGGCCATTATAAGAACCAGATTTGGAAACAAAACAGAAATAATGCAAATATGATCTTTAAGAACTAAGTTGAATATAATATGATGATTGGTCAGAAAATCTTAATTTATTATTCAGGCAAAAGAACCAATTTGCTACTTTAAAGGACAGTACTGACTAAAATTTACCAAAAAAGTTCAAAAATGGTTTAGATAATTTCATCATGCTCTCAATAGCTGGTTAGATGCCCATTCTACATGCCCCTATTGGAGGATTATTATCTATTTTATACTCCAGTTTCCAAAGGAGGTTTAAGGCTTCCTCTCCTTCTAACACCATCATGAATAAAGAAAGATTATGTGGATCAAGGCCAAGAGCACTGGTGGGCTCCAGTGCTAAGGGCTAAAATTTCCAATATGACACAAGAGGTTTGACATCCCTATGGTTTCATTCTTTTCTCTGCAGTTACTGTTTTGGAAATATCTCTTTGGGTGTTGTTTTTATCCTTTTCTGGACTTTTCTCTTGTCCCATGCATCTGTTATTGTTAGAGGGGTTTTGGCCCCTTCTTTCCAAGACTTTTTCCACCCCCATCACCCTTAGGCTCTGACAAATGGGCAGAGCACTGGGGAATCAGACAAGGAGGCCATAAGTTTGATGGTTAACATAGAGATTGAAAAACAGGATAGCTGTAGTAGATGATATTTCAACCAGTCTACCAAAGAAAGAAAAGTCTCAAGAGTCAATTCTATCCCACAATAAAGGATACCTCACCTGTAACATAGATGCCAATCATAGTAAACTATTTGACACTCCTTGAATTCACTATGCTTTTAACCGTGCTAAGCCTCAATTCTTCATCTGTATTACTGGAGATAATAATTGTACTTAACTCATAAAACTATTAGAAAAATCAACTGTACATACAGTTCCTAGGTTTATAGTAAGTATTTAATAAATTTTAGGTATTAAAATGTACCTCCCCCGTGGCCCTTATTAGATTGTAACAGAATTAACATGTTTCTTTTAGTAGACTGTGTGATTAGTGATGAGTAGGGACCATGACTAATTTGTATTTATGTATGCAATATTTAGCAAAATTAGGAAGTTCTCAATAAACATATGTTCAGTACATAAAGAACTGAATGTTTAGAGTTCAAACTTCTATTAGCCTTCGGGGAGAATGAGAAAAAGACTTTTCCTACAATATTTAAGCCATGTATAAATCATATTTAAATGCAAATAACAATACATAATGCAATAATTTTCAAGGTTTATGCTTTGCATTCCTATCAAATTCAAATTTTATATTATCTCTAAATTTGAAGTGCAGGTAATATTGACAAGGAGAGCAAGCACTGACCCAGTATGTATAGATTAAAGTAAATCAAGGTGTTCAAAATGAGAATCAGGCAATAGTTCTACATGGCTTTCCTTCCCTTTCCCTTGGTCTTCTGCTCCTCTAGGAAGGTACTCAAATTTACTTCAGACATATGTACCACTTCTCTTACACTGCTGATAATGGGAAGCACTAAAATGCCTGAGGAGTGACAGGAAATAAAAGAGCTAGCAAGGGTTGTGATTATATGCTCCTAGACTTTCTGTTTATAAGGAACCACTCCTTTGCTTGTCCCACAAATCTAAATCATCCCAATTTCCAGAAAATATAAGCACCTATTCCAAGTGTTTAGTTCTTACATGCTTTCAACAGTACTAGCCTTTCAGTCAAACCCTTGAACATTTTAAAATGTCTTGGTTCCAAAGCCAGCCTTCTGCCCCATAGTGAGCTTATCAGTACTGGCCGTAATGACAGATGTGTATGGATTCAAAGAAAAATATTCATTCAAAATGACAGTACTGCAGTCTCACAATTTTGAACATTATTTGCAAAGTGTATAGCCTATGAAGGCTTGAAGGAAACGATAAGATTAGAGGGCAAAGAAAACATTTTTCATGATGACTTGTTAAAAAACTGGGGAAAAAAAGCCTTACATTTTTGGGGGGTTTATGATCTCTAAATAGGCCAAGAAAATCAAGTAATATACTTAATATACACAATATACTTGTATATTCTTGAACAACCAAATTTATTGTATATCTTTAAAAGGCGCTGAAAATAGGCATTTTTTTTTCAAAATACCAGTTCAGTCTTCAAACTTAAAAGTTTATTGTCATTTCCCACTGTGGCTTCTGTCCTTTCCAATGATTTTTATGAGGACAGTTGTTTAAATTTTAATCTCAGAAAGGCATCCTGTTTTGAAACTTAAAATGTCCCTGGCATTTAGAATATCATTTAGGTGCATTTCATAAACCTGGAAACATTAAAATTCTAAGACGTTGAAGAAACACTGGAGTTACTAAAAGAGGCTTTAAACAAATCTTCTCTGGAGATTTAATACACGGCATATTAATTTTCTGCACAAATAGTTTAGGGATGCATGATTTGCAAAAAAGAATCCAATCTCTCAAATTTCTCTTATATTTTCTCTAGCAGGTGATGAGGGTTAGTATTTCTTTACCTAGAGGCATAACCCACTTTTGGAAGGGTTCACAAAGCTGGAGACCTCTGTCATAATGTAAAAATCATATTCTTCAAGAAAAAAACAGGTCACCAAAGGTCTTTTTGTTTCTTTCTGCCAATTACAAATAGACAAAAAGTAAAATAACTCTCAATTAGAGAATAGGCTTACTGGATTTGTGGAAGGAGACGAAGAAGAAACTTTGGTGGAGTCTGGTCTTTCCCCTGACTCTAGCTTCCTGGCTGTGATTCTTGATTAGATGCCATTGCATTTTCCATTGCCCTGTGAGAGATATGTAATTGAACTCTGATAAACTGAGCTATTTCCAAACTGACGCCTGTTGCATAATTTCAAAAGATCTTAAAAGAACAGATTTTAAACCTGTTCTCTAAAAAACAATTAGCAATGTAGAAACCCTACTTGCCATCTCTACCTAATCCACCCTAACCCTCTGAAGGTCTACACATTAGGAAATAGTCCTGAAATTCTTGAGCTTTAGAATTTCAGCAGTTTAATCCTCGGGTTATGGAATTCTATAAAAGAAAGATCCACTCAAGGACTGTTGTTAAGACCTAGGGAATTATGTTTAGAATATTAAATTCAATTTTAAAAATTAGAGCCCTATATTCCTTGGGCTTATTTGAGAGTACAGTGATGAAAGTGGCAAGAAGCTTTCTGTGGTAGGATGAATAATCGTCCCCTCTGCCCCCAGAGGTGTCCATATTTTAAACCTCAGAACCTGTGATTGTGTTACATAGCAAAAGAGACTTTGCAGATGTGATTCAGGCTCTTGAGATGTGGAGATTATTCTGGATTATCCAGGTAGCCCAATGTAATCACAAGGATGCTCATAAGAGGGAGGCAAGGAATGACAGCTAGAAAAAGAAGATGTTAGACAGAATTAGGGAGAGAGCAATTAGAAAATGCTATGCTACTGGCTTTGAAGATGGAGGATGGGGCCACAGGCTAAGGAATGCAGTGGCTTCCAGTAACTAGAAAAGGCCCTGCAACACCTTGATTTTAGCCCACTGAGATTGATTTTGGTCTTCTGATGTCCAAACCTGTAAGATAACAAATTTGTGTTGTTTTAAGCCACTAAGTTTGTGATAATTTGTTACAACACACCAGGAAATTAATACATCTTCTCTAGTAGCTTTCCAATATAAACCACATCTGTGGACATTCTTTAACACTAAAAGTGGTCCTCACATCAAAATTGAGGCATTCACTGAACAACAGAGCCCCAGAAAGGGAGAACCTTGTTGGGTAAATTTCATTTAAATGATTGCTCTTTGGTATCATCATAAATTTTTCCTTAGCCAAAATGTGATTTAACCAGTGACAGAATCTGGAGCAGACCTTAGGACAATGAGTGAAATAATTCCATTCTTACTTGAGAATTAGGACACAAAGTTTGTAGGAAAGGGCTTGTTATGGCTCAGCATATGGCTGAAGCGAGAAATCCTTCTGATGCCACCACCTTTCCAAGAGAAAACTCCCTTTCTCTCTCTCTCTGAAAGAGCCCTACAATGAAATCACTATAAGATTTGAATCCCACGCTTGTGACACTAAAACAGGGAAAGGGGTTTCCACACTATAGAAATCAGAGAGGAACCAGCTGTAGTGACATACGTATCAGACGCTAAAACACTATCTACCATAAACAGAGACCCATCAATTTTCAAAGCAACACTGGATGGAAGCAACAGCATCAATAAAACCCCTCTCTAGTGAATATATCACATATTCTGGTCATGATGCAATGAGTAAAAATGATCCCTTGGACTTAGTAAACAACTCTGAAAATCTCAGACTTATCATTAGGACATTCTGAGTTTAGATGAAAGTCATACTTGCTCTATTTGACAACGGTTAGGAACATTTGAGTATTAAAAGACTTGTGGCCTGGGTTTGTATACTCAGCTTGGTGAAGTGATTTATATTAATTCACAGGAATTCTAGTTAAAATGAAGTGCTCATATTAGATTAATTCTGTGTCAGAAACAATGATAAAACTCAAATGAAATATAAATATATAAAACATTTGTTTGAAGACAGCTGACACAGACAGGGTTTAAGGGGCTATGATTTCTGAGAGAAGGGAAGCACAAAGAGGAGAGCTCTAAAGGCAACGTGGCCCCTTCTGAGGCATTTCTAATTCTCAAAGTGAGGGAACAGAGTCTGAGGAGAAAGCTACAGGCTCACTGGGAAGAGGCAAGAGAGGATAGGGTTTGACTCTGCCGAAGTGATTGAAGCTTGAGTGACAAAACTTCAGAGGAAGGAGTGACAGAGAAGTCAGTCTAAAACTCTGTGTTTGATTTCCCCTTGAGGAATTTGTGAACTTTTAAGCTGGATATGCAACAGAGTAACAAAACAGTAATTATGAGGCCATGGTTGAGCAGGAATTACTTGCTTGGGAGACAGAGGATGGAGTTCAGAGATTGCTAAAGTAAAGGAGAAACTGTAGGAGAAACTGTAACACTCAGACTTTTATTTGAGACCCCAGAAAGGCCATGCCTATGGAAATAAATCTGCCTGAAACAGACCTGCCTGAATAAACACTAACAGCAACCTTTACAAGGATCAAGGTGATCTGTTTGTGTTTGCACTCTGCCTCCCAGAAGAAGCTTAATCTCCACAATTGTTCATCACAATATACAGCATTCAGTAAAAAATTATGAGCCACGCTAAAAAACAGGAATGAATGAGTCACACGAAAGGAAAACAACAATAAATACAGGCTCACAGGTGTGGGAGTTTTACTCAAGTACGTTACAATAAATATGTTTAATATGTTTAGAATAAGAGGAAAAGATGGAAATTTTCAGCATAGATACAACTTCATCAAAAGGGATCAAACAGAAATTCTACAACTGAAAAATACTATATCTGAAATTAAAAATTCACTTCTGCCTCCAGACAGGATGGAGAAGATAGTAACAGGTCATAACTCCCACTTGAACTAGGAAAAACATGAGATAAATCACAAAAACTATATTTTTAAAAACATCAGAGACTTGTGGATACAAAGAAGAACTCATGAATTAAAATACTAGAGAGAGAAGAGCTTCTCCTGGGTCAGCTGCGTTTTCCAACTACTTTTTCCTGAGGAGTATCTATTGAGTCTGTGCATGTACTGAGAAGGCTTACCATAGAGTGACTCTAATAGGATAAAGGGGAAACAAGTGGAACTTTTGACATTTGTGTGAGCTGGAGCGAAGCCCCAAACATAGAGCTGTAGAGCCCAAATTGCTAATTCACACAATCAGGAGCAAATAAATGGTTGTTTTAGGTCACTAAGTTTTGGAATAGTTTATTACACGGTAATAGATATGGTAAAATTATAACATTCCCCTTATGTAGGAAGATGATTCAGATGTATGTAGCTAAAACAATTTAAAAACTAAATAGGTAAATTGCAAACACAAGTATACAAACAAATAAATACATGAACAGATAAAATAATCTGTTCACTAAGAAATAAATATGGTGCTGGGATAGACACTAATTATGGACACTTTAAAAAGATAAGTGATAAAAGTAACATTATGTAAATTTTAAAAATAAAGTTGAAAATCTAGAATAAATATTTTTCTAAGAAAATTTAAATTACCAAAATGACTAAGGAAGAGGTAGAAAGATACAATAACCAAAAACTACAGAATTGAGAAAATAAAGATTTATCCTTTTTTAAAAAAGGAAAAAAAACATAAGTATGGTAAAAGACAAAATTTTCCCAACTAATTCGAAAAAGCTAGTCTAATAAAATTTCAAAATTGGATGAAAGGTTCAACAAGGTCCATGCCACTTATGAATGCTAATGTCAGAAGTTTGCAAATTCCAAAATAAAAATAATAGTAAGTTAAACATATTATTTACTGAATAGTAATAAAATTAAGAAAATTTATCTAGGTAAATCTATCATTATAATTCAATACATTAACAGAATAAATAAAATAATTATGATTATTTTATACATTTAGAAAGGTATTTGATAAAATTCAATATTCATTCATGATTTTTAAAATGCAGTGCTTTGGAAGCTGTGATGATAGAGCAACTTCTTTAACAGAACTTTCAGCAAGAAACAAAATCAAAGGTGCACATCAAAAATGCAGAAATAAGACAAAGATGCACACTACTATAACTACTATTCAACATTTTGTTGTCAGTCTGGCCAACAAAATAAGAAAAACAATATATTACAAACACTGAAAAGAGACAAAAAACTATCACTGTTAGATGATATGAATTTCTACATAAAATCAAGAGAGTCAACTGATAAATGATGAATAAAAGAGTTCACCAAGATGTCTGGATACAAAGTTAATAAGTAAACACATAAAATTAACTGAATCTCTAGTTTACATAGTATATATAAAAATCAGTATCAGGTCCTATAGGTACTAGATGGTGTGTTCAACCTGCTAACAGGAGGTGGGCATTATAATTGGTAGTTCTATCTGAATCACATGACTGGATTTTGGGAGGAACAGTCCCCAAAAAAGCACAGGATAAAAAAAATAAATGTTCAGCATAAGGGTCAGGGACCTCCTTGAGTCCCAGATCTATTTGTGCCTGGGACCAACTACAGCCCTATCATTCCAGTACCACAAGCCAATGGTTTTCTTTTAATTAGTGAAGGTGGTTTGAACTGGGTTTCTGTCACTTGCAATTTGACATTTGTAAATCTTAGTTGATGTCCACAGCAATTTTACAGTTTAATCTACACAGATCACACAGTGTTTCATTGTTACCACTGAAAATGTTTTATAGCATTTTTCACAGTTGTAAAATGGGATATTTTTTCCATTACATTTTCTGTTATTGCTTGTGTATAGGAAAACTATTTAACATTATATGGAATTCTTGATACATCTTTTGGAATGTTTGTATACCTGTGTGGGGGGGCTGGTGGTTGAGGTCTGTGCATGTGTAATGTAAATATAAAGATTGAGGCATTCCTTATAGACAGAAGCATTTTAACCCCAGATGCTAACATCACGGGAACTGGTATAAATAACCACCATTTTAAATAGGGGCAGTAACATCCAAGGCCTCACCTGATCACTAATATTGAATTAGAATATTTTACGTTGCTTTCCTAACGCCTTATCATTATAATCCTAACAGCTCTCGTGCCCATATACTGAAAATAGCTTTAAAAACTTGCTGAAAAGGATGAATATTAAGTAGTACTTAGAGAGTGGCTATTGCACCTCGTTAAGGTTGTGGAATTAAACTATTTAAACACCTTTGTTAAGTTTTACTGAACTTTCTTATGTGAAGCTGATTATTCTGTATGGAATACTTAAACTACGGTTACTACATCGTGTTGTAGCTAAGATTTATACATAAATTCTAAAATGTTTTGGCTTCCAGATGTAATAGAAATTTGTACACTTTACTGGTCTTCAAATTTGACACCTGATGCAATAATTTTGTGGATTCTGAGACCTTTATACATATATTCTTCGGAAGATCCATCTAACGTTATTTATGAGGTCGAGGCCTTGTACATTTTTTTCCACCAGGGCCTATTTATTTTGCTTAGGTTCTGCCAAAGACCGCTAATCAAAGCCAGGCATTTGTACACTTCCTTGCAAAATACAGCTTTAACAAGAACTCCCCCCAACCCCCATTAATATATGATCAGGTTCCTCATCTTCCACCATCCCCAAGGTGATGTCTGATCACCCTGGCCTGTCTTCAGCAAGAATCCTGCTAGGTTGGTTTAGCCAAAATCTCCCTTACCCCTAATGCTTCCTCTTAGCAATTTTCCATCCACTGACCCTCACCTTTTTCCTTGGCTAAAGTTCCCACTTGCTCACTCTTAACACGAAATTGAGCCCAATCTCGCTACCCCCTGAAAAATTCAATTGCAATGATCCTATCTATACCTACCTCAAAGGTCCTGAATAAAATCTGCCTAACCATCTTTAACAAGTTTCATGAATAATTTTTTCTTTAAGGCATGCTGTATGTCCCAAGGAAGCCTAGGATAAAAATTAGAGGACTTGAGTCTATTAAAACACTATACATCAAATACATGTCCTATAAAAAAATTGTTTTCAAATTGCAAATCCAATATATTATTTGTATGCATGGTATTTTTAATAAAGTCCCTTATTTTGTGACAAATTGTTGCTGAGTTCCCCAAATACTGCAACTTTTAATTTTGGCAGATTTTTTTTTTTTTTTTTTGGTATAGTGAAAAGCGATTTTTTTTTCTTCCTTCCCCTCTTAGCCCTTTTTAGGAATCTTCCCTGAGCTTCCTGCCGGCTTTAAGCCTCGTCTATTTCCCCCATGCCTCAGTACTGGACCAACACTTGGTAAGAATTTGGCTCTGAGGAGTGCTAGGCTGAGTGACAAATGGATGAGGATTAAGGTTTTATTGAAGCATCTGAACCGCATTCAATTTTCCGTGTTGCTTTATTTGTTCCTTCTAGCCCTCAGGATATTGAATTTTGTGGGCTTGGGTTGGGTCGCTGGTACTTCAGGCGTTTAGTAGTACGAAACAATCTGCTTCTCCCGTTAGAATAATATTCTCATTTATATTAACGGCGGCTTACTCCAAACTGCTTTACATAGCATTTTTCTAAACCTCCTGAACGAACGCATTTTCACTTTGAGCACTAGCATTGCTTCAGCGGCCTCTGCCACCTCCTGGCTTGGCAACCTGCACCCCGCTCCACAAGAACCAAGCCTGACCCAGCGTGGCCTTGAGCGCCGCCGCCTCGCCAGACCCTCTCTCACGCTTTCCCTCCCACCGCCCGGGATCCAGCTTCCCTCCTGCCGCCTCAGCCGTCAGCGACAGCGACACGCTCTCCTCCCCTCCCGCGGCTCCCCGCACCAGGTCGCCGCGCCAGACAGCGGGCAACCGCCGCCTCCGCTGGGGCATCCCGACTCCATAGGCCTAAAGCGCTCCAGACACCTGCCTCTCACTGGCCACCGCCGCTGCCCCTCACCCGGCAGCCCCCTCGGCAATTGGCCCCCGGCCGGCCCTCGTCATCCTCGGCCTCGCCTCGAGTCCCGCCTCCGTCGCCAGGTCATTTAAGTTTATCACAAATAAATAAATAAAGGAGGAAATAGAAATGCGTAGAAAGTAAAAGCAGTTAGGAGGGGGCGGGGGCCTGGAGAAAAAAGGGGGGCGCGGCGGAGGTTAGACAACCAAACCTGATCGTGTCTGTGTTGACCAATCACGACTCACTCTAGTCCGGTCTGACGGGCTCTCTCAACCAATAGCCTCCCACCTCTCGGATCACTGAACAACGAGATATGACTGACCTCTCCAGAGTGGACGAAGGTGCGGCGGGGTGAAGGGGGGAGCGGAAAGACTGCTGACCAATCGCCTGTTAACAGTTCTCTGAGCGAACTTTCCGTGCTCCAATGGGTGTCTGAGATAGCGGATTGGGCCTCTTCTAGCCCAATCGAAGCTGGTAGAGATGAGGGAAGAGGCAGATGGGGGCGGGGACAGGTGAGGGGAGGAGGAAGAGTGTATTTTGTTTATGGGCGGCAACCTCATGAGGGGCGTCCCATTCTTATTGGCTCACTGCAGCCAAGAGTGGCGTGAGGGCAACCCAATAGCAGGAAAAGATAGAGGGTTCGCGGCGTGAGGCGCCCAATGTGGGCCTTCTGCCGAAGAAGTAGGGGCGGGGGGAAGTTTAGGAGTTGAGGAAAGAAGATTAAAGAGCGCGAGGAGGTAACGCCAAAAACTCTAATTTGTTGTGGGGCGGGCTGGAGGGAGGGGTGTGTGCGTGCTGTGGGGGACGGGGCGTCTGCGAGGCGCTTGGGGTGGGGGGCGGTGGGACGGGAAAGGAGGGGCGCGGGGTGGGGTTGGGGGAGCGAGTTAGAGTGGCGAGCCCGCGGGCTGTTGGCCGGCCGAGCGCGCGCCCCCTCCCCCGGGTGCCCCCCCCCCCCGGCGGCCCCTTCCCCCGAGCGCCCCTCCTTGCGCCGGGCGGCGGCGGTGGCCTCGCCTGACCCGGCGCGGAGGGAGGGAACGCGGGAGGGTCCCGGGTTCCAGGATCGGGCGGGGCGTCCCGCAGCTGGAAACGTGTCTTCTGCCTTCTTTCTACTCCCCGCGCCTGGAGCTGCCGCTACCAAGAAGAGGAGCTGAGGGGGACTAGCCGGGGCTCAGGAGCTACTAGAGGCGCCCGCTTGTCTTCCGCCCCCTCCCTCCTCGCCCTTCCCCGCTTGCCGTGGCTCTGGCGGTATCTGGAGCGTCTTCAGAGAACTGGGGGGCGGGAGGGGTCCTGGCCCAGAGCCGCTGGACGCCCCTCCAGACGCCGGAGCTACCGGCCGCCGCCTGCTTCGCTGCTACGACTGTAGAGAAGGGGGCATGGGAAGGGAAGACAGCTTTCCTTCTTTCTCTCCTCCTTTGGGCCCCTTTGGAAACATTAAAAAATGTTTACGCTTTTTCCATAGCTGAGAGAAAACGGTTGGAAGCTTTTTGAAAGTTTAAAAGAAATGCACTCTTTTACATTGTTTAATGCATTATTGTCCGTGTGGCTTTCTGGTCTTCTCCCACCATCCGCCCCACGCCCTGCCCTCCTAAAGCTGTTAGCCTTTTTAAGGATGCTGAAGAGGCAGGAGGCAGGGATTTTCTAAAAGTTGTATTGATAAACACTTGTACAAACATATGCTAGGCACACACATAAACGATAAACATTCGCGAAAAACACAATATGGCGTACAGAGCTACACTAACTAGCGCGGTAATCCGCTGATCTCTTAACCCAACCCAGCTGAATGGGGTCAGTAGCAGGATGACAGTTCTCCAGTAAAAATCTGAATGAAACAGGAAGTAATTTGGAAGCAGCCCGTGGGTAAAGTACTGTCCTCACATCAGCATTGGCCCAAGCTAAGTTGAATTTGTGAATCTTCGAGTCATGTGAAAATTGTCTTAACTGCTTCTTACCATTAAAAATACCAAAATGTTGCTCAAGTGGAATTTTCTCACTGTGTGGTCGTGTAAATTTCAGCTAAGAAAATTCAGAGACCACTCATTCCCCCAGTGTTTTCAAGCAAGCTCTGTTCTAAAGTTAGTATTCTTGTTGCTATTCAAAGTTTTAAAGCATGAATTATAAGGACCGTTTTGTAAATACATTCTCTAGCTTTACACATTGAATAATCAGTTACCATCGACAAGTTCATAAATGGTTTACTTTCTTACCTGTTGCTCCTAATCCCATACACCCTTTGCTATTGCTTGGGAATCGTTAAAATACACCCTTCTACCCCATCACACCCCCACGTATAAATTTGACCAGTCCAGTTTTGGCTACGATTTGCATTTCTGTATTTCTTGGAAAAGAACAACAGCAAGAACAATTTACATTGTTTGTTTTTTTTAATGCCCTTGTTTGCTCTTTGTCATTCTTAATCAGAATGTATCAAAGTTGATGCACATATAGTGCATGGTAATACCATTCACTGTGCCCTCTTGGAAGTAGTCTTCTTTCAAGAAAGTTTTTGGTATTGTCCTTGAAGAATTGCTGATGTTACTCATTGCTTAGCGCTCAAGGTTTAATTCTTAAGGTTGGGGATGTGATTTCCATTGAGCTCAATTTTAGAGGGCTTTAGCCTTGAGCATACATCATGCTCAGTGAGGAGAAGGAAAAAAGTGAGTTTTCTAGAAATATAATTATCTGCTCAGTGAGTCCAGCAGTTGGGTATTTTTGGTTTTGTGATTTCAGATCTCACAGACCAGTGGAATAAAGGCCTTTTGCATATGAAGATCAGGTGACAAGTTAACTGGCTACCAGCCTCCAAAGCAATACGCCCTTTCATGGTGAGGTCCCAATTTTAACAGACTAAAGAAAGAAGTTTAAGACTAAAAATTGTCAAATTTTATCCATTTTTAGGAAGAACTCTTTATGCTTACCTGTTTAGTTCATTTAAGATGGCAGTATTTTGAAATAACTACTATACCAAGAAAATACAGCTATAGTAAATGTGTACACTCGCTACTAGCAACTAGCTACTGAAAGACAATATGAGTTTAAGTGGAGTACTAGAGGAAAGAACAACTTACATGTGACGGTTGTAATTTTGGTGTGTGTGTGTGTGGTAGGGGGAGGAGGGGTATTGTTCAGAACGACTAGTTGATGTGATGCCAGTGTCCTAAGTAAAGTCAGGAAGTTTTTGAGACCCATACATATACAATTGCTCTTGCTGTCAAATTAACACGACTTTGACTACTTGGTATAGGAATAAAATCCAAGGAAAAAGCCATTTTAAATGAATTGCTTTTATCTCAGTAGTCAGTCTTCAGAAGACTTTCCAACCAAATTGTAATTCCTAGAAAAAATTAGGTCATTTTAGAAGAACAATAAAAGATACAACTAAGTTCCTATAAAGGATCTAAAATTTATAAACTAATTACAAATTATTTGAGATATCTTAGAATAAGTGATAAGAAGAGATTCTTTAAAACATTTGGAATACAGAAGTGGAGCTTGATGGGCTCTGATTTATTCTCTGAAATAATTTTTTTGTCTGAAATGGATTTTTAAATTCATCAAACTGTTCTAGACACTGTTCTAGATACTTGGGATGTAAAAGTGAACAAGGGAAAATTACCTACCCATGTGGAGTTTACATTCTAATGTCGCATACACTTTGGGTACTTCAGATTGCTAGAAGAAGGTATTTTTGGATGAAACTTTAAAACCTAGCTGTTTTCTCATTTGGGGGAATATGATTTAAAAAAGCTTAGAGAAGTTCAAGAGGCAGGGAGATTTTACCAACTGCCAATGATAAGAAAGGAAGAGCTTACTGTATTATTTGTACCCCTTGTTATTGTCATGAAATATTCTCCATACGTTTCAGTAGGTCTTTTTAACAGATAGGGGTTTTATTTTTCGTAATTTTAAGCTTGCCTTTGAAATAAATAAAATGTTACTTTATATTAAAAAATTCTGTGTCTTGGAATTTACTGTAAAATTCCTGTGGAGCTTTTGTCTTGTTAGCAAACTGTGGTAAACATAAGCTAGAATATCTTAATTTGTTTAGTTAGAATTTGTTTTAAGAATATGTCTGAAAAATCAAGTGCCTAAATCTTTTACAGTTGTGGTTTTATCAAGAGAAGGTGGAAATTTGTAATTAATTTATAGGTGACTTTAAAAAGAGAAAAAGAGAGAGGCCTGCAAAAAATGCTTTCTTATTTAAACCTTTCAAACTACAAAAGCATTTGATTGGCACTTCTCTGATTTAATAGACCATTTGTAATGCAAGAGGAACATTACAGAGTATTTTAGTATTACTTTAATCATTTAGTCTGTAGGTGTAAAAATCCTAGGTTTCTAACTGAAGGAAACTTGGTGCCTGGTTAAGGGAGTATATGATTTTGAAGCTAAGTTTGTTGCTTCAAGTAGTGGGTGTCACACCTTTCCAAAATCTAGTTCATAGTTCTCAAATAACACGTTCTTATTTTTGTTATTTTTCTCTATCACAGTGAGTTTTATTTTGTTAGTCAAATATGAGTTCAGTTCTTAAGTAGCATGATTTTTTTTTTTTTTTACACACAATCCTCCTACCTACAGTCCTCCCATTGCCTGCTGTAAAAGGGCTTGAATCTATACCTACACTAGATCTCTATGCTAATTTGTAGCATAATCAATTCTTCTAGAAAGGGTACATATTAATGCACTTTAGAGAACTTTGAGATTGCCTGTGGCTGTTTAAGTATGGACCACGCAGCGTCTGAAAGCTACAAATAGGAAGATTTAGCACAAAAAGCAGAGACTGTAACTAATAGAATATATTGTTTTAGCTGAAATCTTTTAAAAAGCAAAGTGGAAGAATGGTTAATAGAATGTTAAAAATTAAGAACTTTTCCTAATTCTAGTAAGGATGGTTGATCAATGTGTCCTTATGTGCATGTAAGTATGTATTTATATATGATCAGTTTTTGAATAAAGACATATTTCATTACTGGATAAATGATTCCAGTGCTGCCTTGTGTTCCTTGACATGGAAGGCATTCAAAGTTCCCAGGTGATTTTGTTTAACATACTCTGTTACTGACCAAACCTTTGCTCCGAGCAACATAGAAATACAAGCTAATTAAATCTTTGTAAATTTTGTAATAATTTTGGATTAAAATTTATTTTGGGAAGTTTTTTTAAAGCATGATTACTAAGCAGCACATAAAATGAATGAAATCTAAAGTGAAGAGCTGTTAGAACCCTGGATCCACGTAATAAGATAGTTGAGAGTTTCAAAAGGGGTATTCATAGAGTAAAAGATAAAATCTTGACATGTCAAATTTCTATAGTAATAAAATAAAGACTAATTAATATTCATATTTTTAAGGTAAGTGTAAGTATGTGTACAGTGCATTTTAAGTCAAAATTTGGGGTGTTATTGGCTAGACACAGTCATTTCTTTGCCAGAGATCCTAGACTGTATGAAGGCTAACCATCTGTCAAGTGATAGAGACAAAGAAAGGTTTAATATACTAGCCCAAATTTTCCACAAACTTGTTTTGAATTGTATTGTCATTTTGTTTTGGCCTTCATATTCTGTGTTGAATATGCACTGGGTCAGTCACCCCACTTAGTTTTATGAACAGACTATTCAAGGTTTAGATAAGGTTACTGTCGCAGCTGATGTGATCTAGAGGCAAGGTAAAATGTTTTGAATTTGCTTTCATGTAATGTTTAAAAACTCACAAGTGGACCACCCATTAGCAGTTATACAAGTGACTTCAAGCACACTTATTTTCACCTACCCATCCTGAATTTTGGGTGTCTTAATTCTTTTACTTTATATATTCAAGCCTCATGATTCAAACCCATTCCTGAGCTATTTGTGGGGGGGGGATGGAGGGAAGTAGCAACGGGAATCCAGATTGCCTGTTTTAGGTACAATATGGTGTGATGTGAAATTGAAACAGCAGATTGGTAAGAAACTTTAGTTTCAAACAAATATAAACTAGTTTATTTAGTGAAGTCATACACAAAACAGGAGTCTCTATTGACAAGACAACTTTTTTTTTCCAGTAACTTCCACATCATGAAGTCACCATTGTTCTTTGGGCCAGCAGACTGTTTCTAAGGCATCATATAAGAAAAAGAAGCCCTAATATTGCTGATTTTAATGATATTCTTAGATGTGGTAGGCCAAGGAATTATTTATAGCAGTGCTAATTATATCAATAAAAATAGCAATATTAATACTGTGAGTGTCAAAATCCATTCTTGACAGTATGAGGTAAACAGAACTATAGTCAAACAAAGCAGCCAGCCTGTCTCTACTGTCAGCTCATGAATATGCACTTAAGGAAAAATATACACATAGTTTAGAGAATTAAGTGTGTTGATTTAATCTCTTTTTCAATTACTTTTGACCTTTTTTTAAAAAAAGATGTTCATTATTTTAAATTCAAACAATATGAAAAAGACTTGGATTTTTAGTTTTGAAATTATTGGCAACCATTTTCTTACTGACTGTCATTAGTAAGTTTCTAGAGACTTATTTATTTATATATGGTTAAGTACTTTATAAATTATCAGAAATTCATTTTCTTTGTACCCCCATTTTTGGGACACAAATTACCATCACAAAAGCAACCTCTAACAATTTACAAAATGAAACAATACAAAACAAAACAAACCCTACCACTACCATACATGTACACACAACCATAAATCTCTGGCTTCCTTTAGGCATTAAAAGAATATCCTTTTCCATGGTTTTGATTTAAGAAAGAGCATAAATTTTCTTTGTAGTTGTTTTTACTTCTAGTCAGTTTTTACAGTTTTATGTTATTTTAAACTTATTTTCCTAGGAATATAAAATCCAGTAAGTAGAAGTCATTAAATCCAATGTTTTTTAGCTTGAGGGGACATCTAACTTATCAGCCAATCCCTCATATATTTGATTTAATTCTTTCATTTTATTACACATTGTCAAAAATTTCAGATGTAGAGATTGGAAATATTGTTTTTGGTATACCGTTACAAGCAACTAGTTGTATGATCTTAAGCATTTCACATAATTTGTTTGCATCTCTGCCTTAGCTTCCTTCATCTTCAGGGTCCCTTTCAGCTCTAATAATATGAGTATCTTTCTTTTGATACTTGAGTCTTTATTTTAGCTTCAGATAACATGACTGGATGTGATGTGCAGGGGGCACCAGGAAAGAGTATATGTAAAATATTTGACTTTGCTTTTTACTTCCAGTCCTGGATAAAAGTTTCATTTTAATGATACTTGCTTTCAAACATAGCATAGTAGTACAAAAGCCACAATATTAAGTACTGATAATCTTTTATAGTTGGTAACTATAATGTCTATTAGTTTACATAAATTTTTACCAGCTCACCTTCACTCATGTAGATATATTGGTAATAGAATTTATAAACATGATTCTTTGCATTTTACTCTGCATAAAGTTGCTTAACTGGAGAAAGCAGGTAATAATAGAATGAATTAACTCAGAGTTGTTTTCTCATTCTATAAAATATATGGCTAGATAGATTTATTCGAAGAAAAAGGTAAACTTGGTTTATGTGCCTAATTTTTAAAGCAAAAAATAAATATACTTCGAGTAATCAGGAGCCATCTCCATATAGATCTTATAAAACTGGTGGTTTTTAACTGCTGCATTTGATTTTTGATCCTACATTATATCCATCCAGGGATAGATTTACATAGGAGGACTGATCAGATATACAAAGAAAGTTGACTCTGTTTTGTTGAAGAATAGTGGGAAGAATCTGAAACAAACTGCATGCAATTTGTGTGTACCTACTTGTAGGTATTTATTTAATGATGACCTCAAAATTTTCATTTAGAATTTCACTCTCAGTTTCTTTTTAATTGACTCACATTCCTTTTTCTAGTATGAATGGTAGTGAGAGGCTCAAAACCGTCAAATCCTTTACCTATTCACAAATGGAAACAGCTATCTGGAGAAAGCTGTATAATCCTTGGTTCCTTCCCCTTCCATACACATATCCATCGTTCTTGATACTGCTCATAACATTTTATAGATTACCTCATAGACGGAATATACAACAAATGTGACAGTATATTAGATAATGCTAAGCTATTTGGGAGAAATGGCAAGAAAAATTTTAGGTCAACCATAGGGCAACAAAGGTGGTATGAGTGCTTCAATGCATGCAACTAAGGGGAAAAAAACATTCTAAGAGATATTTAGAAGGGAAGCTGATTTTAGACTATAAGTTAACTGAAACCCAGCACATGTACTGAGGAATTAATGTAGATCCTTTTCTAAAGGCATTGGTACCAAAAAGACTGGCAAAATTATTGGTTGTAAGCATAGTGAAAGAAAATAAAATACATTCTGTTTTTGTACTAAGCAACAGTAGCCAACATGTATGAGCACTTAACTCTGTACCAGACATTGGTTATATCTGAATTTTTTTCAGTTAATTTCATAATCCTATGAGATAGGCACTTTTATTATGTCATTTTAAAAGATAAGCTAAGGCTCAGAAAGGTTAAGTAACCTTTTCAAAGTCACACAGGTAGTATATAACAGTTAGGAATTCAAACTCAAGTCCAATTCTAGAAAACCTAAGCTCTTAATCACCACCTCATCATGCCTCTCTTCTGGGACCATTTTCACTTAGTACTCGCCCTGATTAGTACTGGTAATTTTATTTCAAGAAAGGCATAGTGGATTTGGAGAAGGTTCCAGAGAAAGGCACAAAGTGAAAGAGCTTAAGTGGGAGGAATGGTTGCTATGGTAAAGTTTGTTTTTAAAATTTCACTCTTCAGTCTAGAAGTACAACTCCTGTGAGGGAATTTATCTGAAGGTTTTAACAGGATGGACTGGATAGCCACTGCCTGATTTGGTTGGATGGACAACAGTGGAGCTGGGTAACAGATGTCAAAGCAGATGGAGGAAATCATGAGTAGGAGCAGGTCAAAGGGAGCTTTAGATACTGGCAGTACTGGGAAGGCAGAGGTCAGAAAGGAGACCTAAATCTAACAGGTTGAGTAACCAAGAATCGGGATCATGCAGAAAAAAAGGGTGAGGCAGAACGGAAACAGAATATATTCAAAACTTTGGTAAATCCTACTGACTTTGGAAGGCCCTGACATTTATTGTTTGTTGTTTACACCCTTAGATTTGTTTCAGAACCAACAGCTGGCTTAAATAGGGGCCACCTAGAGTCTGGGATACAAAGACTGCTATGGTTTTGGCACAAAAAACATGATCATCAATACTAACTTAGAATTAGGCAGTAAGTTTAGATGCATTAAAAAGAAATGCAATTTAGCACAGAAACCTATGTGATAAACCTGAGAATAGCTGTCATTTATTGAGTACCTGCTGTGCACCATTCAATTCTGAAATCACTGTTTCTGGGGGGCATTTATAGTACAAGTTACCGTCTGCTGTCCAGTTTTCAAATATAAGAAAACATCTGCTAGCTTTTCTGAGGATTTGATGGGTAAAACAAATTATACCTTAATTTTATTTCATTTCATTTTGTAATTTAGCATTTGATATCTCCTCTTCCTACATTCATGGAGCCAGGCTCTACCAGGCTTAAGGTGGAATAGAGTGTAGACTTCTCTTATGTAAACTTTTCCTTCAATTGTCGCTATACTGACTGAAAGAAAGGTTCAATTTTATTTGATAGGATAAATGCATTTCTATCAGAGTAATCGGTTCAAATGATCAGCCCAGGTAAAGTCAGTGTACATGAGTTTGGATTATATTTATGATTGCCAGCATGAGTTAATGAAAAGGGAATTATATAAGTTTTAAAGTGAATTTTTGTTATTTCAAATAATTTTAATGACATCAAGCCAAATACAAACAGATGTGTATGCCATGTATACATACTCATACCCTTTTTCTACAAGGTACTGGAGACTTCAAAAGTTTTTAAGAGATAATATTCATTGTTGAGCTATATTATGTATATATATAGAGGTGGGGAAGAGTTGGATTGTCTGAATGGAGTCAAAGAATAATAGAAGAACTATACTATCACTTATGTGTCTTCAGTTTTCCTTATTACAATATCTCTGATATTTCCTTCAGACTCGTATTTCTAGTGCATTAGGAAATATAATAATCATTTTGTATGTTTCAAATTGATACATCACTAATACAATATACTGTGAAGTTAGAAAGATAACCAACATTCAGTTTACGCATGACACCTTTCCCCTTTAGGTTTATTGTCACTGGTACTCTTTTGTTCTCGTTCTTTTGACATCTGGTGGTATCTAGTCTTTTTAACAACTCTGTTGTTTGCATCCTCCCTTCCCTTCATATCTCACCCTTAGAGAAATATCTTTGAAAACTCACCCTCTCAATAATCTTTCTTGTTCTAGCAAAGGGTTGAGAACAAGGCAATATTATGTTGAAGGGGTGATTTGAGCTGAAAAGTGAACAGGATTCCAGACCTTTCTGATTCAGGTATTTCATATAACAGTCTCAACAGTTGTTATAAAGTGAATTGCTAGAGTATATAAAAGCCAAAAATAAATGGTTGCTGTTTTTCTGTAATTTTGTGTTATGCATACCTCTGTTTCTATCTATTATTTGTGTAATGATGAATTTTATTATGCAAAAATGGGTGCATTCATTCTTTGACATTCATCACCCAGGAAAGATAGCATTCAGAATTATACTACACTGAACTGCAGATCCTTAAAGGCAGTACCATATTTTATTAATCTTTGAAGCCTTAGTGCTTAGCACAGTACCTGGCACACTGTAGGATTCAATGTTGATTAGACTCTTTTGTAGCTGTCCTAGAAAGATTACTTTGATTCTTGCTTACTAGGCTATTCATTCCTTATTTTCTTTTGACTGGTTCAAATTTAGCATTGTTACAATCATTAATACCTATTACAGGGTTTCTGTGTACTTTTCTAAGACCCAAACATTTTTACACATGCTCATGATCTTTTATCCTTTTAGATACTTAATGAAATTCTGTCATGGCAGAAGTTCCAATAAAAAATTATATTTACCGTGATTCAGAAAAGAAATATATCAGTTATCGCCCATCAGTGATAAAGCAAATCTACTACAATCAATTCAGGATATTGTATTGAATAGAGTACACAGAATTACATTACCTAGTGATTCAAGGGTGAAATCCAAATTTCATATCCTATATGATTCCTATCTGGACCGTAGGACAAACAGTCCAGAGTATTTTTTTTTTGCACTTAATAGATTGTAATGAGATTTTGAGCATTTTATATGAGCTTCCTAATTCTTAAAAAGATAAGTTCATAAAATTTCACACAATTAAACAGAGCTTTAGATTATTTTACCTTATTATCTAAGTTGTTTAGAAGTCAGTCCAATGAAACACTTTAATGTTATTGACATTATATCCTTAGCTCTTATAGAAAGCAAAAACGGTAATTGGGCTGTGAACAATATGGAGGGTAATGTCATGTAAACCACTGTGTAGGGTGCATGTTTCTTTCCTATATAACAGTTGACATGCTTTTTCATATTTATAAGACCTGCTAGTTAGACAGTGGGAGACTTACATGATCTGCCAAAGTCATAATTTGTCTCTCTACTACTAAGTGAAGCTATAGCAAATTGATTTGAAGTTGTTTCCAAAACAAAAGATAATTATGTCCTGGGATAATTAAAACTGGGGTCTCATTAAAGCGTACTTCAAGTGATTAGTAGCTATGATATATTTTGGAATTTGTATCTAAGAACATAAAGAGAGCATATTGTTGTTTTTGTATATTCAAGAATATGCTTTCTGAGGAAAGTATTGATTCTTGGAAATAATGATAATAAACTCCCAGACAACCCCAGACCCACATACTTCTCCCCTTTCTCAATATTTTTAAAATTAAGGATTCTGAAAACAAGGTGACCTATGTATGGCCATCTTCCCCTTCACTTCCAATTCCTGACTGTCTTTCTGAATCAAATCGCTACTGAGATCTGTGAACAATTGCTGTGACACCTTGGGCAGAGAAACACTGCTTTGAAAACTTCTACCATCAATTGGGCAAGCAACTAGAGAATAGTACTGAAGTGCAGGGATGAAGATCAGAAAACAGTAGACATTGTAAAGAAGAGCTTGGGCTTCAGAGGTCTGTGAGCTAGTATGGGAGAAAGTTAATATCTGCCTATTTTATGTATCCAAGTTCTCCCCAACAGGCTAAAACGTCAGAGTAGCTGAATGTGCTGGCTGATTTTTCTCTGAGGCTGAAAAGAAATTCAGAGATAGGGCAACAGTGATCTACCTCCTCATGCCTTGGCAGGGAACTGGTAGACTGTCTACATTTCTTTTCTCCAAGTGTTATACTTCTGCCATTTAGGATACTCTAACAACCAGACCAGAGTCCCAGTGAGTTATCAATGAAAAATAACAATCCATCAAAGGGGAGCCAGTAGTGAGGGAGAGAGGAAGATCAGGCAGGAAAATTAGAGTACATACTCCAAGCAACTAGTACTATTGGCAAAAATAAATGAAGCCTGAATTTTGAAATATATTAAGAGCACTTAAGGACATTCAAACAAAGAACAAAAAAGAATTTCAGATACTAAGAAAAACATATCTCAATTGAGCGGCTCAGTGGAAAAATCGGAGGAGAACATGGTCACTGTTGAAACATGAGTCAGTGAACTGAAAGACCAAGTGCAAGAAATATATCAAAGTACATAGCACAAATAAAACATAATGAAAATATTGAATAAAAAGGATGAGTCTTGGAGGATAGTTTAGAAATCAAAATGTGAATAATAGGAATTATAGAGGGAGAAATAAGAACAGAAGGAGGAGAGGTATAATTAAATAATAGAAGAAAATTTCTTTGAGTGTAAGAAAGATCAGAGTCTGTGGATTGAAAGGGTTTATTGATTTATGGTCTTGATTGAAAGAAAAGACACAGTTCTGAACTCTAAAAATAAATTGAAACATAAACTCCCAAGTAGAAAGAACAAGTTTCTCCTATAAAGAGGAGAATATCAAAGTATCATAGGACTTCCTATTTGTAACACAGGAAGCAAGAAGATAGTGGAATGACATCTACAAACTGCAAAAGGAAAATGACTACAGTCCAAGAATCTCAATGCCCGGAAAGTTGTCATTTGCCAGCCAAGGTGAAAGAAATACATTTAGGGAAAACCAAGAACTCAGAACATATAATTCTTATTCCCCATCCAAGAAAATGCCTGAGGATAGATTATAAGCAAACAACAAATGAACCAGGACAAAGATTTCAAGATGAAAAGGGAAAGAAATAGTGGTAAATAATGAGCATTCGTATATAATTGTGTGTGTGTGTGAGTGTGTGTTGTGTGTATATCATTTAAGAAATAAAGATAGATGGCTAGTAAATGTGTAATAAAATAGACAATTCAGACTTTTGAAATAAAAGGATCATACTTATGTAAAGAAAAGTTTTAATGTACTAAAACTGTCTTATCAACACTTAGTTGATGGAGGGAGTAGACAGGAGGAATGTAAAAAAGGAGGAAAATAAGTGGTGGGAGATGAGAGGAGGAAGAAAAGAGGAGAAAAGTGAATGTATCCTAAAGATCTCATTTAGGAGAAAGGAGTGGGGGATAGAACCTCTTGGTGGGGGAAAAATTGTCTTAGAAAGATAGATATATTAAAATATATATATACATCTGTTAATTAGAGTAGAGAAAAGGAAGGTTAGCATGATAGAACATCATGTAGAACTTTCATAGCAGCAAGGAGAAAATAAAATGCAGAGCCACTTGATAAAAAAATATGGAAAAGGGAAATAAGGAAACAATAATGTAAGATTAAAAATAAATATAAGTAATTGGAAGATATACAATTAGGCACATTATTACATTTAATGTAATGGACTAAATTCTCCCATTAAGAAAACAGATGTCAGATTGAATTTAAAAACATAAGCCACTCAAATTATATTACAAGAAAAACACCTGTGTCAAAATAATAAAGAAATGTTGTTTGTAAAATGGTGGACATAAAAGACATCAGGCAAAAGCAAACAAAAGGAAAACAGAGAAACATGAGTGACAGCATTGATATCAAAAAGGGGCACTGTAATGATGAAAGGCATAGTTTATGAAGAGAATAACCACATAACTGTATACAGCAGGCTTATTTATAGTAGATAAGTATGTTAAGTAAAAACTATTGGAAAAGTCTAGACAGCTCTGTTAAACACATGCAAACAATGACTAAGAGAAATGGAATACTATAACTCAGAAGCAATATATTTGTAGAATCTGATATTCTTGAAATATTTTTAAACATCTCTGTGCTTGGCCACAAAGAAACTTTATAAATTTTAGAAAGCAGAGATTTTACAAGCACATCCTCTGATTATAAGCTAGTATAATTAGAATTTTAGAAGTTTTTCTAAAAGGTGACAAAAAATTATTAATTATTTAGAAATTAAAGAGAACACTCCTAGATAACTCTTGGATAAAGAGGAAGTCATTTGGAAAACAATGAAAAGGAGAATATTTTATGTAAAAACCTATT
This sequence comes from Mesoplodon bidens, assembly GCF_964165515.1. Lineage (NCBI taxonomy): Eukaryota > Metazoa > Chordata > Mammalia > Artiodactyla > Ziphiidae > Mesoplodon > Mesoplodon bidens. The sequence continues at coordinate 61,966,451 of NC_138161.1, read as the reverse complement.
GAAAACAGGTAAAGAGATTGTCAGAGTAGAGTTGATAGCCTTAAAGGCCTTCATTATTAAGATGGAAAACAAAGGATTATCTAGTAACTTTAAAAAATTAGAATAAACACTAATATAAGAGAGAATAAAATGAAATTAATTTTTTAAAATATGAAATTAATGAAATGGAAAACAAAATGTAATAAAAAATCAATCTAAAAGCTGGCTCTTTCAAAAGACTTAATATAATACATAAACTCCTTGGGAAGATGAAAAAGCAAAAAAGAAAATCAGGCCAGTAATTCCACTCTGAAGTGGAAGAAAATTGAAAGCATATGTTCACTTAAAACTTGTACACAAATGTTCATAGCAGCAGTATTCATTATAGCCAAAAAGTGGAAGAAACTCAAATCAAAGAAACTCTCCATCAACTAATAAATGGATAAATAAAAATGTGGTGTATGCATACAATAGAGTATTATTCAGCTATGAAAAGAAATGACGTACTGATACATGCTACAACATGGGTGAAACATGAAAACACTATGCTAAGTGAAAGATGTCAGACACAAAAAGCCACATATTGTAAGGTTCCATTTATGTGTGATGTCCAAAATAGGCAAATCCATAGAGACAGAAAGTAGATTAGTGGCTGTCAGTGCTGGAGGAAGGGAAGATGGGGAGTGACTGTTTAATGGGTATAGGATTTCCTTGTTCTGGAACTAGATAGTTGGTGATGTTTATACAACCTTTTGAATGTACTAAAAGCAACCACAGCGTATACTCTAAAATGGTTAAAATGGTGAAGTTTATGTTATATGAATTTTATGCTAATAATAATAATAATAAAGTTTACAAACAAGAATTTGAGCAAAAATAGATACTAGTTAGGGATGAAAAAGTTGACAAAACTGAAAGGTAAAAAAAGAAATCTAATGCAACTCTCTGGAAATAAATTTGAAACCCCTGAGAAACAGAACATCATATGGTCAAATGCAAATTATAAATATCGGCCTAAGAAGAAGTAGAAAACAGATACCTATTAGTACTGAAGAAATTGGAAAGCTAACCACATGTGATCGCTTAAACTTAAAGAAATAACTAATTTTGATATAATTTAAATTATGCTAGGCCATTGAAAAATAATGAAATATTTTCTAATTTCATTTAATATCTAACTCTGATAAAAATTGTACAGAAATAAATTATAGTTCAATCTCACTTATGAAATAAATACAAAATTTCTATATAAAATGCAGATTAGCAAATAGTATCAGCATGAATTAAAAGAGTAATATACTAGGACCTAGAATTTTCCTTTTTTCTTTTTAAGTAGGAATTCAAGCATGATTCAACAACAGGAAATATATCAATATTGTTCATTACATCACCAAGTTAAAGGGAAAAATTATACATTCGTCTTCAGTAAGATTGCTTAAATATAATATTTTCATTCACAGCCAACAGAAAATATAATCTGAAATAGTTAAATCTTAAAAATTCAATTAATATCAGATACTAGACAAGTAATTATTTATCACAATTATTTAACATTAAGTAGGGAGCTTTAGCAAATATAATAGTCAAAGATATAAATAACACTAACATTTGTAGAGACTAACTTAACATGTCTTTTGGCTGATATCAGACCTAAAAATTTTAGAACTCTAATTTAAAAATCTAGAAAAATTAGTAAGATAAATTAAAAAGGTAGTTGGATAGAAAATAATTAGATGAAAATTGATAACTTTTCTCTGGAAGTAATAGACATCTAGGAACCATTTCTCCCAACAGGAAAAAATTATTTAATTTTCCATAGAAACACAAATTATAAAATACTTATTAATAAAATTACCAAGAATAATATAGGACCTGTATGTAAAGAAGAGGTACTATTTAAAGACATAAAACAAGATCTGATTAAAGGATGCACAAATTATGTTTTTGTATGGGAAAACAATAGCAAAATGTTAATTTTCCCAAAGTTAATACATTTATTTAATACAATTCCAATTAAATTTTTAGCAGGGATTTTTTTTTCTTTTTTGAGCTAGACAATGTTATTTTTAAATTACATAGAAGATTAAATGCTAAAAACAGGCAAGAAAATATGTAAAAGAACAGTGAAGAAGGATTTGCATTATACATAGTAGAACATATTACAAAGCCAGCTAATCAAAATAATATGGTAATAGCATAGGAATAAATAAATAGATCCATTAAATAGATTAGAGACTCCCGAAGCAGGTGACAATTTAGTTTGAAAATCATGAATCATTTAATTAATAGAATTGTCATAAAAGATTATTTTGTGGAAAAAAATGGAAGTATATTCTCATTTCGCACATTATACAAAAATCATTTAAGGTGAAAGGCTTAAATGAAAACAAAACAAAAAACTTGCCAAAAAAAATCTAGGAGGCTATAAAATTTTTTAACAATAGTGGAAATGCAAAAAGTTTAAAATGATTTTTGTTGATTGCATGAAAATAAAAAAAAACTTTTATATAAAAATAAAAGTTATTAGAAAAATATAGATTTGAAAAGTATTTATAGTTTTACTTTTATTAACATGAAAGGTTAATATCCAAGAGCTCTTAGACAATTCTAAGAAAAAAGTTATGAAACAACCAATGTAAATGGAAAAGATGATTCACAGTAAAGCAAATTCTATTGGTTAACATAAGAGAAGATACTCAGATTCACTAGGGAAATGCAAGTTTAAGTAACAGTGATGTAATGTGTCTTAGCATTTAAAATTTCTGTTAGTCTGATGGGTTTAATATTTATTGCCAGTGGTGATGTGGCAAAAAGGGACTCTTGTTATTGGTGGAAATGTGCTATGCTTTAACTTTTTTGAAATGCAGTCTGGTAACACCTATTATATCCTTTGATTGAACAATTTTATTCTTGGGAATATATCCCATAGAAATACAAGTGTTGATATTTAAGGGCATATGTATTTTTTGGTTTCAAAGTTGTTACAGCTTTTTTGTAGTAGTAAAACTGGGGGGGAGAAGTAATTCCATTAATAAGATAATGCTAATAAATAATGGAAATTCATAGCATGGATTATAATGAAGTTATTAAAAGGTGTGAATTAAAGATATCTCAGGTGATCTGGAGGAATTTCTGGAGTTATTGATAGTGAGAAGAGCAAGTTATAGAAAAGTGTGTGTTGATGTTACATTTTTATAAAATAATAACCAAAATCCCTGAATATGTATTTTGTATGTAAATATCTATATGTGTATATCTGCTTTATAGTAGAGTTACTTATTTGCGAAGGGAGAATATGGAAGGGTGCATACTATGTTGTGAAAATGGATTGCTTTGAATGGGAGGAAATATAGAGGGAGAGAAGCAGAGAGCCAAGCAATAAAAGGAAAAGAAAAATTGCACTAAAAACATGTTCAAAATCCTACTTATGCTTTTTAATAAAATTAAGTACATTTGGCTGTATATGTATTAAGAAGTCAAATTAAAGTGTTTAAAAATATTATGGCTACTTTTGATGGTAATGATTTCATATTTTTCAGTATTGGTACCAAGGGATTTTTTATTCCTTTACATTTGCTGTTTATTTAATTTTGTATCACATGCTACTAGAATTTTCTACATGTTCTAAAAAATCTTTAGATAATTGTCTAGCATTTCAGGCCAAATAAACTTAATGATTTATAGTTTGAGATCAAATCAAATTACATGGATCATTCCCATGTCAGGGCTGACATGCAGCTGATATCCCTTAGTAAAAGTTAGGTGGTATGTTTCACTTTGTTCAGTGTTCATTTTCTTTGATTGGTACCTTCTGTGTCAGTTATAAAATATTTCTAATATTACCCCTGTCACTTCACAAATTAATTATAACAACAATTATGAATGAATGGAAGACTTGCACATAGAAGTTGCTTAATAAATAAATACTTGCTGATTGACATAATAGATTTTAAGTACAGTAATGATTTTACCAAGGTAATAAAGTGTAGAAATGAAAGCATTCAAGGGTGTTTAAAAATAAGACTAGAAGTCATGATTTCAGGCAAACCATTTGACTCCTGTGTCTCAGAATCTTAATCTTTAAAATAGTGTATTTTCATCACTTATTTCATGCAGTCTTTGAGGATCAAGTGAAGTAATAAATGTTTAAGTGCTTTGAAAAACATAATTCATTGTGCAGAGAATGTTGATGATAAAAATCTGAAGGCAGCCATTTTTTACACTTAATGGACATATTTTGTAGATATATACATATATGTATTTCAAGTTGCATGTTTGATATTAAGCCTCTTGACATATCAGTAATAGAATGTATTACTGATGAAGCTATCAAAGCCTCAAATGGACAAAACTGGGATCTATGGAAGGTGTGAATACATTTAATTGCTTAAAGTTTAAAATGAGTCTCCAGAATTTCTTTATTTTGCTGGTCATTGAGGCGAATTCTTTATTTAGGTATATCTCCTGATGTCCTCTGTTCTAGTATAGAGATATTAATGTTTTGTGGGAAGTCTGGGCCTTCATCTCATCTGGACACGATAATAACGTTGTGTTGTGTTTTGACTTAATAAATGGCCTTGGACAGCTAAACACAGTGGTGTAATCTGTTGTTATATTTCATTAGAAATCCTCTCCTTGTAATTTATAGCTGCAGTTAATAGTGACTATAGCATGAATACTTTAAATAGTAAAATCTTTATCATCTTTTAGTAACCAGACACCAGATGTGCCATTGGCTGATTTTGGGTGTGTGTGTGACTATCAGGAAATACCTACATTATGATTTGTTGGTTGAAACTAAGACTACAAAAGAGTAAAAACATTTACATTATTTTATTAAAGAAACAGTTATAATCTTAATACTATAGAGACTATACTGTACTATTAAAGATACCTAGATTCTGTTTTGAAAAAATGGAATGGATGGACTTGTTTCTCTAAGTCTTAATAAATTATACCTGACTCTTTACAAGAATACATTCTCATTTTAAAATTTTCTTGCCCCGATAATTTGGCTTTGACTTTTGCATAAATATTCTATTTTACTAGTCTAATTTCCTTCAGTTAGTTTCTCTGCTATTCTTCCAGTAGTGGAGACAATGTTATAAGAAAGTTGAAAAGATAGATCTTAAAAGACATCAATCTCTCTCTGCATTTTTTAAAATAGACCTTATTCAAGGCTAGTAGTAAAAACTACCTGAATTAGTTCTTTTTGATATCTTATATTTCACTTAATGAAGTCATTCTAATCAATATATTTGCATTTTCTATTTGCGTTTTGATTATCTTATCAAATATGAAATTAACAGCAATTGTAACAGATATATTTTTAAAAATATCTCTTCACTTTTGTCTAGCAATACTAGTGTTACTAGAGCAGAAGGAGTTTTTAGAATACTCTGTATGCATACTTAGATGTATATGTCATTGCCAGTCATCTTTTAATTCTGTTCTTCTCTGTCTCCATTCAAGAAAATTTCTAACCACCAAAGATTACTCGCCCAAATGCAAGTTGCAGTTTGATAGGAAGTTGCAAGGAAATCTTCAAGTAATCTGTTAATCTCAGTCTTAAGAAACCAAAGTGATCATCTCTTAATTCTTTATTCTAAATTAAATTTTTTTATTGGAGTATATTTGATTTACACTGTTGTGTTAGTTTCTGCTATACAGCAAAGTAAGTCAGTTATACATATACATATATCCACCCTTTTTTAGATTCTGTTCCCATATAGGTCATTACAGAGTATTGAATATCACACCTTAATTCTTAATATTCTTTCAGTTTCTTCTTTCTAAGGAAAAAAGTTTCTTTCACTTCTAAGTAAATCCTGAATCCCAGTATCTTTTATCAGTATCTTCCTCTTCACTTTGGAATGGACTGAAACAAAATCATCATTTCTTTTTTTTTCTTAAATTGAAGTATAGTTGATTTACAGTGTTCTGTTAGTTTCAGGTGTACAGCAAAGTGATTCAGTTATACATACGCACACATATATTCAATATATAAACGTATAATTTTTTTTCATATTCTTTTCCATCATGGGTTATTAATACTTCCCTGTGCTATACAGTAGGTCCTTGTTGTTTATCTATTTTATATATAGCAGTGTGTAGCTGTTAATCCCAAACTCCTAATTTGTCCCTCCTTCCTTTCCCCTTTGCTAACCATAAATTTGTTTTCTATGTCTGTGAGTCTGTTTTGTAAATAAGTTAATTTGTATCATTTTTTTAGATCCCACAATATAAGTGATACCAAATCATTATTTCTTAACACTGTAATCAACTTTCCAAAATATGGCACCTATTATCCCATTCAGTGGTCAGGTTAGTTTACTTAGTTTATCTTTCCAAGTGTCTGAATTTCTTGAGTCACTGATGCTCAGTCTTAAAACCATGGTGGTTTTTATTTTTTCTATTCTTTTCTTAAAATTAAGTTTTAACTTGACCAAATAAAAATGCTTATTTGTTTAAACTTTTACATTTAAGGCTTTATTTATTATTACCTTGAACAGTATAAATCTTTTTAGCGTCCCTTGGACCTCTTGTTTGGAAATCAGTGGATAGTATAGATTACGGCCTGTGAAATCAGCAACATCCACATCACCTGGGAGCTTAGAAAGCAGAATCTCAAACCCCATCCCAGACCTAATGAATCATCATCTTTATTTTAATAAGATCACAAGTCATTCATACATACATTAAAATTTGAGAAACACTGCTAAAGAATTTGCCATTTAAAAAAATTTGACTTCAGGTGCACAGAGTTGGTTAATTATGATATGGTTCATAATCATTGTACAATTTATTATCCTCGTTTTTATTTCATTCTTTCATTCATTTGTTCTTTTTAATCAAAATAAATACCTGTAAACCCAAGACCCAGCCAAAGAATTAGAACATTAACAATAATTTACATCTATCTATATGTTCTTCTTCTACTCTTATTAACACTCCCCTAACCAGAGGTAACCAGCATTCTGAATTTTGTGTTTATTATTCCATTATTTTTTCAAAAAATAATATATATAGCTATACCACTTATAAATGTGTGACTAAATAATATATTAATATAATATTGTATCTCCTAGAATATGCCTTTTTTTTGCTCTCAACATTGTTAAGATTCATCTATGTTTTTGTAAGTAACTGTAATTCACACCATTTATTTTTAATTTTGTATTATATTCATAACATCATCACAGTATATTATTTCTCCTGTTAACGGACATTTGGGTTATTTCCTACTTTTTGCTAATACAAATAGTGCTGGTATAAACATTCTTGTATATGTCTCTTGGTGACCTTTGCAATACACTCTTTTCAGAATATACTGAGTTTGGAATTGCTGAATCATAGGGTATGTAAATGCTCAGTTTTGCAAGAGATTGTCAAATTATTTTTCCCAAATGGCATTACCCATTTACACTCTCACCAACAATGTGTAAAATATATCTGTAGATCCTTATTCTCTTTAAAGCGTGGTATTGCCAGATTTATTAATTTTTGCTACCTGAGTGGATAAGAAAATATCCCACTGTGGTCTTGATTTGCATTTTCTTGTTTACCAAAACTGTGAACATGTATGTATGTATGTTTTCTCTTCTGTAAAATAGTGTTCCTGTCCTTTGGCCATTTTCTTCTTTTAATTTTTTATGGATCTTTTCTATTGATTTGCATGAGTTCTTTATATATTCTAGATACTAATTCTATTTCTTCTGCTGCTTTGTAGCTTATCATTTCATTTCCTGTAGGGTATTCTAATGAAAAGAAAATTCTTAATTTTTATATGGTCATACTTATCATTATTTTCTTTTACGGTTAGTGCTTTTTCTATCTTCTTTTACTAAATCCTACTCTGGAATTGATTTTTGTATGTTATGTAGAGATTAAAGTTTAAGTTGCTTTCTAAAGGGATACACAATTTTCCAGCTCTGTTTAATTTATATTCTTGTCTTTCCTGAGTGATTTGCCTTGCCACCTCTCATATACCAAGAGTCCATATAAATGAGGGTCTGTTTATAGACTCTCTTTTCTGTGCTCTTGGTTTATTTGACTATCCCTATGCCAACAACACATTTTCTTAATTACTAGAGCTTTATAATATAATATGTCCTTATGTGTGGTGGGGAGAGTCTCCCAGAATTCATCTTTTTAGTTCTACCTTTTCCTTAAATGTCAACCTCCCCCCACCCAGCTAAATTTTAATTTAGAACCTATATGCTTCATTCTTTATGTATAAAACCTGGTTATCAATACATTTTTTTAATATCTTCAAGTTTATCCAAAGCATTTCTTACAGTAACTGCTTATTTTGGCTTACAGTTTGTTAATGATGCCAGCCTATGAAACTTAAAAGCAAAAAACCAACAAAATGTAATGCCAGTCTTATAATATTCAAACTAATTCAATTTGAATACCACTCCAGATTCAATTATTTTAGGATTCCAAGTTGATATCATAGTTTCTTAATTTAACAAAATATAAAAAGTGTATACTATTCACTTAACATTGCTTTTAGCAGTTTTTTTATGAATCTAAATATAAATTACCCCATGGAATCGCATCCATTCAGGGATTATTATTATCAATTTTAGCTGTCTTTAATATCACTAAATGCCAGACAGTGTTTAAGTACTTAACATTTTTTGACTCATTGGTTCCTTACAACTCCATGAGGTAGTTATCCCCATTTTACAAATGAGGAAACAAAGGCTGAAAAAGGTTAAATAGCTTGGTAGCTCACTTATTAGGGATTCAGATGGTAAATTCACGTAGTACTAAGAAATGTTTCCTTGTGAAAACTTCACTGAGCTGCCCCTTCCACAGAACTAATTCTATGATGGTTAAATACCTTAGTCTTCCTTCAGTTCTGCCTTAGCACCAAATATTTTTATTCAGGAGGATCAAACATTAACATCAAAGCCATCTTGAGAGAGAACAAAAGATGTAAGTATATAACGTTGAAGAAGTATGTAAAATTGCCTTGGAAATGGAAGACTGGATGTATAGTTACTGGTTTTGAGTAATAGGCTGATTGTATATGTGATGTGGCATCAGATCTCAGGTCATATTTAGCTTTGGCTGGTGGAACCTCCCTCACTCATTTGCCTTTTTCCCTTCTCAGATGTCCAGAGCTTGTATAGTGGTATATTTGTCAGAGGATTGACAAGTATTCTGCTTACTGTTTCTAGTAAAGACACACTTTTGACAGTTTAATCTGTCTCCATTCTTAATCCTTTGTGTTCTTGAATGCTTACTTCTTTTGTTTTCTATTCTGTGTCTATTTTGATTTTTAAAATAAAAATATACAGTCAGATAGGTAAATAATTATATGTTTTATTAATGTCATGTATTAAAATATATTCAACTATTAATATGCTATTCTTGGTATTAGTATTTGTTGAATTATGGGAAAGGCAGATGTTAAGGAGAAAGAGGTTTCTGTGGAAGGGAATGAAAATAGGTGCCCACAAAAATATTAAGAGATGGTGACAAAGAGCTGATGTATGAGACTCCTAATTTTTCTACTGTGTGCTGACCAGAGATCTTAAGGGGATATAGATTTGAGAAAGTAGAGGGAAGAACCTTCACTGACCTGGAGTGGCTGCAATAGGGAGAGGTGTGTGATGGCACAGCACACCGAACTAGCCTGTGATCACTTGGAAAGGAGTAAGAGTTACAATTTAACAGATAGTCATGCTTGTTTTTCACGATTGGAATTTTGAGATAAATTGCTCGGCCCTGACCTTTTAACTAATATAGTTTTGCCTCAAGAGTGGGTGTTTAATATTGGAAATCAGTGTGTAGAGAAGGCAGAATTTAGAGGGGTAAGTTATAGTTGGAAATGATCTAGCTGTGTGAATGTAGGCTAGTGAAAAGCTGATTGCCTGTAGGGGATGGACACTGAGGGACTTACAAGGTATAGAAATATATTACTCAGACTATGTAGCAATTGCAGGAATGTGTGGTCAGAAAGAGGAAGAATAGGATCAATGTGTGAATGGTCTTTATAGACAAATGTTTATTGAAACAGCAGGCACTTAGACTATATGGAAAAGTAGGGCACATAAAATAAAGGCATTATGGGATTGTGATACCTTTTGAATGACTCAAAATCTGTGGAGAACCAAGGATATCCTCAGAGAAATAGGACTGTACAGAAATATAATTTAACTTAATTTACATGCAACATAGGAAGGAATATTTTTGACTGAGGAAAATTTTTTTTTTAATTTATTTTTGGCTGCACGTTGGGTCTTCATTGCTGCTCGTGGGCTTTCTTTTTTTTTTTTTTTTAGTTGCGGTGAGTGGGGGCTACTTTTTATTGCTGTGCGTGGGCCTCTCATTGCGGTGACCTCTCTTGTCGTGGAGTGGAGCACCGGCTCTAGGTGCGCGGGCTCTAGAGCACAGGCTCAGTAGTTGTGGCGCACGGGCCTAGCTACTCTGCAGCATGTGGGATCTTCCTGAACCAGGGCTCGAACCCATGTCCCCTGCATTAGCAGGCAGATTCCTAACCACTGCGCCACCAGGGAAGCCCAGGAAATTTTTTTAAGTTTAAGGGAGAATGGAGAGCAAGAGATAACTATATGCTAACATTTTGCTAATGAAGATAGAGGAAAGAATGAGTCTCTGTTCATTGGATTTGCAACCTAAAGTCAATCGGAGGGGCCCAAATTTGAGAAAAAGAATGTGTATTTGATATTTAGATTCATGCTTTAAGACTTTAGCTGGGCCTTGCTAGTTATTTCATTTTAACTCCTCTTTCTCTATCATCTACCTGCTAATTTTTGCCTTTTGTTTCATGATGAAAATTGAGACAGTTCAGCGTGACATTTTTCACATGTTCTTTTCAATGAAGATGTTTTAAATATGCTTATATTTGCCGCATAGCCAGCTTCTAATGGTCTCTACCTTCAACAGTTAGGAAACTTCGATGAGATTTTAAATGTGCAGAAGAATTCTCCAAGGTCTAGAAACCTTTATTAAGATTACAAAAAAGACCACTGAGCTTGACAAAGTCACTTTATATTCAAATTTAAAATTTCAAAATCTAAAAGTCAGAAAGCTTTCTCAAGCACACAAAGAGACTTAACGGGAAATAAAATGTTTTACTATAAAAATAAACGAGCTTTCACAATAAACTGAGACTTGGTAATACTGAAATTTTGCAAATAGTACAAACTATTCTTTCTATAGGTGCTTATTGGATATGTGAACTTAAACATGATGAAATTAATCTTTATGTCCCTCAAAGATAAGCCCATCTTTAGAAAGTATAATCTCAATGAAGCTTTACAATCTTTCTGGCCCTACTTCTTTGTGTCAAACTAAAAAAAGTTGGAAAATAATTCTTTAAAATACCCTCCTTCCCCATAGGCAATAGATCCACTAATTGTCAAATAGCATAGCTAGGCTATCCTACTAAGAGATTTTCACTGTTATCATCCTTGACTCTTGTATTTATTTGCCTTACAGTCTGGAATCTTTTTGGTTCAAGTCTCAATGAATAACAGACTGAAAATATTGCTTCCATCCTTTCTTTTTCCTTTTCCCAAAATTGGTTCTGTTCTTCATCTTAAATTAGTTCAATCACTACAGAAAAAAAAAAAAGATGCAAGCAATAGGTAAAATATGAAAGGTAAAATGTGAATTATTAAAATTATATAATGGATACAAGAGAATTCATTCGTTGTACACTATTTTTGTATGCTTGAAATTTTTTAAAATAAAAAAAAATTTAATGCAGTCAGAAAAATAAAATTAAATAAATTACCTTAACCAACAGATGGGTTTGTTGCCCAGTTATAACTATATATGAATTCAGGAATTTCAGGGCACAAACCATAAAATTAACCTTATCTCAACAGGTTATAATTTTATGTTATTTAGTGTGGTCAGTCCAGGCTTTAAAGTATTTTGAATTATTATGTTAAAGGCAAAAACTCAGGTCTGAAACTAACAAACAGTGAAGCCTGTCATCACTCCCCATTAATTCTGAAGTTTCATCTATTTTCAAATCTCTATAGCCTACTTCTTTCTCTTCTGGTTAAAGCTGTTTTTGAATTGTGGCTCTTCGTGCCAGACTAGGTAGAATACTTGAGCCTGACTCAAAGATTTTCCATTTTGTTACTTTTTTCTTTCTTTTCTTTTTCTTCAGTGTACTACATTATTGCCTTAAGGCAAACATGTTCTACTGTGCCTATGTGTCATAGTAGAAAGAGCATAGGATTAGGAGTCATGGGTTTTTTAGTCTCAGCTTTCTCATAAACTTTATGAGCTTTATGACTCTGGGCAATTATTTTACTCCTTAAAAGCTTCTAATCTTAATTCTCTTCAATTTCTCATTTGGGGATATTTAACCATTCAAAGCTGTATATTAAAAAATGCCTTTCCTGTGTTAAGGTACTATAACACTCTGTATTTTGCCCCTATCTGACTTAAATTCAGCCTGATAGTGTCATCCCCCTCAAGTCTTCATTTTTATGTTTGCATTCCCAAAACAACTCCTATTGACTTTTTGTAGCTGAATATTTTCAAATAGATGTTATTTTTTTAGAGCAGTTTTAGATTTACAGAAAAATTGAGAACATAGTCTATAAAGTTCTCATGTATCCCACACCCATTTTTCTCTATTATTAATATTTTATATTAGTATGGTACATTTGCCACAATTAATGAACCAATATTAACATATTGTTATTAACTAAAGTACATGGTTTATTCAGATTTCTTTAGTTTTTACCTAATGTCTTTTTCTGTTCCAGAATCCCAACCAGGATACCACATTACTTTTAAAGACTTTATATTTTTAGAGCAGTTTTAGGTTTACAATAAAATTGAGAGGAAGGTACAGAGATTTCCCATATACCCCCCCAACACACTGCATAGACTCCCCCATTATCAACATCACTCACCAGAATAGTACAATTTTTACCGAAGATTAACCTACATTCACGCATCATAATCACCCAAAGTCCATTTTTTACTTTATGGTTCACTTTTAGTGTTGTACATTGTATAGGTTTGGACAAATGTACAATGTCATATGTCCATCATAATATCATACAGAATATTTTCACTGCCCTAAAAGTCATCTGTACTCTGCCTATTCATCTCCTTGCCTTCTTACTTAACCTTTGCTGGCAACCACTGATCTTTTTTACTGTCTCCATAATTTTTCCTTTTTCAGAGTGTTGTATAGTTGGAATCATATGGTATGTAGCCTTTTCAGATGGGCTTCTTTCATTTATTAATATGCATTTAAGATTTCTCCATGTCTTTCCATGGCTTGATAACTTATTTATTTTTTATCACTGAATGATATTCCATTGTCTGGAGGTACCATAGTTGTCTATCCATTCACCTACTGAAGGACATCTTGGTTACTTGCAAGTTTTGGCAATTATGAGTAAAGTTGCTATAAACATCTGTGTGCAGGTTTGGGTTTTTTTTGTGTGCGTGTGGACCTAAGTTTTCACCTCATTTGGGTAAATACCAAGGAGCATGATTGCTGGATTGTATGGTAAGAGTATGTTTACTTTTGTAAGAAACCACCAAATTATCTTCCAAAGTGACTCTACCATTTTGCATTCCCACCAGCAATATGTGAGAGTTCCTGTTGCTCCACATCCCTTGCCAGCATTTCATGTTGTTAGTGTACTGGATTTTGGCTATTCTAATAAGTGTGTAGTGGTATCTCGTCTTAGTTTGCATTTCCCTGAGGACATATGACTGGAGCGTCTTTTCATATGCTTATTTGCCATCTGTGTATCTACTTTGGTGAGATATTTGTTAAGTTCTTTGGCCTGTTTTTTAATTGGGTAGTTTATTTTCTTTTTGTTGACTTTTAAGAGTTCTTTGTATATTTTCGGTAAAAGTTCTTTATCTGATGTATCTTTTGCAAATATTTTCTCTTGATATTGTCCTTAACAGCAAAAGTTTTAAATTTTAATTTTAATGAAGTCCAGCTTATTAGTTTGTTGTGGGGACCTCCTTATGACTGGACCCCGTGGATTTTTTAACTCTCAGAGTTGTTCACAGTGAGCCTCTAGAAATTATTGTTCAGGTTTTCCTACCCTGGCCCTAGTTCCTGTGACAATTTCCACTCATGAGTTTCTGTTCCAGGAAGCTGTGACTCCTTATATTCACTTGTCTGTCTCTTCAATCTTATGGACCTAAGAGAGGAATTGATGATTTTTCTATCTGTTCAGCTTTTAACTTGTTGGGAGAGAGTGGTGACTTCCAAGCTCCTTATGTGTGGAACCAGAAACTGAAAGCCTTCCTATTGAATTTTGTTAGTTAAATGCCATATACAAATCTGACCCTTATTTGTAACCCTAAATAAGTAATTCACAATTTAGTGTCCTCTCTCTCACTCTCACCGCACCCCCTCTTTTCTCCCTTTCTCTCTCACTCAATAATCTCTTTTAGTATGATGGTATTGAGTAGGGTAAAAGCAAGGACTCATGAAATTGAAATATTTGGGAACTACTTCATTCCATTTAGAACTGTTAAATAAGAGGTTGATAGTTAAAGCAGAAATAAGCTCAAAAACACAAACTAAGTTTATTAAGTGCTTACTATGTGCCTGAGCTTATTGAGTTTAGCGTTTGAGGGTTTGTACTCTAGAATTAGTCTACTGGATTTAAATCTTGGTTCTGGTGTACTAGTTGTGGGACCGTGGACCTCATGTTTCTCACCTGTAAAAAGTTTAATGATAGTACTTATAGGGTTTTGTGATGATTAAATGAGATAATATATGTAAAATGTTTAACATAGGGTCTGTCATATGGTAAAATGCTTGATAAATGCTAGTTGTTACCGATACTTGGATTATCTCATTTAATCAGCACAAAAGCCCTTGTGCTATAGGTACTTTTATTTTATCATTTTAAAGAACGCAAAATGTTTAATGATATTAAGGGATTTGTCTGAAGTAGTAGGGTCAAGATTTGAACTTAAGCAGTCGGAATTTAGAACCCACACACCTTTAACTTTTATGTTCTATTTCCTCCTAATTAGTAAGAAACAGATACAAGAGAAACTAAGAGCTCAAAGAAATGATTCTTTAAGTGTGATCCTGAGAGTCTTGTGATCATCTAAGTTCTTAATCAGCTATTCTTTCAGAATTGGTTAGATGAAATGGTGATCTTGTTTTAATGGACCACCCAATATTTTAGACATACCTATTTTTCCAACATTATTTTTTATGAATAGCAATTATTTTATTAAGATATTTTTATAACTATAAAAATAATGTATGTACTATTTAGAAAGTATGAAAAATACAGAAAAGTATTCAGAAGCAAAGTGTATGATTCCAGTACTTAAGGACAACTGCTTTTTTTAAGATTATGTGTGCTTTTTATTATTTAAAATTTTTTTCCAAGCTTTACTGAGGTATGATTGACAAATAAAAATTGAATATATTTAGGTTGCATAGCATGATTTTTTAAAGGATATACAATGTGATAATTTAATAAACCTATACATTGTGAAATGATTACCATAATCAAGTTAATTAACACATCTATCACCTCACATAGTGAGAACACTTAAGATCTCCTTTGTAGTGAGAACACTTAAGATATACTCTCTTAGCAAATTACAATTATACAATACAGTATTATTAACTATAATTAGCACACTGTACATTAGATCCCCAGAACTTATTCATCTTATAATATCATTTGGGAAGAAATAAACTGATTACTGAGGAAACTTAGTGTATTAATGAAGAGTATAAAATAGCACTCTAAATTTTATTTGAAAGTCATTCCCCACCTTGAATGACCATACTAGCTATTACAACTTTTTTTATGGGTATGTCTTCCTTGATTCAGTTTTTTTTCATAAAAAGCTATTTTCTAGGAATGTATTACAAAAATATTTCGCTTCACCAACCAAATTCTCAGATACTAGAACCACTAGTAATAATAATGTGAATATGTCCTTCATATTGATATGTACTTCACTTTGGGCCTAGGTAAATAGTTTAATAATATTTATTATCATTATATATATCACTGTCTTAGTATAAAACATTCTGTTTGTTAGATCTGGTTAGGACTTTTTTTTTTTTTTTAGTAGCTGGGGAACCAGGCTTATTGGAATGGTAGGTGAAAGTTCAATTTTGTAACTTACTTCTTACAAGATCTGGTGCAAATTATTTACTGTCTCTGAAGCTCAATTTATTTCTGTGAAAAATTAGGATAATGTCAAATTACTTCGTAGTGTGGCAGGGAGGATTAAATTCAGTAATTATGTGAAGAAAGTTTTAAGCTGTTATATGATAAGCAAAATATAAATTGTTGATGTGAATCATTACTAGTTTGAAGAGATCCATAATACAAAAAAAATTGAGGACCTCTGGTTTAGGAATAAAAGAAGGAAATGTATTATCATTTAATGAATTATTGCTATAGGTCAAACACTTTATATCTGTTTTCATTGACTATGTATGCCCCATTTTTCCTAATGAGGAAACTGAAGTCATGGAAAATGAGAAAGCTAGTGAATGTGGACATTTGATTCAGGTTTGTTTGACTTTAAAGCTCATGTTTTTTCTACAAAAACACTCTGCTTCCTGCACACATAGAGATGGAGTGTACTATACATGGATAATTGAAAGTAAGGTGAAAAGCTAATCTTTCAAGTTCTCATTAAGATACAGTGACACCTTATATTTGTTATTCCTCCTTTTACTGTCTCTAAATATTTCAAAATGGTTTACTTTTTTTTAAACAGCACTATGAGTTGAAAACTGTGAAATTTCAGATGTGATTAAGTAACTAAATATTGTATATCACCCGCTAGTTTTTCTCTATCTCAGATCACTTATTTGAAAAAGAGTCGTGAAGAACGTTAATGGTTTATAATGCATTTCACAAATGAATATTTTGTAAAACTCAAAATTCTTAATTTTGGTGAAGGAAATGGTATATTTCATAATATATTTCAATTGGTATTTTATAATACCTAGGCAATCATGATTTTAAATTCATTGATGAGAATTGCCTCCTTTATGTACAAAGTATCCCACTGGAAACCAACATTTAAACATTTCTTATCCTCTGGAGAGGGTCTGAGAAACGGCAAGTTCCATGTAGTTTGAGTAATCAAAGTGGTGTAGGTTACACAGATGAGTCTAGTAAAGAGGAAAGATCATACTCATCTTCCTTCTAAGTCAGCTTTTCAGTGTAGCTTATTTTGTTGGAAATACATTTGCTTTTATAGAACATTAAGCATATCAAATGTAAATATGGAAGTACATTTCAAAATCCAAATAGAAATTATCTTTGGATTTTTCATACCTTACATTCCATCTGTTAGTACAAAAAATTAAGGGTTATAGTATTTTCAAAAGCTCTGGAGAGTGTTTTCCTTCCTGAAAAGGTATAATGGAATATGTATAAAAATAATAGCATGTTTTGCATTGCTTGTGCAGTTAATTGATCATTCCTGTCAATAATGGAATTGTCAGAAGTTTTATAAACAATAGGCAGAAATTGATGATGGTACCCTATATACATTCATTCAACACCATTTATTTAATTTTTGAGCACTTAATACTTTGAAGCATTGTACTTTGCACTCTGTGAAGATATAGGGATGGCTACAACATGACTTTGCCATCAGAAGCCTTGTAATTTTGTGAAATAGATAAGCATGTAAACAACCAACTCTGTCTGCCCTAAAAAATATTCCTGATTTTGTACAATTAATCTCATTCTCTCCCTGGGAAGAAAGCTAGTTTTTAGCAAGTGTTCATAATGTGTAGACACTGTACTTAAAAATTAATACATTCAATGTGCTTTGAATAGTACCTTGCACTTTGTAGGTGCTCAACAAATATTATCTGTTATTATCAATCTAATATAATTATCAAAACAACTCTGTGAAATAGCTATTCTTATTTTATAGATGAGGTATACCAGACATGGAAAAGTAACTTGCTTAAAAATACATAGCCAATATGTGTTATTCAGATCTGAGTCCAAGGCCCATGCTGTAGTACAGTGGTCTCAAAAATAGTGTACATGCACTCTAGGAAATACAACAAATATTTGAGAAGATATCAAAACTTTTATATATATTTTTATTTAAAAAAATCTAGAGGCTTCCCTGCTGGTGCAGTGGTTGAGAGTCCACCTGCTGATGCAGGGGACGCGGGTTCGTGCCCTGGTCTGGGAAGATCCGACATGCCGCGGAGTGGCTGGGCCCGTGAGCCATGGCCGCTGAGCCTGCGCGTCCGGAGCCTGTGCTCCACAACGGGAGAGGCCACAACAGTGAGAGGCCTGTGTAACACACACACAAAAAAAAATCTAAGAAATTAAGATTTACTAATATGTAGATTGTTGCTGGTAATGTCAAAGTATCATTTACACACATTATAAGTTATATAAAGTATCCTGAGGGGAGAGAGGGAGTTGATTTGCTTTAAGATTTGGGGGTACTGAATTTTCTGTGCCTTGTTATAAGTCACAGATTACATTGTCTAGTGCTAAATAAATCAACTCATGAAACAAACCAACTGTGGAAAAAAATAGCAGAATAAGGATAAATACTAATAAGCACATTTGAACAAGAATATCTCATACATAGTATGAATCTGTTGTCAGCTATATTACAAAATTTTTTAAAATGATGATTTAATCATATTTGACACTAAGTCAACCAAAAATAATGATCAAGAAGTCTATTTGAAATGTGGATTTATATTCACTCTCATTAAGGATGAACCTCATCCTTAGTGTATGGCATGCCTTGAGAAAAATGACTGAAACATTGCATGAAAAATAATATTACAACAAACGATATAACATTTATTTGTCAGCAAATGCTGTTAGACAATGCATAGAAAACACTGAAGATTTGAAGAAATGTGTTTGAATAAATTATATAGTGTGAGAGGTTCACTGTGTTGTTAAATGAAAGTATAAGTATTTCTAATATTTCAACCAATGGTATTTGTTAGGCTCAATTTCAGTAATATGAAGAACTGCATTTTTATGAATCACTAAAAGGATTACTGGAAAAGATACCTGCCAAGAATCAAAATGCCCTCTAAGTAAAATAATGTATTCTGAAAAAACTATGTTAACGTAGTTTTGTAGTGTTGGAGTGGTTGATGTGGTTGGAATGGAAAAAAGATTTCTGGGTAAGATTACAGAGCTACTTCTGCTCATGACATTCATTCGCTCATAATTTATAAGCAAGCTATCTTAGCAAATCAGTTCAAGTGAAAGGATACACAAGTGCTGCAGGATGTCATTGATGTGATTAATTTGTTTTTGTTTTTTTAATAAAATATTTAAAATGTAGTAGAAAACAGAATCAAATATGGAAGTGGAATCTTTATGATACTTTGTAGTATGATGGAAAGTGGCCATGAATTTTGTTTGTACCACTTGAGGTTCACTGCTATTCAATGGGAGATCATTGAGAAGCGATATGAAATTTGTTGCAGTTATGCATTTTTATTTTACAAAATGACAAGAGTTCTAATTTTGCCACCCTTTTCTGTGATGACAGGTGCTCTCTAACAAATATTTCTGGGAAAAAAAAGAAACATACTTGATCTTTTTTTTTTTAAGTAATTATACTAACAATGAGTGAGAAGATAACTGCTTTTTGAAAGATCCATAGTATGGAGAGGACATTTTCATACTGAATGTTTGTTGTTATTTCCAAATAATGTGATTTTGTTGCCAAAACCAATGTAATTGTAAAACTCCAGTTTCTGTATAATTTAAAAACTGCACAAAAACTGTATCTGAGTATTTTTTAAAACTTGAAACAGAATTTTATAACTTGTTTTACAATCCTCCAAATGAAATCTTTAAATGGATTTTAAAAATTCTTTTGTTAAAAAATAAAAATGCTACAGGTACCTCTTAGTTTTTAAGAATGACCGGTTGACATCTGGGAAGATGAAAATTTACTAGCCAAATTTCAACAAAATCTTGTACACAATTGGTGGTTGGGATTAAAAATTGAGTACTGTGATTGAATAAGCACAGCTAATGGTGCTCTTCTTCCATTTGGATCTACTATTTTGTGAGGCTTTTCCCCCCTCCATGACAACCATTACAGCTAAGCATCATAATAACCTGAAAGTAGTACCAGATTTTCAAATGACGGCTTCACAAAGTGTAAAACCAAGCCAAGATACAAAGAATAACAAATATTTCATCACATTACTCTAAAAATTGTGTTTTTTAGTGAGAACAAAAATATTTGAAAGTTGTTGATAAATACATAGTTAAAATTTATTTAAAATATTGTTTATTTCTTGTTTACCTCATTCTTTAAAACCACTATTACTTCATATGTTCTATAATATCTATAATGTAGTAGTATGTCTATAATTTATAAATAATTGTATATATTCGAGTGTGGGCTTATATTTAATCAGTGCCTAGTCAGAAAAACAGATATGACTCAAAACAGAGGGACTTTAATCCAGGGAATTGGTTGCAAAAGTGTTGAAAAGTCTGGTGGAAGGAAAAGATGGTGGCAGTGTTTTTTAGCAATAAATACCTGTAGAAAGCAAGGGAAAGTTTTGTTACCCAGAGCTTATAAGCACTGTGCTGCTGAGGCAGCTAGAGCACTGCTTCTGCTGTAAATGTTAGAATCACCATGTCCAGGAAGCCAGGTGACCACACTCCTACTGACAAAGCAAGAGCCCAGGAGTCCACAGTTCCTCCAATGCTGTTGTATTTGCCCTGGCTGGTAGAGCTTCCAGTTACCTGTGATGGCTGCTTCTGTTCTTCACCTGTGGTACTACTGCTGCAGTCAGCAGTCCTGAGAGCCAGATCCCAAGAGCTCTGTGCTACAGAAGCTGTTGAAGCACCATTGCTGAGACTGCTGGTGCCACAAACAGAAGGAAAAAAAAATTCTCTTTGATCTTCTGCCAGTGCATCCCATCCTGGTAAAGCAACCTGGGAAATGTAGTTTTCAGGTTCCACCACATAAGAGCACACGGAGGAGGTGGGAATGGAGTTGAGAACCAACAGACAAATCATCTACGTAGAGTTCAAAATATTTTTACTGCTGGGATGTATAATTTTTAAAAATTGGGGAATCCATTGACCTAGAGTATAGGGGTAGTAGATCATTAGTAAAACTACATCTCCCTCCAAATTTTATTAGCTTGTTTTAGAAAATGGATTCTGGTCTATTATCTAAAACAAGGGTTGTTATTCAGGAAACACACACTGGCAATATATCATTTATTTACAACCAGTATCTGTTTTGATTACTAGTTACAGTAACATTTCTTATTGGTCTATGCCCATGCCTTTCCAGCTATAAATATTTTGTGTATCACCCACCACTGCCTAAAAACTGCTCGGATTTATTCTTTATTTCTATACACTTATTAATCTAACTTTAAAAATAATAGTATAGTTAAAATGTAGCACCTGGAAAACCAGAATTTTTTAAAATTATATCTAACATTTTATTTTATAACATAAATATTTTATAATATTTATTATTTTGTTGTAAAATATATTGTAAACATTCAGTTAAACTGCTACAGCACAAAGTAATTATTGAGTGGCATATTGAATTAAATGCATTTGTTGGTGGAGGGAGTGTAGTTAAAGAAGTTTATTTTAGGCAAAAACCACATGCATTTTATTAAAATATTAGCTTAGAGTGCTTTGCAGTTTATTTCAGTTACAAACTTTTAGATATGATTTCATAAGAAGTGTGTATTGGAGTCCCAGATCATTAAATTTCTAAAATGAAATCCACAATGATGATTTATTTCTTTAATAACCCTTTTCATAATTAATACAGATTTAATTATGGGCAGTGTTCTTCTCTTACTGATTACTAATAGTTGTTTCCTGATGAGACACTTGTTTTTTTATGTTCATATTCTACATAGGTTTAAATGATGCTGTGAGTATTATCTGAGTTGTGGAAGGTCCAGTTAGTGTTACATTTTAAGTGGTAAAATGTCATCAGTTTGAAATAGAGGAGAACACCACATTTAATTTAGTGATAATCCTAAATTTATAGATTTTCAACATAAAGTAGAATTTATTTTGATAATTTGATAATTTTGAAACACCTAACATAATTATCAAAATAAAATTTAATTTAATGAAATTCATTTCAAAATTTCTATTTCACAAGAATCCTGTGGACATATCTGATACATTATACCTTCTGATTTGTATATACTCTGATTAATGAGGTTTTCCTGTATTTGTTATTAATAGAAATGAAGAAGATTGAGATTTTATGTAGGTTCTCTTCCAAAAGCTTGATATGACCTTATATATTTAAAAGGTTATGTTTGTAAGCCTATATCTTATCGGGGTTAAATGAGCTTTCTTAAAAATAAGAGATACTGTTTCTACCTGTTTTGAATTGTCCCTGTGGCCTGTTGCCTCAGAGGAGTTAGCAGGCTCTTTTCATGCTGACTCTATTATTAATATCTGGCTTCAATATTACTGTAAGATTGTTATTAATGTTTCCAACTCTTTAATCAAACTGGTTCCTGGTATGTTTCATCACGTTTGAAAGTTATTTATTTATATTCTGCTTTTATTCATTATGCTTTCTTTAAATTTTATTTTGAGACAGGTATACTTTTTCTCAAATATATGTAAAATGAATATTGAAATTATTATTGGGGAATATATATACTCAAACTTGTTTCTCATCATTAGTTTTTTCTGAAAATTTCTTCCTAATATCACCAGTTCATTATTCTAAAAAAATTTTGGAGTAATTTTGTCAAGCTCCTCCCTTTATCCCTTAAAAATTCCACTTGGATTGAGTTTAGGCCTGACTTCTACCACTTATTAGCTGCAAGACTTTGGGCCTCAGTTTCCTCATCTATAAATGAAATTATAAATTATAAATTAATATTACTTTTCTTATAATGCTGTTAGGAGGATTAAATGAGTTAGTGTATGTAACACCAAGCACAGTTCCTGACACATTATAATAGTGATAACTTTTAGTATAAGAATGGATCCTTACTAATAGTAGCAAGAATACGGAGACAGTTTTTGCATGTAGAGTCACCAAGCAGGACAGTGGGGATCTCACTAACCTGCTGGACAAGCAACATCTATAGCAATTAAGATGCCTCTTTTATATCTTCCATGTAACTTTTATTTTTCCTATAGAATGCACTCTGTAGTTTGTTTCTTTTTCCTTGTGCATTGAATATAACGTGTACATATGGATAAATTATTATGTAAGGGTTGAAACTTTAAAGACGGTTGCTAACGCTGTTCTAGATTGTTTAGGAGAGAAGATTGAGCAGGGAGCAGAAAAAGTTAATGTAGTATATATACCTAATACATTTTTCTAGAGCCAGGGAGATATTGAGAATGACATCTTTATGTTTTTTAATTCTTTGATTCAAAATTTATTGATTCTGTCACAAAAGAACTCTCCTCCCCTAAATTTCTGAAGATATTCATAACATTTAACATCAGTTTTAGAGGTAGTAACAACAGTAATAGTCATAATAAGCTTGTAATTCAGACATTAATCTCTGTGCCTCTTTTCCACATGGCCGTATTTCTCCTGTGTGTCTATGGAAAAAAAGGTGATTGACTCATGTCCATATCTGAGTCATTCTATGTTAAAGATACTTTTGACTTTTTACTATTCACTATTAACCATTTACTGGCCACTATTCAAAGTGCCACTGGTCACTCCGTGCAACTCCTGGAGTATTTTCTGTCTCAATTAAGAAGCTTCTATGTTTGCAAATGCTACAGCATAGGAGTGAATGTATGGCAGTACTTTATTTTTCCATCTTTTTATTCCTTATTATACTATTAAATGAGGTTGTAGAATATACCAAGCTTTCCACGTTTGGAGAGAAGAAGAATATTTGCATCACAAAAAATGCAAACCTCTTAGAATTTAATATTAGGTGTCACTCTTTTTAAAAAAATCTGTGGCCACCTTGACATTGGGGAATTTCTCACTGCCCCCCTCCTTCCTGTAATTCTCCTCTCTTCCTCCTCTCATCTCATTTCTATGCTCCCCTACCTTCAAATTATTATTAATTTCTTTTGCAGCACACTTTAAACACACAAGAAGAATTATTCAGGTCCCACTCTTTGACCCTAACCAGCTTAAAAGGTATTTTTCTCAAAGGATATGGTTCTATTCCTATGAGGCACTCTAAGGCCAATTTCAGACTTATACTTGAACACTTATGTTGTAGATGTGAAAGAAAAAATGGATAACAAAATGTAAAGGGAAGCTGAATTTTCTTCTCAGAGATGAGTTAAAATTCTGCTAGCTATGGGACAATACCTTTTTTATTCAACATTTTATTTTGCAATTTTTCAGACACAGAAAAGTTGAAGAGTATTATTTTTTTTTGTCTACTGTAATCATTTTTGTTTTTTCCAAGATCTTAAAGTAAGAAAACGTTCTATATGTGATTTAATATGTGTTAAAATGCTATTTACAGGTTGTTTATATCATCCTTGCAACTCAAATTTATTAAAGTTTTTAATAAGCCAAGATTTATAAATCCCATATATTGCTTTGTATGTTCATTTGTTCAATCATTCATTCATTTGTTTATTCATTCATTCAAGAAAACTTTATTGAGCTTCACCCATATTCCAGGTGTTCTGCAAGGTGTTAGGCTGACAAAACTTAATAAGTAGAACCTCTGTTCTGGGAGGTTCCTTCAGTCTGGTGGAGAAGGGAGTTGTGTTAAAGGATAGATGTCTACAGCACTGCAAAGTGTATAATAAAGGTACTCCCAGTGATGTAGTTTACATGGAATGCTTTGTTTTTGTTTTAAAATTAAATATTTGTTGACTAGAATTGACATTAGATATGCATCTCTTCCCATATAAGGGTCATACTACTGACCTACCACTAGTAAACTATGATTTATCTATAATCTCTTCTATTTTTTCTTGGTACTGATGAGATACAATTTTAAGACAGATGACCAAGATTAAGGATTAAGGATCATTATCTAATTAGGCCAGATAGAATTGACTTTATGATGGTGGCCTCAGTACTTAGTGACACTTAGTCATTTTGACCCACTAATCCAGACTTTGCTTTTCTACCCACATACTAGGGCTAAAAGTCTTGTTCTGTCCATCATTGCAACATGACTCTTATTTTCACTCCTCTCCCTTATTTTTCTTTTTAATCTGTGCAATAAAAGTATCTTTTGGGAATGTTCTTGTGAACAATCTTAAACTGTCCCAACATTTTTTCCTGTTTAGCCTCACATAATATAAAAACATTAATGATGCCTGAGAAAGGACTTGGCAAAAGTATACTTGGGATAGGGGTAAATGGTTTTGAATTTAGTTGACTTTCTTTTCAAAATTAAAAAAGTATCACCCTTCATGTACATGTGGAAGTATTCATTTGCCAAGTCAACAATCTCTGATCAAAGTACACTGTAACCCTAAAATTAATGAAATTTTATGCTCCAGGGCAATAGGTATCACGGATTTCCACAATCATTTAAGAAGTACATGTGCTGTGTATTTGTAGAAGACACTTTACTAGGCACCTGGGGGATAGTGGACAAAATTAACTCAATGGGTCTATAAACCACACTGTTAGAGAAAAAACTATTTCCAATCTAACCCCAGTACCTCCTCCTGCTACACACACACACACACACAGGCACACACACCTTTCATAAGCCACATTTTAAATTTAGGTATTTATATTTATTTTGTTTAATTTCATTTTTAGCTTTTTGTTGGAAGTACAGGAAGTTTAAGGCACTGCATTACATGGGATATTACATTAAATAGTGGCAAGATTATTTGCTTTGGCTAATATTGTTCACATGCCTGTCCCCCACCAGCCTGTGAAGGTCCTCACAAGCAGAAACTACACCATATGTTTTATTTTCACTTTTCACCCTCAAGTATAGTGTATGGCACATAGTGGGCACAAAATACATGTTTAATTAGTGCACAAAGATCAGAGCAGATAAATTTTCTTGCAGAATGAGACATTAGTATAAAAGTCTTCAGAATATACCTCTAAAAAATTAACATTAAAACCAACTGCGTAAAAATCATAGGATGTTATTATTCAGCATCTCTTACAAATCATTTATAATTAAATCCTTGTTTTCTTCCATGCCTTTCTCAGGCTATGGAAAACAAGAATTTTTTAAATTGTATTTTATTTATTATTTATTTAGTTCTTTAAATAATTACTTGCATTCGTATTTGATATTTGAACTAGGGAACCTTTAAGAACTGTGTAGTTTTTTTGTTTTTTTTGTTTTCTTTTTTAAACACAGGGTATTCAGGAGAATAATGTATGGGAACTACATATAGTGCAAGTAGCCTTTATGAATTGATAGCCTTATTGGTTACAAGTTATTTTCCACTTCAAGCAAATGTTTGCACATATTTATGGACATTTGGAAACAGGCGATTGAGTGGATTATGTAAACTTTTACATAGACTCTTAAACCAAATGTATTGAGAGTTCTGGGTGTAAATTAGAAGAGCAAATTTGCTATATTAGTAAACAAGTTAGGAGGAATCATCAGGATGTGTTGGACTTCACTCATAAGCGCAGATTCTTATGCCTAGATGAGGCCTGAGCTAGAATTAGATATTGGGAGACAATATGGTGTAGGGATTAAGCATATGATCTCTAAACCAGACAGGCTGGATTCAAATCTCATTACTTCTGTGCTGTGTGATCTTGGGCAAATCACTTAACTTCTCTGTTTCTTCACCGGGAAAATGAAACTAAAAACAATCCCTACCTCATAGAGTCATTATTAGGATTTAATGAGTTAATTTATGCAAAGTACTTAGAGGAGTTCCTGGCACATAGTAAGGACTTAAGCATTGGCTATCATAATCATTATTATGTTAACCAGTTCAATTCCTTCCTTTCAAATTTAATTTACTTTATTATATGAAGCTGAGGATGACTACATGACTTGCCCAGGTTACACAAACTACTCGTGGTGACAGTAGGACCAAAACCAGTTCTTAACTCCCACTTTAGGATGTTTCTACAGGATGAAATTGCCCCATGGCATATCAACATATGAAACAACTTAATTTAATAACTTTATAACTTCAGAGACTGATAGTTAGGATTATTGTTTCATGTGGTGCTATGGTTAATTTAATACGTGGATCTCCAGTTCTAGCAGGGAAAGTGTATCTTGAACTCCAGAAAGTACTAAGAATATGTCACTTACTGTGCTTGGAATCTAGTAAAGTATGCAGATATGGAGAAAGTGTTGGGATGTTGTGCATTTTTCACTAAGCCAAAATATTTGTTTTTCTTTTTTAAATTCAACTAACTGGTTTTTCTTTAGAAAAGGTGAATAGCCCTCATGGTCCTTTACATTCCTTTTGACTCCTGCT
This sequence comes from Mesoplodon bidens, assembly GCF_964165515.1. Classification (NCBI taxonomy): domain Eukaryota; kingdom Metazoa; phylum Chordata; class Mammalia; order Artiodactyla; family Ziphiidae; genus Mesoplodon; species Mesoplodon bidens. The sequence continues at coordinate 61,939,089 of NC_138161.1, read as the reverse complement.
AGTAGAAATCAAATACTGTCTTCTTATTCTTGTGTTAAAGCAAACTAGACAAAACAAAAATACCTAGAACCCTATTTTAAAAAGTCAGGACATAGTAATATATAATTCAAATCAGTCTGTCAAACTGTGCAGCTTGTGTGCTTTTTTAAGTGGCATTTTTCTTCATACATTTGAACAAAGCTTCAGAGAAACAATAGGGCAATAGTAGAAAAACAGAACTGCCTGACTGAGCAGTAAGGGGTGAGATGCATGCTGGTACCTTAGGCACACTAAGTGAGTCTTAGAAAGGTTTTTCTCAGGACATGTGACCAAAAGTAGGGTGCTGTAACCTCCCCTTTCACGTGTGTCTGCCCCCTCTTTATTAAGCAACCACCCTTGAGAGGGGTGTAACACTACTGCAGTACCAGAGAATTAGAATTGGTGGTTTACAGTGAGAGTGGAGGGTCTGGAGTCTTGGTTTCTTGCTAGAATTTTCCCAGGACAGTGTACATGTGTGGCCAGACATCACGTTTTAATTTCTGTGCTATGGGTTATTTACTCTTATAATAGCTAAAACAATATTGATCTCGATTCTGAACATGACCCAAGATTTAACTGACATTCTAAAAGATTTTTGTGAATCAGATAAAGATATAGTTAATCTATAAGTTGTATATTGAAGTAATTAAGTTATTCATTTTATTAATCGAAAACTGACTTTTAAACAAAGGAATTGATACTTATATACTGAAGTAGTTTTGTTTATGCAAAGGAACACATCCTAATTTTTGAAGCATGGTAAAACACTAAACCATGTAAAAAGGATGATTCTACAATGAATGTACTTAATTATTGGTGCCCAAATGCAGGGTTTGAACGGGTCAGAATCAGTCATTTTTTCATTTTTATGTAAATTTGCTTTAGAATATTTAACCTGTATTGTAATGTTTCTAAGTCCCATCTAAATGACACACAGCCAAACTGTATAGAAATATTTAAAGGAAGGTGGCTCTCTAGGTAGACAGGCAGAGTCTAGTTTAAAAAAATTGGGGGACAAGGAGAAGGGCTTGAAACTAGTTCTGTTTTCTGATCTTTGTAATTCCATAGCTGCAAATGTATCACTTATGAAATAAGAAAAGACATGGGGGAAGGGGTGGGGAAACACGTGATGGGGTAAGGAGTGCAATATCAGCATTATTTTGGTTCTAGCACGTAGACAAAAAACGGTTAGAGGCATTAGACAAAGAAAAACAGTTTTTTTTTTTCTTTTAAGGAAGCATTGATTATTTTTATTTTTTCCTCCTAATAAAAGAACAAGGGAGTTCTGCTGTGGTTTCAGATCCATATTCTATGAAATCTTGTCCTGCTTGTGATGGAAGCTCCTTGTGGGATTTATTTCTATTGTTGTAACACTATGTACTATATGCATTGCACCTGTTCACACAGAGTACATTGCATTGTGGTGTTTTTTTACAGAGATGCTTCAAATAAGAAACCAATCTGCCTTCTTCTAGAGTACCAATCTATTAGTTACTTAATTAAACTTAATTCTGATTTTGTCTGCAATGTTGCTTATGGTCTTGATTTATTTACTGAGCAATGATTTCTTCTTTGCAGTTATCAGTTTTGTCTGAGATCAGTTTTCTTATTGTATGGAGTCTGTTTTTTTCAGAGCCTCCTTTAAGACTGCTCTGACTTTAAAATCATTACTAGGCTTTTGTCAGAGCAGATTTGTTGACACTCTTTTCACATTAAAAAAATAAATTTAAAAGATTGCACAAATAAGCTATGTATTTCACTATTTCCTGCTAATATGCAAAAAATGTATTTATGATAATTACATGTACTGTGTGCCAGAACTGAAACAATACATTCCTCATAATGGAGCATAAATAAAGAAGGTGGAGCCAGCTGCTCTTAAACAGTTTATTTGCAAGCAGTAATGATATAGAGAATATACCTTTTTCACTCTGTTAGTCTGGCAATACTGAACCTGTTGCTGCATTAGACGAGTTGCATTTTGCTGGATAGGGGAAGGAAGGCTGTCTGCTGTCTGGTAGGAGGGCTTTGTCTGTGCCTTTCTCTCTCTGTTTTCTTCTGTTTTTCTTTCTCTCTCTCTCTCCTCTTCTCTCTCTCTCTCTCTCTCTCTCTCTCACTCGCTTGCTCTGTCTCTGTCTCTCTCTCCCTCTCTGCCCCCCACCCCCTGCCTTGCTCTCTCTCTCTCTTCCCGTCTCTGTGGTTTGTAAGGTAGGTTGCAGTGTGTGTATATACACAACATCAAGAGCAGGAAAATGGACTCATTAGGGAGGCAGGCAGTCATTACCACTCACACTGTACTTCCAGGGAGACACCGATTATGAGAAGAGAAACTCAGCGCTGGGGAAGAAGGTAGGGCAGACAACTTTCAAAAAAAAAATCCTGCTTCCTCAATCCCCCCTCTACCTATCATGTCCTTTAGCCCCCAGTGCTTTTATTCTTTCTCCCTTGAATTTTAATTTCTAGATTTAAGTTTGACAGAGGTATTGCTAGCTTAAAATTTAGAACATCTATAGGAGGCCTATCCTCTACTAATTTTCTTCCTACTTATTTAAGGGTGTGCCCTTGTGATTTAGTTTAATTACTTTAAAAATAATTACAAACAAACCTATTTTTCTTACTGAAGTCCCAAATAAATCAGTATCTTTCACTCTTTTAAAACAGACCCCTCGTATGTTTGTCAGTCTCTTTGCTTTTCTTGTCTGTTTATGCAGTTCCATCTGTCTGTCTATATATCATGTTGTCCTTATTTATTGCTAACTGGGTTTTGTTAGTAATGTGCCAATGAGTTTTAGCTGCAGTGACAGCGTGGGTATTACTAAAGTGAGACTCTTGTTCTTTGTTTTACATTGAAGTTTAAAGTCCATATTTATAGTTTAAATCCTCGAAGCAGGTTGAATAATTTTTGCCAGTATGTTTTTTGGATGACATTGACCATAAGGTGAGGGGTTGTCACTGAGGGTGGGTAAAAATCTAGTAATTATTTTTATTATTACATACTCTTCTATACTACATGTGGGGGGTATTCTGAAAGGAATAAGCTACTCTGTTTTGTAACTTGTATTTTGCAGATGGACTTTTACATTTGTAGGGATATCACTGGTTAGTAAGATTGCAAACTTTCTTAACAAGCAGTTTTTATCCTAGGACAGTTTCCTTTCAGTATGTTACTGTTTATTTATGCTTGGGGAGGGAGAAGTGGGGGGCTGGCCGTCTTTTTACAAAGTGGAAGCTATGAAGTGTATCAGGCCATCTTATGCAACAACTGTAAGTATTCATTTAACATTTCGAGAACTATAAATAATGCACTTGTTATTTCAAACATAGTTTTGAGGTGCTTTCTTTTTCCTTTATTATTTATTTTTCTTTTGTACGGTGGGGAAAAAAAGTTGCATTCACAACTAGGTGACATTGTTGAAGAGTTTTCCCAGAACAGTGTTCTTCAAAATTCAAAGAAGTAGTTAAATAGGTCCATTTGAAATGGTCTCCTTAGTGGAGTTTTATTTCGATTTGTCCAAAAGTAAAACTGTTGTTCCTTTGATAAAAATTAAGTCAGGTGGTAGGATACGCAAATGTTTTCAGCATACACATTAAGCAGTGATAGAAAATGGATGCTAATCTATAGAGATCTTTGATAATAACAATCACCTTTTCATAATAAATTATTTATTTAATAGAAGTGGCAGACTTTCTTTTTTTTTTTTCTTTCTTTTTTTAAATTCCATTAGGCCTCTCTGACAACACAAAGAAGTCCATAAAGCAATATTCTTAACCCACCTGGGACGCCAGAGCAGATTCCCAAACATATTCTCAAGGTTCAAACCTAGTAAAATGTTTATTAAAAATCCATTATTCCAAGAAGGTGGTGAACTTTTGCTGCTAAAAGTCTTTTTTTCCTTTCTTTTAAAAAATTTATTCAGAGACTTTTAATTTGCTTATATTACCTAAACTTTTAATTTACTTATATTACCTAAACTGGAAGGCCAGCTTTGACCAAGAGTAGTACAGATGCTAAGTATACTCAGTCAGAGCCTGTCAGGGATTTTTTTTAACCCTGAAGGTCTAAAGGGGAACTGTGGGGGGAATCTGTTGAAAGTGTTTGTTCATATGGTATGCAATATATGGTGTTTCAAATGTGATTTTCTCCATTTCATACTCTTGACCCAAACATTTGTTTTAAAACTAATATGTCAAAAATGTGCATGTCTCATGCACCTGTCATTTTCTATATTAATATTATGAGAACTACCTAAAATTCTACCCTTTTTTCAAAAGAAATCTTTAATATATCTCTTGACCAATAATTTTTTTTTCTGTACACATGTATGTGAGGAGATATCTGTGTGCATTTATGTATGTTTATGTACATATTCTCATACATGGGTGGATAAAAAAATCACAGATTCTTTGTGGATATGACATCTTAAAATTTCACGTTAAGCATGTTTATGTTAATTAGAAGCAAACACAAAACAGAGAGGTTTTTAAGAGAAGATGAAAATTTCCTTTAACCTTCTAGAAAGAATAAAAGAGTAAATAAACATTTAGTCATTTTTATGGCTGGCTTGATTTTTAGAATGTGTATATGTTTTCTTTTGCATTATAATTCTTAGCCTTCAGTAGATTTAAAATATTTTTAGTATGAAAAATAATCTTAGCCTTTTCTGGGAGGGACTGTCACAATCTAAATACAGCAGGACATTATAAAATGTGCATAAGTAAACTCAAAACCAGTGTATTCTGCTATATAGGGATTTGGAAAGCTGAAAGGCTTGCATCACAGGAGGGCTATAGAGTGCCAGAAGAATTCATTAACCAGCCTTGCTGGTTATGGTGGGCTTTTCCTATCAGCACATGAAATCTGCCTATTGAAAGCCCTGGAGTCTTGGTCAGGTCACAGTGTGTTTCGTTTTATTGTTGGAGCAGACAGTTATCTAACACACCCACATGAGGAAGTGCTCTAAAGCAGTTATTTCATGCTTTGCCATGCCCTGTAGCTAAAACAGTTTGGTACTGAGTGACATGTGTGTGCTTTTAAACTCCTATCCGATGAAAATCAGCTATGGCTCCTTGAAAAGGACCAAAACAGTGGAATGCAAGACAGTGTAATTCAAATGCTAAGCACATGCTGGTTTAAGCTTTTTTTCTTTAAGGGGAAAATCACTATGATTATTTTTAATGTAAAGACTATATAGTAATTTATTGGATTTTACTCATTAAGATTTCAAAACTTGTGGATAGTTTCCTTCTTCATATTTTTCTCCAGAAGCCTACATTCATCAAAAGGATAGCAGCTGCATACTTTCCCCTGAAATGTGAACAAATAAATGGTATTCCTGTTTATTTATCTATTTTTGAATTTTAATGATTAGTCCTTGTGCTAATTAACAAATTCCCGTATTCATAAAATCTGGCACTTTATAAATATCCAATTGTGTGATTATCTACACATGTTCTGGCTTTCTATAAATATAGAAATTATCAGTGGATGTGTTCATGAACTTGCCCAAGCTTGAGTAGCAGCTAGTCATGCTGCCACATAGGAGCCAAGTTCGGACCCTGAGCAAATGCATTGCCCCAGGGTCTGGCAAGGTGTGTGGAAGCAGCATCTGGCTGATGGCTAACTAGTGATCCTTGCCGGCAAAGGAAGGACTGATGTTGACATTCTTTGAATGCCACTAGTTCCAGCCTTTTTTCAGTCCCAAGGGTGCTTTCCTTAGGTCTAAAAGTTGATAATGGATATTAGAGCTGACTTGTCTTGGAGGCCACTTTAGAACTGTATTTTAACAAACTACATTTTTCAATGGAAAATACACTTTATTAAACTTTTACAAAAGAATAAACTAGTACATTCATCCTAAGGTCCTTAGCCAGTGAGAATCTAATAAGCATGAGAAGTTGCATAGCGCTGAAAAGAAAACCTAAATATTTCCATTTACATGGCCATGTGACTATCGCAAGCACAGAAATCATACATTGCTTACATAGTAATAGTTCACCCTACATCAAGAACAATAAACACTAGCAGTTGAACAAATGTGTACATGCAAAAGTTATTCTTAAATTAGAAATCAACCCTTTTATATATATTTTTTCATGTTGTATAAGCCACTTTGGTTAGCTTATGCAATCACTAGATATTATTTACAGTGTTACTACAGTCAGCATTGGCCATTTGATTCTTTGCTCCAAACTTTCAAATCACATATACAATTCCTAGGTTATCTGGAAAAACCAGAAATTTGCAATTTTCTTGAAAACCTATGTTTCATGCATTTCCATTGCTTAAGTAATTTCTAGCATTTTTCAGAATCCTCAGGGATTATAGCAATGCCAAATAACTAACAAAATCCTTTTAATTCTTTACCAAAAACCCAAGGGCAATATCTATATCCTAGAATTTCTAGAGAAAGCCTGAATTCATATGTTTTCCTGTAACATAGATATTATACATTTAATCATCAAATAACATTGATGCCAATTATGTTTAATGTATCAAAATATATTCCTTGAGCTCTATTACTTCTAATTTCAACATAGGCAATCTTTTGAGATTGTGGGAAGAAATAATGCCATCTATTATTACTATCGTGTATCTGTAACCACTACGGCAGATGTTGGAAACAACATTCAAGGGCCTATAAGAAAAAAGGGCTTTTCTGCCACTCTAGCTGTTCAACTGTAATAATGAATAAGTGGCGTGCTATTTCTGCACTAAACTGTGGAAAAATTATGTTTGACTTTGGCTTCATAACCTCTCTTCTACTCCAGGATCAAACCTTTTTGTGATTCTACAGTTCACTTGAAAGTAATCAGCTTGAGGACATGGACCTTGCCTTTCTGGAATCTTTTGACACTCAATTGAAACTTCACCTCGGGGTGTTCTGTAGTTCAGTTAACCAAAGCAACCCTTATATAACTGCTTTAACTTTGGGAAAGTTAGTTGCTGACTTCCAAGTGAGTATACTGATATAGGAACAAGGGCTGAATTCATTGATCCATCTAGTTAGCAGATGGAAACTGCAGATATTATTACTCATTTCTTAATATTAAGTCCTAACCTTTGAAACTTTGATGGGGAAGGTGGTAATTATAGCATAATGTGTTTATCTTCTTGATAGTAAAAGTAATTTTGCCACTGCATAATTCTGTCATGAGGTATGATGAATTTAACATACATGTTACACATTAAGCATTTAAAATATTAATAATTTATTTGAAAGCTTTTCATATTAAATAACTAATGTAAGGATTTGCATTCAACAAATATAAAACTATTTAATGGAGCTTGGGGTTTTTGGAAATTAAAAAGATGTCCAATAAATTGAAACTAAAAATGATAATAATTATTAATCTTATACATAATAGTATTATTTTGTTTTTTAGAAATTTGTCATCTAAACTTTTTTTTAAACTGTGTTTGAATTTAAATTATTTAAAATTTAATTCTCTCTAATGTTCAGAAGGCTTTAGTTTTTTACTAAATGAGCCTGGATATTTGCTATTTTTTTCCTTTCCTTTCAGAAATGTTCTGTGAATTACTGTTGTAATCAAATTATGATTTGTTGTTGGCAAATTCCTTTTATAGTATGAGCTTATTTCCAGTAAATGAAATGCAAGTAGGAGAAAATTAAAGTAATATTGTCAGTTTGCTCAGGTACCAAATTAAAACTTAGTAGAAAACAAAACAAAACAAAATCTATTACTAGCAGAAAACTATGAATGTCCTAGGCTATGTAGTTTTTCTGGTAGATAGTATGTATGTATATAAAAACTGTATGGTTATTATTATAAACAAATAAAACCTCCTTATTTAGACACCAAGACACTTAAACAGTGAGAATATGGTCCTCTCTTTTATTGTTTTAAATAGGAACTAGGTAATATAGTCTCAGGAGTGGCTTTATACTGTTGGGTTTGTTGTTGTTATTTTGGTTATTGTTGTTTTTAAAAACTGGACATACTAAAATTCTTTTTGGCCCAGTAAATGTACTTTGGGTTTGAACATATTTACTAATATTTCCATCTTCTTGGTTGTTTGCACTTATCACCCAGCTTTAGATTGGGCAAGAAGAGTTGGAATAGTTCTTACTTTTTCTAGTTCCTCAAATCAACAAAGATCTTTATCCCTTCACCTTATCTCTAGATGGGAGGAGAATAGAGATGATTAAGAAGCAAATGGAGATAAGAATATAAGTAAAGCTGAGGGTAGAGAGAGTGGGGGCTTTTGAAGCTTCTAAATGTGTAAGTCTAATGAAGGAAAAAGACTTTCTCCCCAACCATCAATAAAAGCCATCTAATCTGTTGGACACAGCATTCTCTTCTCCCTATGACTGTTTAAAACAGATCTACCTAAATTCTCCCTCCACTCCAAGACAGAATCCAGTGGTACTGCCAAGAGAAGATCATAGGAGAGAAAGTCATAATGAATCACATTTCTAATACATTCACTGCCAGGTTTTCTTCATACCTTTTTCCTTTTAAGCCTTGGGTTTGGAGTTGTGAGCAGATTTTCATAGTTGGTGGACAGCTTTCACTTGTTTTGATGAGAAGCCTTCCCAGCAAAGCATTCCCAAGGCATGCCATAGAACAGCATCATGATTTTAATTAAAATGGATGAAATGATCGACTGAAAAGTTTGTCTGTGTGTGTGTATGCATGTGCGTGTGTGTTTTCTCTCTTAAAATAAAATAAAGTTAAATACTTTTTATATGAAACAAAACAAAAACAACTCTAAACTTCCTATCAGTCTGAAAGGATTCAGATTTCTTTTTAGAGTGGCTTTCTGAAACCATTTTTGTATAGTGGTTTTGACCAGCACGTTCTATTCCATTCCCTGCCCACTTGCTGCTTTGCTTTTTAAATGTTAAATGAATGTGAATAATTCCTTAGTTTAAAAAAGAGCATGTTCTTATAATAGGCTCAGAATATACCCATGAATATAAAGATGTGCTAGAACTTATAAACAATCCTATCAACTTAGCATGAAAATACATGAATGAAAGTTTTAGAAACTAATTTTTTTCCTAGTATGTTGAGAGAAACCCTATGGTGTGGTAAACAAACCAAACCAAACCAACCAGCCAACCAACCAAACAAAAAACAGTGCCTTGGAGAATAGGAGGCATTAACTAATGCCAAAAAGGATTTAAAGTGGTTAAATTTGGAGGCCTAGTCCTAACTGACTATATGACTTCGAATAAATCATAATCTCTCTGTTCCTCAGTTTCCTTGCCTGTAAAATGAAGGGAAAATCTCTTTTTTAGATTTTCTTTTATCTTAAAGATTGTGTGCTTTTATTATAAATAGCTATATATATATATATATATATATATATATATATATATATATATGTAATTCTGTTTGCATTTTCTACCTATAAATCACAAATGTATGGAGAAAAGTTTAGGTTGGTAATGATGGAAGAATAAAGGGAATTTAGGTGATCTGAGAGACCACACATGTACTTTAATTTTTTGGTTGTTGTTGTCCTCAGTATATATCACAGTATATTATTGGGTCTATTTAATAATTCAATGAATGCAATAAACCAAAAGTTGTCATTTGTCAGACAAAGTGACATAATTGCCTATGGGTTCTTTGATAAAAGGGCTACTTTTTTTTTTAATCTGTGCATTATTTAATTTATTTTTTAACACTTTTTTTAAAAAATTAAGTTTAGTTAACTTACAATATTATATTATCAATAGTTTCAGGTGTACAACATAGTGATTCAATATTTTATAGAATAAAGACCTATTAAAAAATAAATAAATAAAATAAAATAATGCACAGGGCTTCCTTGGCGGTCCAGTGGTTAAGACTCCGTGATTCCACTTCAGGGGGCACCAGTTCAATCCCTGGTCGGGGAACTAAGATCCTACATGCCACACTGTGCAGCCAGAGGAAAAAAAAAATTGTAAAAAGGACAATATGGGAAAAGAACCTGAAAAAGAGTGGATATATGTATATGTATAACTGATTCACTTTGCTGTACAGCAAAAAGTAACACAACATTGTAAATCAACTATACTCCGATAAAAAGGGCTACTTTTAACTGAATGCAGCACAACATGGTTACTAAGGCTCCATTCCTCCCCACTGGCCACTAGGTGGAGAGGTGGTCCATGCCCGTGGCCTTGCCCATAGTAAACAGCTCACTTCCAACTTTCTATTGGCAAAGCTGTGCTATATGTGTTTGGACGAGTCTGTGAACACACACATGACATTTTGCAGAAACCATCAGAGAATATGTTCTCTTCTATACAGGCATGATATGATAGTCGTGAAATGCAAAATGATTTGCTCCTTCTGTGGCCACTATTAATGCTGGTAGACCTAGGAGAAGGCCAGTATTACGACTCTGGTTTTAGTTGTCGCAATAGGGCCTCTTGCCTCTTTCCAATTTGTCCAGTTTGAAAGGGTCCTGAAATGAATGTCAGCGCGACAGTGCCACCTTGTGTCCCTACTGCTGTGAGAGTACCTGATGTATGTATGACACAGTGAAAAGGAAAGAGGTTATTTGCAAAAATTGGGCACATTGTTTCAAGCTCTGATTTTGCAGTGGCTGCACAGAAATCTATGTTTTAGTGTATTTGGCAATTCTTACTACCCAAAGAGAAGTTAGGATGTGTTCACTTTACCCCTTCTCTCATTCCAGTGTATATTAAAAATACTTTAAAAATTCCAGGCACAAACAGGGATGCATTCAATTTAGAGAGGGGGATGAAGAAGACAGGGGTTGTTGGAGATATTCACCTAATTCTTACCACTTGTAAAGCCTCAGCCCAATCATTTCAGACAGTGAGGTGATCCTTCCAGCACATTCTCAGAGCAACTTTTATAGGCATACCTTGGTAACAGCACTTTTCACATTGTACTGCCATTGTTTGTAAGCATATCTTTCAACTAAACCATGAGTTCCTCCAGCATAGTGTTTGTGTCTTATTCATCCTTCTGCATCTAGAACTTTCTTTGGCATTCAGCCCAGAGGCACTCAGATGTTTGAGGTCTGAATAAATGATTATGTCTGGCTTGTTTATAACTTATTTGTTTTATATTTATTGTTTATTTTTTAAATTTTAAATAATTTTAGAGCTTTTTCTCTTTGGAAAAATACCTTCTGATACCACCTACTTTCCAAACATCCCTTTATAAATTTACTTTCTCTCACATTAAAAATGATTGTTTCTCTTTTTGATTTTGAAAACAATACTGCCTTTTCACGAGTGTATATTGTAGTTGACTTTGGGGTAAAGATAGTTAATCTCTAGTTCTACCTTTACAGCAAATTTGCTGTGTTATCCTGGGTAAGATGCTTAACTTTTCTAGGTTTGTTTCCCATGTATAAAATGAGCAGGCTGGACTACTTGATTTTAAGGTACTTTTTATTCAGGGTTTTTAATAGGGATTAGACACATACTAGTGTTACTCTAGTTGTATATTTGGTTTAACAGTTTTTAACGTGCCATGATTGCTGAAAATTAAATTGCTAGCCTTTGAAAGTACTGCTTGCTATTTCATGTTTTAGAAGAGGGAACTGAGACACAAGGGCTTTTCTTATACAGGGCAGAACTGCAAATGGGCAGTGTAAATAGTATTATAACTGATGGACAGTCCAATTTTTTGTCAATATTTTTACTTGATTTTGGCTAATTGAGCTCCACTTTCCCTCTAACCTTTAAATATAAAATAAATAAATTACAATAAATTTAAATACCACAATGAACTATGCTTCGGTATAGGACTATAGACTACTTGCAATTTAGAGACTCTTTTATGCTATTTAAAATTTTTTTATAACACTTAAAAATGAGTGCTTAGTTTTAAATTTCAAAATTTTTGCATGGAATTTACATCTGGGGTTTTCAGTCCATACATTACCTTAAATAGCAAACTGTATGACTTTGGGCAAGTTGCTTAGGCTGGTTGAGCTTGGTTTTCTTATTTGCAGAAAGGTGATAATAAATGTTACCCTTCCTGTCTACCTCACAGGGTTATTGTGAAGATTAAATTACAATGTATATGGAATTTCTTTATAAATAGTAAAGCACTATACCAGTTTAAGAACATATATTTATTTATTTATTTATTTATTTATTTATTTTTACTGCTCTAATTAAAGAAGAAATGGGTAATAGAAACCTAAATCAAAGCAAAACACACAAATTTGAAGAACATTGAAATTCCTTGCATTTCTTAGTTGGAGTGTTTCTCAGTGGTGTAGGCTCTTCAGAGATGATATGTTTACCCAGTTTTCTAAGTTTTGATTAAAAAACCTGTAATAATAAGAATAATAACAATAACAATAATAATGGTAATGCTTATGAGCCTAAAATTAGTGTTTCCTTTAGATAAATTTTTTATGCATCATTCATATGTTCATTTTTTTAACTGAAGTTGATTTATGATACTATATTAGCTTCAGGTATACAACATAGTGATTCACTATTTTTATAGATTATACTGCATTTAAAGTTATTACAAAACAATGGCTATGTTTCCCTGTGCTGTACAATATATCCTTTCGTAAGTTCATTTTTGAGAGTGATATTTCTTAAAATAGAAGGTAAAAATTTTAAATAACCAAATATGATGAAAAAAATTTATAAACCTTTTTGGTATTGTAGTATTGGACTCTAGTCCAGTGGTTCTTAAAGTTTAGTGTACTTAAGAATTACCATGGGTGTTTGTTACAATTCAGATTTTAGAGCTCCATCCCTAATAGGGTTCCATCCTAGATTTCAGCTGGTCCACACATGTTAGAAAACACTACTTGCCTTTGCTATTATACATCATATTGCACTAGGAGATTTTTAAATGCACAGATTTCTAGGTTCTACTCCCAGATATCCTAAATCAGAATCTTTGATATTCAGGCATCTGTATTTTACAAAAACTACTTCATAGATTCTAATAATATTGCAAGGTTTGAGATTCATTGCTCTTGTTTTTAGGGTATATTGTTAAAATATATTTACTGTTGCACCTGAATTCATTCTCATCATTCACATTATTCCTTCACTAAACATAATCTCACTTTACATAGAAGGGTAAGTTGGTACAGCTATGTAAGAAAAGTTTAGGCTTGAAAAACAGCAATTACCACTCTCGCCATGTAACACCAAAATTAAGGAAAAGAGAAGTTACTGAGCACCTTTCACATAAATTGCTTAATTTAATCTTTATAACTCTGTTGTATACTCTATTTTCTGCCTATGCTACAGGCAAAAACCCTGAAGCTTATAAACTGCCAGGTTCACATACCTGTTAAGTGTCAATGCCAGTATTCAGAGCCTGTACTCTTTCTACTATATCATATTATTTTTTCCCTAATCCAATAAATCTTTACCAGGTTTCTGTTATGTTAAGTGATAATGTTTAGCTTTGAGGGCCACAAAGTGCTTCACTGATATGGTATAATAAGTATTGCTTACACTATGTAAAAGTAATTGAAATTTTTCCTATCCTTCCATTAAGAAATAATTTTTAACTGGAGGTAGAATTCAAGTTTTCTAAATGGTAAGAAGGGGTTTAACTATAAATAATAATTGTAATTATTGAAATATTAAAAAATGTTTTCTACAGGATCTCTTTTAACCCCCATGCATTTGCTGTGAGGTATTTTTTACCCCAGTTTACAGATTAGGAAAGTCAGGTTTGGAATGGGTACGTGACTTACCCAAGATTGCAAATCTACTAAATGGCAGAACTGGGATTGAACTGTGATTCAATCTAACTTTTAAATGAAAGTTAGTGCTCTTAACCCCCAGTATATGCAATTTCTAACTTTGCTTTACAGTTAACCTGCAGAATCAGGCTGTCCCTCAATTTGGTAAGTACCAGCTACTAAATGCTAATTAAACTTTGTGGGAATTAAGTTCATTTTCTTTATAGGGAACAAACCATTTTGCCACACTTAATCAGTCCAGTAATTTTTTTTTTTTTAACGTCTTGTAAAGTTTGGTGTTAACTATGCATAAACCTTAGGGAAGTCAGTTGAAGTGAACAATCTTTTGTTTATATTTTTATTTAAGAGTTGAAACTCTTTGATGGAACAGACTATTTGAATGAAAATTTCCATCTTACCTTGTATGACATTCCATGAACACAACAATTTCATGGCCTCCATAGCCATTGTTATTGGTCTTAAAATAATTGATTCACATTTAAAATCAAATAAAAACATTAATAGAATCAATGCATCAGTTCTTTATAAAATCCAAAAACTGATTCCTGAGCATTTCCGGTATTCTTATTTTTTTAAAAAATGCCTCATGGTATGAAATGACAGCCTATGTATACAGTATAGTGTACAAACTAATACAAATTCTCATTTACCTGGTATATGAATTGCTAAAAATGTTATATTTATGAGTTTTTATAGACTTAATAATATTTTAAATGCAATAGGGGTGTTAACAGTTTTGGAGCTCTGAAATATATCTTTTAGGTGTGAAAATAATCATGATTTTATAAATTTGATATGCATATATTTTGGGGATATTATTGATGCCTCTGTAATTATGTACTAAGACATACATTTTTTAAAAAGACCCACAAAGTCACTAATCAGGGGATATAGTGTTGTCTTTAGCAGACTTTCAAATTTATTAGAAAATTAGGTTTTATTTCAACTTTCTTCTCTAGGGGTGGTCTTTCCCAAACATCATCCTTTTAAATTCTGTCAAGCAAATGAATACTACCATGAAAAGAGAAGGGTGAAAATATAAAATGAAGACTTTTACCTATACTCCTTTTTCAGATGTAGAAATTAAAACATGTTATTTATTTATTTATTTTTAGAATGTCCCATTTAGCAGCAGAGCATAAATTGGAAAATTTGGCCAGTGATTTATTTAGGCTCCACAGGGAAAATCCTGTAGGGTGTTTTTGAATATCCTAAATTTATTTTGATTTGAGACCAGCTTAAAGGGCATGTCTATCTTAAAACAGTTCTCCATTTTCCTGAGAAAAATTCCAGTGGATCTAGTTGTGGGAGGTAGTGTCCCAACAATGAATCTTTGGGGCCAAATGAGCACTTTAACACAACTTACTCCATCCCTTTCCTTAAACCGAAGAGTGTCTTGCCCACTGGGCTTGTTTAACTTTGACTGCTAATTTTATTTCTCTGCAGAGGCAAAGGAGACAGGAAAAAGGAGGGAAAATAACTGATGGCATGTGGGTGAGGTTTTGGCTCAGGGAATACATTTTAAAAGATCCTAGCCAGTGTCGGGATAAAGAAAGCAGTTGGTGCCTGAAATTTACCCCGGTTTTACAGAGTAAGAAATAGAAGCCAACAGATATTAAATAATTTGCCTAAAGTTACATAGTAGTTTCTAATGTTGAGGTTAGTCCTGGGAACTAGGTTATTTGTTGCTTCAATAAAACAATTGGACAATCCAGTGTCTCTGTTGATCAAGATGCCTTTCTAATATCCCCACTCCCTTTTCCCTCCCTCTTTTTTTTTTTGGCTACTGTCTTTTACATCTAAAAAAATAATTCTGCTTATAATTTCAGGTTTATAAACTAGTTGAATAAGCATTTTGATTATTAAGGCCTTTTAGAACTAGCTGAGCTGTAAGAACAACATGCATCATGTTAAGCCTTCTGCCTCTATTTTATTGGAGTTATGTTAAGTAATGAACATGGAGCCAGAAAAAAAAATGGTTTTGAATAAATTGGGTCTGAGCTCATGGCATACCTCTAAACATGAAAAATGTGATGGGCACCTAATAAAAGATAGGCCATTGTTTGTTTGTTTTTTTTTAGATTTACAAAAGAATTGAGGCGATGGTAAAGAGTCCCCATAATACTCTCTCTCACCACCATGATTTCCCCTAACACCTTACACTAGCATGGTCCATTTGTTAAAATTAATGAACTGATATTGATACATTATTATTAAGTACTGTTCATAGTTTATTCAAATTTTCGTAGTATTTTAAAAATTAAATTCATTTAAACAAAAAACAAAAACAGTTCACCCATTTCTCCCACCCCTAACCCCCTGGCTGTAGCAACCACCAATGTGTTCTCTGTATCTATGAGCTTAGTTTTAAAATACATGTATGTGTGTGTGTGTGTGTGTGTTGTCTGTGTGTGTATATATTTAGATTCCACATGTAAGAGAGATCATACAGTATTTGTCTTTGTCTGACTTACTCCACTTAGCATAATGCCTTCAAGGTCCATCCAAATGGCAAGATTTCATTCTTTTTTATGGCCAAATAATATTCCTATATGTAAGTGTATGGATAAATAGATGGATAGATAGGTAGATAGGTGTCACAATTTCTTTATCCTTTCATCCAATGATGGACACTTAGGTTGTTGCCATATCTTGGCTTTTGTAAATAATGCTGCAATAAAAATGGGGGTATGTATATCTTTTCGAATTAGTATTTTTGTTTTCTTCAGAAAAGCATACAGAAGTGGAATTGCTGAATCATATGGTAGTTCAAGTTCTATTTTTTAATTTTTTGACAAACCTCCCAATTGTTTTTCACAGTGGCTGTTCCAATTTACATTCCCACCATGCAGAAGGTTACCCTTTTCTCCATATCCTTGCCAACACTTGTTATTTCTAGTCTTTTTGATAATAGCCATTCTAACAGATGTGAGGTGATATCTCATTGTGGTTTTAATTTGCATTTCCCTGATGATGTAGAACTTTTTTTTTTTTTTTATGTATGTAGTGACCAGCTCTATGTTTTCTTTGGAAAAATGTCTATTCAGATCTTCTGCCCATTTTTTAATTGGATTGTATGTTTTTTGCTATTGAGTTGTATGAGTTCTTTATATATTTTGGATATTAGTCCTTTATCAGATATATGGGTTGCAAATATTTTTCTCCCATTCAGTAGGTTGCCTTTTCATTTTGTTGACAGTTTCCTTTGTGTGGAAGCCTTTTAGTTTGATGTAGTCCTACTTGTTTATTTTTGCTTTTGTTGCTTTTACTTTTGGCACAGATTTTAAAAGTCATTTCCAAGACCTATGTCAAGGAGCTTACCATGTATGTTTTTTTCTAGGAGTTTAGTTTCAGGTCTCATATTCAAGTCTTTAATCCATTTTGAGTTAATTTTTGTGTGTGGTGTAAAGTAGCAGTTCAGTTTCATTTTTTTTGAATGTGCCTGTTCAATTTTCCAAGTACCATTATTCAAGAGACTGTCCTTTCCCCATTGCATATTCTTTGTTCTCTTGTTGTAAATTAATTGATCATATATGGATGGGTTTATTTTCTGGGCTCTCTATTCTGATCCATTGATCTATGTGTCTGTTTTTATGCCAATCCCATACTATTTTAATTACTATAGATTTGCAGTATAGTTTGAAATCAGGGAGCATTGTGCCTCCAGTTTTGTTCTTCTTTCTCAAGATTGCTTTGGCTCTTCAAGGTCCTTTATGATTCCATAAAAATTTAGGATTCTGGCCTTCCCTGGTGGCGCAGTGGTTGAGAGTATGCCTGCCAGTGCAGGGGACACAGGTTCAAGCCCTGGTCTGGGAAGATCCCACATGCCGCGGAGCAACTAGCCCCGTGAGCCACAATTACTGAGCCTGCGCATCTGGAGCCTGCGCTCCGCAACAAGAGAGGCCGCGATAGTGAGAAGCCCACTCACCCACTTGCCGCAACTAGAGAAAGCCCTTGCGCAGAAACGAAGAGCCAACACAGCCATAAATAAATAAATAAGCAAGCAAGCAAGTAAGTAAATAAATAAATAAATACTTTTTAAAAGGCAAAATTCCTTAAAAAAAAGATACAAAGAAAAAAAATTAGGATTCTTTGTTCTATTTCTGTGAAATGTGACACTGGAATTTTGATAGGGGTTGCATTGAATCTGTATTTGCTTTGTATGGACATTTAAGCAATATTAATTCTTCCAATCCATGAGCATGAAATATCTTTTTATTTATTTGTGTCTTCTTCAATTTCTTTAATTTATGTCTTGTAGTTTTCAATATATAGGTCTTTCACCTTTTTGGTTAAATATATTCCAAGGTATTTTATTATTTTTAAAGTAATTGTAAATGGGATTGTGTCCTGAATTTTCTTCTGATAGTTCTGATAGTTCATTATTATTATATATTAGTTCATTAGTATATATGAACTAATATACTATATTAGTATATAGTATATCACGACAGATTTTTGGGTACTGATTTTGTGTCCTGCAACTTTACTGAATTCATTTATTAGTTCTAATAGTTTTTTGCAGGACTTTAGGGTTTTCTTTAGGCTTTTCTATGTATAATATAATTTCACTTGCAAATATGGCAATTTTCCTTCTACCTTTCCAATATTTATGTTTTTTTGTTTGTTTTTTGTTTTGTTTTGTTTTGCCTAATTGATCTGGGTAGGACTTCCAATACTATATTGAATACAAATGCTGACAGTAGGCATCCTTCTTTTGTTCCTGATCTTAAAGGAAAAGCTTTCAGCTTTTCACCATTGGGTATGATGTTAGCTGTGGGCCTGTCACATATAATTTTTATTATGCTGAGGTATGTTCCTTCCTTACCTGCTTTGTTGAGAGTTTTTTTTTTTATCATAAATGGATGTTGAATTTCGTTAAATGCTTTTTCTGCATCTATTGAGATGATCATATGATTTCTATTCTTCACTTTGTTAATGTGTATCACATTGACTGATTTGTGGATGTTGAACCATCCTTGTATCACTGGAATAAATCCCACTTGATCAGTTGTATGATCCGTTTAATGTATTGTTGAACTCAGTTTGCTAATATTTTGCTGAGGATTTTTACATCTGTGTTCTTAGGGATATTGGCCTATAATTTTCTTGTGGCATATTGTCTGGTTTTGGTATTGGGTTAATGCTGGCCTCATGAAATGAATTTGGGAGAGTTTCTTCCTCTTCTGTTTTTTGGAAGAGTTTGAGAAAAATTGGTATTCTTCTTTGAATGTGGAAAAATTTACTAGTGAACCCATTTGGCTCTGGACTTCTGTTTGTTGGGAGGTTTTTGATTACTAATTTAATCTCCTTAGCTGTAATCAGTCTGTTTAGATTTTCTGTTCCATCATGATTTAGTCTTGGTAGGTTGTGTGTTTCTAGGAATTTAGCCATTGTTCTAGGTTGTCCAATTTGTTGGCATATAATTGCTCATAGTAGTCTCTCATGATCCTTTGTATTTTTTATGATATCAATTGTAATATCTCCTCATTAATTTCTGATTTTATTTATTTGAGTCCTCTCTCTTCTTGGTGAGTCTGGCTAAAAGGTCTATCAATTTTATATTTTCAAAGAACCAGCTCTTAGTTTCATTGATCTCTTCTATTTTCTTTTCAGTCTCTAGTTCATTTATTTTTGCTGTAATCTTTGTTATTTTCTTCTTTCTACTAACTTGGAGGTTTGTTTGTTTTTCAGTCCTTAAACCTCATGGTCACCACAAAACAAAAACCTATAGTAAATACACACACAAAAAGAGTAAGGAATATAAGCATACTAATATAAGCATACCATACTAAAGAAAGACCATTGTTGTTTTAAGTCCTAATTATAGTTAATCATAAGATTTTGAAATGAACATATGCCAAGTTTTGATAATATCTTTCCTAAATTTATGTCATTATATGGATTTAGGGTGGAAAAGAGGACCATGGTAGAAATGTAAATCAAAACTTCAGTCTTCCATAAAGTGTTTATAACTGCTCCAGTATCCCTTTTGTTTGGACTCCATGGGAAAATTGCTGCTTGGCCCTAGTATCACTCTGTTGAAGTTTTCAATATGTATTCAGTCAGTTTCTCATTGACATAATAAATACTTTAAAAAAATAGGTAAAACATTTTTGATGCAGAGGTGCCTGTTGAGTATTACCATTTACATCTTAATGTCATTAGTATGATTCTAGATATCAAACTCGACTAGAACATGAGTTTTATTTTGTTACCGGCAACTAACTAAACAAGTATGCCCCAGAGCTTAGAAATAATGCCATTATATCAGACATAGTACAAACAGGCCCCAATGCACTAACACATCCTCTAAATTTTTATTGGGAAATATTTAAGAGTTATTCAGAGCTTCAAAACTCCAATGAAAGTCAGGTATATGTCCTCACGTTGACACATCTGCAGACTTGATTTCTATTCTAAGAATTGCAGTTTGAATTAACTGAGGTCAGAAGCAGCTACACGTTTGATTCACCAAATGTGTCCTATCTACTTGCAAATAGCAGCTCATTTCCTTTTAGGGTCTGATGAGGTTGTTTTTGTTTTTTATGTCTTAGCAATAGAGTCATTGGCAGCAGCACACAGGCTAATTGTTAGAATATAAGGCTTTGTTAGAAATGGGACATACGCTTCTGGTAATACTCTTAAATTCACACCAATTGGCAGGAAATTAAATATGGTTCTCTAAGAAATACATCACAGAAGACTTATACTAGAAGTGAATTGCTTAAAAAAAATCCACAGGCATTTAGTTATTTTCTACCCAAAAAAAGTGATATTCCTTTTATCTATATCTTTATCAAGCCTTTTAGATGAAAGGGTAGAGTGACAGCCACAGAATGACAGTGACCTAAAAGTGTAAAATTATAGTTACTGGGATTTGGGTAATCTTGAGGACAAATAAAATCCAGGATATTTATCAGTGAGCTAAAAGGGGAAATGCTGTTTTCAGCATACTGCAAATAAAATGCTTAATTAAAATTCCCTAAAAAGTAACCCTTGTTCCTAAGAAATTATTTTGCTTCTGAAGAAATTGAGACTGAAAGAGAGGAAAAGAAGGAAGGAAGAAGCTGGTATTTATAATTTTTTTCTTACATTTAGTTACTTTCAAAAAGTGTTTTTATTAATTCCTAAATTTGAATGAGAGGGAGATGGGATTAGATTAAATGCCGTTTAAATATGCAGTTCCAGGTTTGTAGGCATCTTTTTGAACCAGGATGGGAAGAGCATAGAAAAAATCCTAGTGTGGAAATTATATCTCATATGGTGAAACAAAAACTCAAGAAGTTTTCTGTTACAATAAGGTGAAAGTGGTTACCAAAGAAACAAAAGTTTCTTATCACTCTGCCTGAGGCAAATGTGGCATATTAAGCTTAAAATGAATTCTCCTCTCCTGAATGCACACAACTCTTATTAATGTCTTGGAAATTATGCACACATAGGGAAAGAAGAAAAAGATTTTCTGGATACATTTGAATAAGCATCCATCGCGGTATAGGGGCTATCTCTAATATCTACGGGTACTTTATTGCTGAACTGGCCCCAAATCAGTTTTTTCTATTTTACCTCTTATTTGCGTTTGACTTGTGACTGAATGACTTATTTTCATCCTCAAAGAGGACTTTCTTTTTTAGAGGGTTAGGTTCCCTGGTGGCCTGAAAGAGTTAATGTCATTTCCAGGAGTGTCCAACTTACTTCCAGGGAGTAGTGCATGCATGTGAGAGTCTGGCTGCAGGATATGTGTTCACATCCCAAAACCAATTTGGCACAACTTAAAATGTCTGCTAGGGAGAGGGTTCAGAGTGTTGTTAGGCCACGCAATTAGCGCTTTGTTTCACGAGCACCAAATCCACCCAGTAGTGTTTTGTTTTAAAGAAGAGCTCGAAATTCACAATAACGGGTTTCATTTATCAGAGCCATATGGGACTCACCATCTTTGGATATATTTGTAAGGCTTTCACAAAGAAGACTCCTCAGGCATCTCGGATTTCACGGATTGGAGGGCAATCTGGATGAATATCTTTTTTGGAAATGATGAACTATCTTTTTTCACATGTAGTCTCCAATTTCAGTAATCCTTGAGAAGCTCAAAAACACAGGAAAGTGTTAAGTAAACCTCAGCTTACTAGCTTTTATTGGAAAACAAAACCATAATTCTTAGATCTGGTTCAAATGCCAAATGTACCTTTGATGTTGAAATTTGGCCACCTAATCTTTGCAATTTGTGATGTAGCATTTTTGAGAGCGAAGGTGGGTTCTAAGTCTCAGTCTATTTTTGCACTTTTTGCTAGTTCTGTCATGGTCATATGTCAATGGATCGTTGGGAAGCTATCTGCAACATAGCAGACTGATAATAGAGCATTGTGGTTCTTTTGATGTTTACCCAAGGTGATTTCTTTGCTGCCTCCTCCTTTTCCATACTTCTCTGATCATTAGGGGTATATCTTAATGCAATGTATTCTTAAAAATTTCAATGTAAATTGATTTTTTGATAAATCATATTTTTTTCACTGATCTATACATTTAGAGATTTAAAAATAAAATAAAATTGATCTTCATTTGGCAGTGGTTGCTAACACTCTAATTTCTGGTTCCCAGATTCTGTTAAGCTATTAATGACCTATAAACAAATATTCAAGTGTTTACTAATTAAAAACTAATATATTTTTAAAGCATAGCATGTTACTGTGTTATGACAAGCAACCACTATTTTTTTAGGTTTTCAGATTTTTATTTTCTCAGTTCTGTAGTCTTTCTTGTAAAGGGCACATTTAATTTTGTTTGATAAATCTGGTAAATCAGAATATTTGCAAGTCATAAATGGTACTATAACAATTGCTGTTGAGCTATACAAAGTCTGTAAACTTCATAAGGATGGTATTTTGAGTTTTATTTTAAGTTGTTATGGTAGGTTGGCAATTAATTGAAATAACTCTTGCTCATCTTTAAGTACCATTTTATTATATTTGGCCTTATTTTATTATCCTTTAGTTTATTTTTTTTTAAAACTCTTAACACCTCATTTACTAATGAAATTTATATTAGCATGTTTTAGATTTCCCAGAGAATGTCCACTAAATTTTGTCCAGTTATGAGCATGTTGTTTAACATTGAATTAAAATAAAATTCAGTATATTCTTTTCTTTCATTTAAACTTTGTATTGATACCAATGTCATATATTTTAAATACTATTTCATAAAGGTTAAAAAATCTTGCTTCCTACCATTTCTTCTCCAATATGCACTACACTATGGAGAGAGCACTTAGACCTTTGCTACATAGTACACCTATAGGGTGCACACTTGTATTGCTGCAATTGACCGCCATGCTATAGGCCGATGAGGCTGCTGGACAATAGGTTGAACATTGGGATTATAGAATGAGCTATATTTGCTTAAATCATCTTCAGCATTAATTGTACTGGATGGTTGAATGTCTCATATTCTTTCTATATTTTATTCTTAGTCAAATATTCTAATGAGTATAATCTTAGAATTAAGTTATTTCCTTTTTCCTACAAACATAGGTATTATGACCCAAAGAGGTTGTTTTTCCCCCTGAAAAAGTCATTATGGAACTAAACATGAGTTTTTTGGTCCATTGCCTAGTGTTTTCCATAGGAATTTTGAAATATTTTCTTGGGGAAAATGATATAGTGTTGGGATAGTGGTCAGTGGCAACAAAGAAATTAAAGATGGCAGAAAGATTCAGGATAGAATGTGTGGATAAAGATACAGTGGTATTACATAGGTCTTTGGATTTAGTATAAACTGTAGGCTGTGAAGAGAAGATAGATATATGGATCAAACAAAAAAATGTGGATGTAATGATCAATGGTATATTCTTTATGAATATTCCTACTAAAGGACAGATGATGGAGTGTGTGTGTGAAAGGTAAAATAGTTGGATACTGAGAGGAGATTGTGAAGAAAAGAGATAAGGATTATATGTAGTTTTATGGTTATAACTACCTAGTTTTCTACATTTACGTAGAGTTTCTATTGTAAAGGATGAGTGGCTCCTGTATATAATGTTCTCGGTATAGATAGAATCCGATTTATGGAATTTTATTGCTTGTGAGGATAGACCTGTTTGATTTTGAGGTGTGGTATGCTATTATTCTTACCTTACAGAGTAAAGATTATATTTCTTTTGTTCAAAGTAAAATATGAATATGATTATGTGAAGCAGGTGTGTGTGTGTGTGTGCAAGCGTGTGTGTACATGTGTACACGTGTAAAAAAGGACACTTTCATTTTTGTGTCTTTGTTTATGTCTCTTTCTATCTCTCCTGTGTCTGCTGCTTTTTGCTTGCCAGTTTTTCTTTGTCTCTGTCACTTTTATAATTGAACCCATCTGCGTAGAAAGTAGAATGCTTGGTTTTTAATATTTTAATGATTTTTAATTTTTTGTTATTTTGTTCTCCCAACTTGTTTTCACCTCAAGAATTAAGGCACAAGTATAAGGCGTTTTAGTTCTCACATTCAAAGGTGTTTCTGCTTTCCTTCCCGTCCGTTTGTCCATATGGTTACTGGTCTCTGATAGGCTGTGTAGTGAGACAGCAGTTTACTATCTGTGTGTGTGTGAAATTAGCTAATTGGTGTTAGCAGAAATATTTTCACATGTTTTATAAGCAAAGTGCAGCAAGGTATATAAATGTAGATATGATCCAGTCACACGCACGCTCACGACTGTCACTGCTCATGCATAGGCGCTCAGAAGTAATTAATGTTAATAAGATTTTAATGTGCTTGTGAGATCATAATGAGGAGAAATGAATGCTCTGATTAGGAAAAGGTAACTGTGTGTGTGTTTTGGCTTAGAACAAGATTTCAATTTTTATAAACCGCAATTTTAGAACTCGTTTGTGATTGCATCAATTGGTTTTTATTTTCAAATTAGAGGTCTGTTTAGCCATTTGAATGATTAACCAAATAAATGGGTGAAACCCTGATCATAAGGAACAGTGCAGGTTTTCATTTGCAAGGCAATGATCATGTACAGCAAGGCTGTGATCGTGTCTTTTGCCAATATACCATTTTTATGTCATTTTTTTAAAAAAAGCTTTTTCAGAGGCTACTTGTGGAGATATTTCTCATTTTTATAAATGTAGATGTTATCTATATGTTCTGGAGACACTAATCAGACACTGTAATTTTTGTGTCTGAGATACATTCCTGTTAGCCAGTAATGGTGTGTTCAGTGTCCAAAGAACCTATATCATGCTTCTTGAAATGTTGGGAAAAATGTAAAACAATCTAGATTTTTCTTCCTAAACATATTCTTTACAAACTTTAGAGGCTTGACATCTTTTATGAGTGAGGTAAAATATCTCAAAGTAAGCAAAGGTGCTGTCTCATCATGGACTCAAATGCTACGCAGTCAACAGCTACACTATAGACTGGCTTGAATCCAGCTGGACACCAGGGGTCCTTCTCCACAAGTTTTTTGAAAATATTGTTTACAGGGCTTTGGTATACATTTGCATTATTATTTTAAAATTACAGGATAAATCTAAATATCTACCTTGCCCCATAGCACATAGAAATCACATATATGTTTTAACATAAATAGTGGATTAAGATATTCAAAGATTGTAATCCCTTTTAAAAGTAAATATAATACTGAAATGCAAGGAGAAGTCTTGGATATGAATGGGGGTATACAGTAGTGTAGTTTCTTTCCAACTAAATTCTATAGATGAGGTTTAGATTCTCCTAGGTTTTGGTTATATTACTACAGTCTTTCTGCTAGGGTTTAAAAATGGTGATGAAGAAAGAGAAGGTGTTAGAGTTAGTTCTAACTCATATAATCTAATTCTGCAATTTCTGTGATTCGCAGAGGTGTGTTGGATTGAGCTTTTCATAAAATCCATGACAGTGATGATTACTGGCCAAAAGAGGCATTTGCCTTTTGTATTATTTAG
Organism: Mesoplodon bidens; assembly: GCF_964165515.1. Lineage (NCBI taxonomy): Eukaryota > Metazoa > Chordata > Mammalia > Artiodactyla > Ziphiidae > Mesoplodon > Mesoplodon bidens. The sequence continues at coordinate 61,913,458 of NC_138161.1, read as the reverse complement.
TTGACTTTGTTGGGTCTTATGTCATTGAGGCATAATTAGGAAAAAATTTTCCCACTTGAAGTTTGTAGAGGAATTTATCAATGTTTTCTTCCAGTACTTGCATGATTTCCTATTGTAAATTTTCCTATGCAACTAATTATACATACTTTTAGATTTTCTATTCTTTGTTGGGCTATGTATTCATATGCCATTATTGCTCTTTTTTAATTATAGAGATTTTAGAACATGTTTTAATATCTGAAGTATTAGCCTCCCACCTCGCCTCCACCATTGCTCTTTTTGTTCAGGGTTTTTCTGACTTTTCTTGCTTACTTGTTTTTCCAAGTGAACTTTATATAATAAACTAGCAGACTTCAAGGGGAAAATAAAACTGATGTTACTTTTATTGGACTTATGATAAATTCATGAATTGATGTACGGACAATTAATATCTTTATGAGGTTGTCTCCTTATTCAAGAACCTGCTTTTTCCCTCAACTTGTTGAATAACTTTTGTGTGTTTCAAAAGTGTTGTACAGTTTTCCTTATAGAGGTTTTGAACATTTGCTCCTAAGGTTGCTCCTTGGTGTTCTATTCATTTGTTTATTTAAGTGCTTTTTTTACTTTTTTACATCCTTACATCCTAAACAGTTTTCTCTTCCATAATATTTTCTAACTGGCTTTTTGTTTCTGTATAGGAAGGCTATTTATTTTGTATGTTAATTTTGCAAACTCCCACTTTGCAAAAATTCTCTTGTTTGTGGTAGCCTGAGGTGGGTTTGAGCCGCTGTTCTAGAACACTGCTTAGTATCTTTGAGACCATGGCCAAGTTATTCTGAGCCATTTTACTCATCTGTAAAATGTAGATAAGAAAACCAAGCTCCCAGAGTGATGGAGACTAAATGAGATCATATTGTAAAGCACCTATTACTTTGCCCAGCACATAATAGGGACTCAATTACTGATATCCATTAATAATGTAATGTAATGGGGTATGGCATGATGTAATATTATCATTGTTATTCTTGTTGTGTGTTTGTGTGTGAATGTGTGTTTTTTTTCATTTTATTGAGTTATAGTGGATTATTATTGTTCTTAAAGTATGGCTAATATGCTATTGAATTATTGAAAGTTTGTCATATCAGAGTTTTTACTATAAGAATGGAGTGAATTAAAGTAATGAAAAAAACTTAAACTTCCTGATAAACCTTTGTGATTTAAGACACTAGGGACTGAAGATTAATTCTGAGACTAGGGTATTTTGTAGTTGTGCACGTATGTTTTATTATTTCTGTTTTGGTTATGATTATTGCACACAAAACTCCTTAACTCTGGAGAGGAAGTGGAGGAATTTCTTGATCATCTGGATTGATTATTCAAAGCAATTCATGGACTGCATTGATTCCAGCACTTGTTGACTACGTAAGTGGATGAGAGCATCTAATTTGAAGTCCTGTACCATTATGTTCTACCTTAAGAATCTGGCAACTTTACTACATTTTCTTAGTAAACAATGTACTAATTTGTGAATAAGCTTGTGTGGAATAGATATTGGACATATATGAACTTATGATGTCATTGATGTAAGCAGAATAATAGTGCTTGCTAGCCCATTATATAACACTTGAGAAGTTGATGAAAAAACAATAATTGATAAAAATGTAGAGCCATGATTTTTAAGCTTCTACTCTAATTTAATAAAATGGTAATGACCTTTGTGAATACACTCTTTTAAGGCATCTGACACTATGGTTAAAAAATGAGAATACCAGAGTTTTAGGGCCCATCTTATTCTTACCTCATGGGTGTTGTGAGGGTTAAGTGAGATAATGCACTGGCATTATAATGCCATTAATAATAATGATAGTGCAAGTGCCTGGCTCATGGTAAGTATTTGAAATGGTAGTTGATTTTATTGCTACCATTTTATTATTACCTTTGCCAGTTCTCTACTCCCATACGTATTTCCCACCTCTATATATTCTTACTAGTAGTGTTGTTCTATGCTTAGAATAAATGTATGAAATATTTCTTACAATGGTCATTAAAATAAGCATAAAATAATATATCTATAATTTGTCAATATTGAAATTAGCTAAGGGTGAAGTAAGACTCTATCACTGCAGCATGAGAGAGATTTAATTGCTTGGGGATGAAACTTCCAGGGAGCTGCAAGGATGGAGAATAATTTCTCTCAAAGAATTACAGGTACCTTTTGTCCATAGTTTAGAGATCCCCAGAGTTGTGGTTTAGCACTCAGTGTTATTACTCCTCCACAGCTTCATAGTGCTCTTTTGTTCATTCATTCGTATGAAAAACAACATAGAATATCTATTAAGTATAAAACATAGTCCCAGGTGGTATGAGATATACAAATAGCAAGGTTACTTAGATGAACTGTCCCTATTCAAGAAGTCTAGTAAGCGATTCAGACAGGAAACAACTAGCTTATGTGCAAGGACTTTGGAGTCAGATTAGTCAGTTTGAATTCCTGCTCTGAAACTTACTAGCTATTTAGCCTGTCTGTGTTTCAGTTTCCTTATCTACAAAATGAGGCTGAAAATAGAACCTACTGTATGGGACTGTCCTGAGGATTAAGTGATTGGGTTCATGGACATCATTTAGAGCAATAATATAGTAAGCTCTCAATAAATGTTGGTTAACATTAATATAATTATTAGATAAAACAGAATAAAATTAATGCTACAAAAACAATAAAAACAAAGTAATACAGTATTATAGAGGATGATAATACTGATTTTTACTATGGCTGGGGGCAGTGGAATTAGGGGAGTTCTCCTGGATGAAGTAATGTTTAAACTGAAGCCTTGCAACATGATTTCTACAGGGCAAGGGAATATAAAGGGGTAGGAGTGAGCGGATTTCTAGGCCGAGCGAATAGTCTAAGCAATTATTTAAAGGTGGTAGAGAAGTAAAAGTTAAAACTTCTTGGACTTTGCAGTCAGAAGGACTCTTATCTGAAGCCCAGATCTACTCCTTATTAGCAGTGTGGCCCTGGGGAAGACAGGCTCTATTTGGTTTCTTCCGCCCTGAGATGTGGTCTGGTAACTCTGTCCAGGACGTAAGCTATAGCAATTGTGGGGCTGACCTCATCATGTGTTGCCTGTTGTCCAATGTCTGTAAAGTGTTTTGCCTAGTTTTTAGTTGTTTAAGGCAGGAGGCTAAGTCCTGTTTCTATTACTCCATCGTTTTCAGAAGCAGAGGACCAACATATTACTTTCACTTTTCACCCCTCATTGAGCTTGGAACTTTTCATCTAATTCCGTTAGTACTTTGTAGTTAGTTACCTATTTTTGTACTCACTACACTGCATTACAGTTTTTAGTTTACTTATCTGCCTCTTCATTGTACTGGCTTCTTTGAGAATGGGGACTATATCTGGTTCAGCTTTAGCCAACCCACTACTATGCAGTCTGGAACACAGCAGGCAGTTACTGAATATCTTTTACATTCAATTTAATTACCGCAAATTGTAGTTTAGTGCTATACTGTGAAAGACTTTGAATGCTATGCTAGTGTTTGGACTTTATTCAGTAAACCACCCAGGGTTTTTGAGGAGGTGAGGGAAATTCCTTGAGCCTTTATTTCTAAAGAAGGTAACTCTAGAAGCATAAAGATGGATGACAGAGGTTAGAGGATGAAAATACTTACTTAGGATTTTAGGCAAACACAGTGGGAGTAGAAAAAACACTGACAGGATCTGGTGATTGTTTGAATGAGTGCTGCTAAAAGGGATGGTGAGGAAAATGATGGGTCAGGTTTTCAATATTGTTGATCAATTCCTTTAGAATGAAATATTACGTTCTTTTGTCTTCTTTGGCACCTAGGTGAATGATTTTATTTTATTTTATTATTATTTTTAAAATAAATGCATTTATTTATTTACTTATTTTTGGCTGTGTTGGGTCTTTGTTGCTGCGTGTGGGCTTTCTCTAGTTGTGGTGAGCGAGGGCTACTCTTCGTTGCGGTGCGCGGGCTTCTCATTGCTGTGGCTTCTCTTGTTGCGGAGCACGGGCTCTAGGTGTGCAGGCTTCAGTAGTTGTGGCATGTGGGCTCAGTAGTTGTGGCTTGCGGGCTCTAGAGCTCAGGCTCAGTAGCTGTGGCACACGGGCTTAGTTGCTCCGCAGCATGTGGGATCTTCCCCCACCAGGGCTCGAACCTGTGTCCCTTGCAGGGGCAGGCAGATTCTTAATCACTGTGCTGCCAGGGAAGCCCTAGGTGAAGGATTTTAGAATAAAAATTTGAGACCAAAAATTCACAATGTAAAGAAGTAATTAATGATAGGAAACAATTTATCTAAATTGTTTTAGTGTTTTACTAGAATAAAGCTTGAATTTACAATATTTTATAATTCTTAAGGGAAATAAATTGTGGGTTTTATTTTATTGTATAAGGATAATTTTCCATTGTACTACAAATATCATTGTCTCTCTTTACATACAGTTTTCCTCATTATGATCTCTTTTCTTTGGATACTATATCTATATGTGTATATATTTTTTCTCTTTCCCTGTTAGTTTTTAGGTTTTTCTGAAAGACTGCTTCTTTTAGTCTTTAGAATATGTTGGTAATGGACTCACAGCTAAAAGTTCATTTTGTATAGCTGAGTGGGATAGTGCCTGTAGAAGGACTGAGAGTGCGAATTAATTTTTCTCAAATATATTTCAAATTTGTTTTTGTAGTATCAATTTTCATCCAAATTGTCTTCTCTTTTTGAGAAAAGTTAGAAGAGCTCCTGAGAGAGTAGAAGCCATGGTAGAAGTGGGGGAACAAGAAACATTAGAACAATTATGGAAACCCTTGTATAAAATATAATAGTAGCTATTTGAAAAGTTAAAACACTTGTAATGAGAACTTCTTTACAGTGGTCTGAAGGACATTAATTAGAACTAATGGGTTGAATATGTGGAAAGGAAAGTTTTCTCCCAGTGATTTCTATTCACTCAATCCTGCAAGGAAGTAATGCTTCTTACAAAGTGTGATCTAACCTGAGAGAATTATACAGTGTTTGAATCAACAGTAGTATCCTGACAAGGTAGCGGAATATTCTTGTTATTACATTCCGTTTCTCATTTTAGTTTCTTATGTAAACTACTTGTTACTCCTGTTATAGAGAATGACACGCACAATGACTGCCATTTATCGAGTCACCCTTTGTGCTAGTAACTGGACTGTGAGGTAAATATTATCATATTCTTTATAACGGTCTCACATGGCAGATATTATTTACATTTTATCAATGAAGAATCTAAGGCTAAATTGGATTAAATAACTTCCATAAAGCTAATATCTAGTTATGGTGGAGTTATTTGGAATCAGTGGTATAATAGGTAAACGTAAGTTGCTAAGTCTAATGTGTGTACTGTTATGTGCAGTGAAAGGAGTTTCTTAGTTTCATCCAGTAAACAGAGGAAGATGAGCTTTTCTAGAACAGGAGTGGAAAAGGGCTTGTGTTTCTGGTTGGTAAGAGTGAGTTTATCAGGAAAGGCTGATGCCTCACTGTGGCATGTCCCTACAAAGCTCTAGGTGCTGCTTTTGGCACTACTTTGTACAGTGATGTCCAGGGCAGCTGAAAACTGCATTATGCCTTGCTGAGGCCAGTTGAGGGACCAGGAGCAATGGTGACTGCAGGGAAGGTTCTTACAACTTTTAGCCCTATTTGGAACATCCTTTGTTGGCAAACTTACTCAGCACAGTTATTCCAGGCTATTAGAGCCCATGGGACCCAATGCCATGTAATGAAGGTCACATTAGTTTCACCCCTGATCTGACCTCAAAGTCTGTGGTCCTAACCAGTGTTTTATTTTGTATACAAGCACATTATTCAGTGTACTTGCATCAGTTGCTGAAAAACCCAGCACCTATTCCTGCATTCCGTTTTAAACTCCAAAGTGACTTTGAGCACCAGCCCAGAGGAAAAAAAAAAAATCAATTATGTAATATGATCTCTTACTATAAATGGGGAACCCCCAAAATGTATAATCAATTAGAAATGTCTGTTTCTTTTAATGGCAGAAATATTCACACTTGGGTGAATTGCAGCGATAAAAAGAACCCCTGACCCTTCCCAGTTCTGCTGTAAAGGAGTCTAGTTATTTGCCTTAGTTTCAAAAGAATAATTCCCTAAGTATTTCAAAATGTCCAACTGGCTGCCCCAGCCATTCTCTTTGGAAGCTTCTTTCTCATCCTCATGGAACATCCCTCTGGCATGCATGACCAGCTACAAGCTAAACCCTGTGGAATAAAAATTCTTTCATCCCTTTGTGTGATGTGTTTCATTTTCAGAGTTTGGATGATCCTCTTCGGCAGCAGTGGCAGGCATTGTTAGTTTCAATAGGCGGCCTGGATGCACAAGAACAGTCATCATAGAGACAGGCTCTTAGGGTCTGTCCCTTCGTGCCATGGTGCTGTGTTAGATCACTTTCCCCTGCTGGGTTAATGGCTAGAGAAGAAGGGAAACAAACTGTACCCAAAGCAATCCAATTAAAGTACTTGAACTTTACTGACATGCATCCTATTGTTTTCTTAACTTCTTAACCTATGGTTAATTACTCCGACCAGTAGCAAGGAATAGCATAAAAAAGAGAATTATCTCAAATTTGCAATTTTCTTTAGTTTGAAAAGGCATCGTTTCGTTATATAAGACGAAATAATAATCTGTGTTTGGTATAGTTGAACTTTTTTGGGAGTTGATCTTTCTATCTCTCCTCTAATATTTTCACCAAAGTCACTGCCAGAACTTATTGCATGAAACTGCTCAGTCTTTAAAATTTTATCTCTGTTCACAGTCTCCACTGCAGCATTAGTTCATTCTGGGCACTTTGGCTTCCTTGAATCTCCATCTGATCCCACTCCCATGACTGTGATATCCTTTTTCAGGTTAATCAAGGATTCTCTTTTTCTGCTCTATCATCCATGCCACTGTAAGTAGGAAAGTAATTTAGGCTTTGGGCTCTCAGCCTCGTCACTTGTGAAATGACCTCCCCTGACTCTAAAGTTCTATGTTCAAAATACAAGCTAGGATTTCCAGTAACAGTAAATTATATGTGTAAGATGACTGATAGTTTGTAGAGTGTCTTCATATATTTTATTTTATATAATTCTGACCAGAGTCCTGTGAGATGGAGAGAACAGCTATTATTGTCTCCTTTTTTAGATAAAGAAAGTGTACCTCAGGGACAGGAAGTGACTTACCCCACATCAAATAAGTAGTAACTGGTTGAACCTGAACTTTAAATTTAGAGTTTTTTCCACATAAAGTGATAGTTTCCTCTGGAAGGAACTTTCTTAAAATCTGAGTTTCTTAGTTTAATTAATTATACGTTTTTATGTGTGTGAGTATGTATGTTCATGCTTTGGGAAGGGGCTTTGTTATACTTAATTGAGTTTGGGATGGAATTTTATGACTTTAGTTTTTTATCAGTGAAGGAGTCTTCTAGGATTTCTGTTTAAAAAACATAAGATTGAATGTATTACCTTTCTAGTATGGAATTTTGGAGTTATTGTAAAGCCCTCTATCAAATTTTCTTTTAACATCTTTATTGGAGTACAATTGCTTTACAATGGTGTGTTAGTTTCTGCTTTATTACAAAGTGAATCAGCTATACATATAAATATATCCCCATATCTCCTCCCTCTTGTGTCTCCCACCCACCTTCCCTATCCCACACCTCTAGGTGGTCACAGAGCACCGAGCTGATCTCCCTGTGCTATATGGCTGCTTACCACTAGCTACCTATTTTGCGTTTGGTAGTACATATAAGTCCATGCTACTCTCTCACTTCGTCCCAGCTTACCCTTCCCCCTCCTCATGCCCTCAAGTCCATTCTCTACGTATGTGTCTTTATTCCTGTCCTGTCCCTAGGTTCTTCAAAACCATTTTTTCTTTTAGATTCCACATATATGTGTTAGCATATGGTATTTGTTTTTCTCTTTCTGATTTACGTCACTCTGTATGACAGTCTCTAGGTCCATCCACCTCACTACAAATACCTCAATTTCGTTTCTTTTTATGGCTGAGTAATATTCCATTGTATATATGTGCCACACCTGCTTTATCCATGCATCTGTCGATAGACACTTAGGTTGCTTCCATGTCCTGGCTATTGTAAATAGAGCTGCAATGAACATTTTGGTACAAGACTCTTTTTGAATTATGGTTTTCTCAGGGTATATGCCCACTAGTGGGATTGCTGGGTCATATGGTAGTTCTATTTTTAGTTTTCTAAGGAACCTCCATACTGTTCTCCATAGTGGCTATATCAATTTACATTCCCACCAACAGTGTAAGAGGGTTCCCTTTTCTCCACACCCTCTCCAGCATTTATTGTTTGTAGATTTTTTGATGATGGCCATTCTGACTGGTGTGAGGTGATACCTCATTGTAGTTTTGATTTGCAATTCTGTAATGATTAGTGATGTTGAGCATTCTTTCATGTGTTTGTTGGCAATCTGTATATCTTCTTTGGAGAAATGTCTACTTAGGTCTTCTGCCCATTTTTGGATTGGGTTGTTTTTTTGATATTGAACTGCATGAGCTGCTTGTAAATTTTGGAGATAAATCCTTTGTCAGTTGCTTCATTTGCAAATATTTTCTCCCATTCTGAGGGTTGTCTTTTGGTCTTGTTTATGGTTTCCTTTGCTGTGCAAAAGCTTTTAAGTTTCATTAGGTCCCATTTGTTTATTTTTGTTTTTATTTTCCTTTCTCTAGGAGGTGGGTCAAAAAGGATCTTGCTGTGATTTATGTCATAGAGTGTTCTGCCTATGTTTCCTCTAAGAGTTTTATAGTGTCTGGCCTTACATTTAGGTCTGTAATCCATTTGGACTTTATTTTTGTGTATGGTGTTAGGGAGTGTTCTAATTTCATTCTTTTACATGTAGCTGTCCAGTTTTCCCAGCACCACTTGGCGAAGGAGCTGTCTTTTCTCCATTGTATATTCTGGCCTCCTTTATCAAAAATAAGGTGTCCGTATGTGCATGGGTTTATCCCTGGGCTTTCTATCCTGTTCCATTGATCTATATTTCTGTTTTTGTGCCTGTACCATACTGTCTTTATTACTGTAGCTTTGTAGTATAGTCTGAAGTCTGGGAGCCTGATTCCTCCAGCTCCGTTTTTCTTTCTCAAGATTGCTTTAGCGCTTCGGGGTCTTTCATGTTTCCATACAAATTGTGAAAATTTTTGTTCTAGTTCTGTGAAAAATGCCATTGGTAGTTTAATAGGGATTGCTTTGACTCTGTAGATTGCTTTGGATAGTATAGTCGTTTTCACAATGTTGATTCTTCCAACCCAAGAACATGGTATATCTCTCCATCTATTTGTATCATGTTTAATTTCTTTCATCAGTGTCTTATAGTGTTCTGCATACAGCTCTTCTGTCTGCTTAGGTAGCTTTATTCCTAGGTATTTGATTCTTTTCGTTGCAGTGGTAAATGGGAGTGTTTCCTTAATTTCTCTTTCAGATCTTTCATCATTAGTGTATAGGAATGCAAGAGATTTCTGTGCATTAATTTTGTATCCTGCTACTTTACCAAATTCATTGATTAGCATTAGTAGTTTTATGGTAGCATCTTTAGGATTCTCTATGTATAGTATCATGTCATCTGCAAACAGTGACAGCTTTACTTCTTTTCTGATTTGGATTCCTTTTATTTCTTTTTCTTCTCTGATTGCTATGGTTAAAACTTCCAAAACTATGTTGAATAATAGTGGTGACAGTGGACAACCTTGTCTTGTTCCTGATCTTAGAGGAAATGGTTTCAGTTTTTCATCATTAAGAACAATGTTGTCTGTGAGTTTGTCATATATGGCATTTATTATGTTGAGATAAGTTCCCTGTATGCCTACTTTCTGGAGGGTTTTTATCATAAATCGGTGTTCAATTTTGTTGAAAGCTTTTTCTTCATCTATTGAAAGTTCTTCTCCTTCAGTTTGTTAATATGGTATATCACATTGATTGATTTGTTTACATTGAAGAATCCTTGCATCCCTGGGTAAACCCCACTTGATCATGGTGTATGATCCTTTTAATGTGCTGTTGGATTCCGTTTGCTAGTATTTTGCTGAGGATTTTTGCATCTATGTTCATCAGTGATATTGGCCTTTAGTTTTCTTTCTTTGTGACATCTTTGTCTGGTTTTGGTTTCAGGGTGGTGGTGGTCTTATAGAATGAGTTTGGGAGTGTTCCTCCCTGTGCTATATTTTGGAGGAGTTTGAGAAGGATAACTGTTAGCTCTTCTCTAAATGTTTGATAGAATTAGCCTGTGAAGCCATCTGGTCCTGGGCTTTTGTTTGTTGGAAGATTTTTTTTTTTTTTTTTTTTTTTTTTGCGGTACATGGGCCTCTCATTCTTGTGGCTTCTCCCGTTGCAGAGCACAGGCTCTGGATGCGCAGGCTCTGTGGCCATGGCTCACGGGCCCAGCCGCTCCGCGGCATGTGGGATCTTCCTGGACTGAGGCATGAACCCGTGTCCCCTGCATCGGCAGGCGGACTCTCAACCACTGTGCCACCAGGGAAACTCTGTTGGAAGATTTTTAATCAGAGTCTCAATTTCAATGCTTGGGATTGGTTTGTTTATATTTTCTATTTCTTCCTGGTTCAGTCTTGGAAGGTTGTGCTTGTATAAGAATTTGTCTCTCTGCGCTTCCTGGGCTTGATTGATTATTTCCTTTCCCATACTAAGGAAGTTTTCAACTATAATCTCTTCAAATGCTTTCTCAGTCCCTTTGTTTTTCTCTTCTTCTTCTGAGACCCTGATAATTCGAATGTTGGTATGTTTAATATTGTCCCAGAGGTCTCTAAGACTGTCCTCAATTCTTTTCATTCTTTTTTCATTATTCTGCTCTGTGGTAGTTATTTCCACTATTTTTTTCTTCCAGGTCACTTATCTGTTCTTCTGCCTCAGTTATTCTGGTATTGATTCCTTCCAGAGAATTTTTAATTTCACTTATTGTGTTGTTCATCATTTTTTGTTTTCTCTTTAGTTCTTCTAGGTCCTTGTTAAACTTTTCTTGTATTTTCTCCATTCTGTTTCCGAGATTTTGGATCATCGTTACTGCCATTAGTCTGAATTCTTTTTCAGGTAGACTGCCTATTTTCTCTTCCTTTGTTTGATCTGGGGGTTTTTTACCTTGCTCCTTCAACTGCTGTGTGTTTCTCTGTCTTCCCATTTTGCTTAACTTACTGTGTTTGAGGTCTCCTCTTCTCAGGCTGCAGGTTCGTAGTTCCTGTTGTTTTTGGTGTCTGTCCCCAGTAGCTAAGGTTGGTTCAGTGGGTTTTGTAGGCTACCTGGTGGAGGGGACTAGTGCCTGTGTTCTGGTGGATGAGGCTGGATCTTGTCTTTCTGGTGGGCAGAACCGTGTCCAGTGGTGTGTTTTAGGGTGTCTGTGACCTTATTATGAATTTAGGCAGCCTCTCTGCTAATGGGTATGGTTGTGTTCCTGTCTTGCTCGTTGTTTAGCATAGGGTGTCTAGCACTGTAGCTTTCTGGTCGTTGAGTGGAGCTGGGTCTTAGCGTTGAGATGGAGATCTCGGGAGAGCTTTTGCCATTTGATATTACGTGGAGCTGGGATGTCTTTTTTGGACCAATGTCATGAGCTTGGCTCTCCCCTTTCAGAGGCACAGGCCTGACACCCGGCCAGAGCACTAAGACCCTGTCAGCCACACGGCTCTGAAGGAAAGGGAGAAAAGAAAGAAAGAAAAAAATAAAATAAAGTTATTAAAATTAAAAAATTATTAAAAAATAAAAAAGTAAAAAGTAATAAAAAAAGGGAATAAAAGTAAGAAAGAAAGAAGAGAGTAACCAAAACAGAAAACAAGTCCAACAGTGATAACAAGGGCTAAAAACTATACTAACAAACCAAAACCAAACAAACAAAAATACGGACAGACAGAACCCTAGGACAAATGGTAAAAGCAAAGGTATATAGACAAAATCACACAAAGAAGCATATGCATACACACTCACAAAAGAGAAAAAGGAAAAAATATATATATCTATATATAAAAAAAAAAAACGGAGGAAGACAGCAACCAAATCAATAAATAAATCTACCGATGATACTAAACTCTACATAATAAACTAAGATAAACATAAAAGCAGAAACAAATTAGATACAGAAAGGAAACCCCAATTCTACTGTTGCTCCCAAAGTCTACCACGTCAATTTTGTGATGGTTCGTTGTTTATTCAGGTATTCCACAGATGCAGCGTACATAAAGTTGATTGTGGAGATTTAATCCACTGCTCCTGAGGCTGCTGGGAGAAACGTCCCTTTCTCTTATTTTTCGCACAGCTTTGGATTTGGACCCGCCTATCTGTGTAGGTCACCTGAGGGCATCTGTTCTTTGCTCAAAGAGGATGGGGTTAAAGTAGCAGCTGATTCAGGGGCTCTGGCTCACTCAGGCTGGGGAGAGGGAGGGGTACGGAATGTGGGGGAAGCCTATGGTGGCAGAGGCTGGCGTGATGTTGCAACAGCCTGAGGCACACCGTGTGTTCTCCCTGGGAAGCTGTTTCCTGGATCATGGGACCCTGGCAGTGGCAGCCTACACAGGCTCCCAGGAGGGGAGGTGTGGATAGTGACCTGTGCTTGTACGCAGGCTTCTTGGTGGCTGCAGGAGCAGCCCTAGCATTTCATGCCCGTCTCTGGTGTCTGCGCTAATAGCCATGGCTTGCACCCATCTCTGGAGCTCGTTTAGGTGGTGCTCTGAATCCCCTCTCCTCACGCACCCTGAAACAGTGGTCTCTTGCCTATTAGGCAGTTCCAGACTTTTTCCCAGACTCCCTCCTGGCTAGCTGTGGTGCACTAGCCCCCTTCAGGCTGTGTTCACGCAGCCAACACCAGTCCTCTCCCTGGGATCTGACCTCCAAAGCCCAAGCCTCAGCTCCCAGCCCCCACCCATTCCGGGGGTTGAGCAGACAAGCCTCTCGGGCTGGTGAGTGCTGGTCGGCACTGATCCTCTCTGCGGGCATCTCTCTGCTTTGCCCTCTGCACCCCTGTTGCTGCACTCTCTTCCGTGGCTCCAAAGCTTTCCCCCCGCAACCCCCGTGTCTCTGCCAGTGAAGGGGCTTCCTAGTTTGTGGAAACTTTTCCTCTGTCATAGCTCCCTCCCACAGGTGCAAGTCCTGTCCCTATTCTTTTGTCTCTGTTTTTTCTTTTGACCTATCCAGGTATGTGGGGAGTTTCTTGACTTTTGGGAAGTCTGAGGTCTTCTGCCAGCATTCAGTAGGTGTTCTGTAGGAGTTGTTCCACACGTAGATGTATTTCTTTTTTTTTATTTTTTTAATTTTTTTTATTAGTTTCTGCTTTATAACAAAGTGAATCAGTCATACATATACATCTGTTCCCACATCCCTTCCCTCATGCATCTCCCTCCCTCCCACCCTCCCCATCCCACCCCTCCAGGCGGTCACAAAGCACCGAGCTGATCTCCCTGTGCTCTGCGGCTGCTTCCCACTATCTATCTACCTTACGTTTGGTAGTGTATATATGTCCATGCCTCTCTTTCGCTTTGTCACAGCTTACCCTTCCCATTCCCCATATCCTCAAGTCCATTCTCAAGTAGGTCTGTGTCTTTATTCCCGTTTTACCCTTAGGTTCTTCATGACATGTTTTTTTTTAAATTCCATATATATGTGTTAGCATACGGTATTTGTCTTTCTCTTTCTGACTTACTTCACTCTGTATGACAGACTCTAGGTCTATCCACCTCATTACAAATAGCTCAGTTTCGTTTCTTTTAATGGCTGAGTAATATTCCATTGTATATATGTGCCACATCTTCTTTATCCATTCATCCGATGATGGACACTTAGGTTGTTTCCAACTCCGGGCTATTGTGAATAGAGCTGCAATGAACATTTTGGTACATGTCTCTTTTTGAATTATGGTCTTCTCAGGGTATATGCCCAGTAGTGGGATTGCTGGGTCATATGGTAGTTCTATTTTTAGTTTTTTAAGGAACCTCCATACTGTTCTCCATAGTGGCTGTACCAATTCACATTCCCACCGGCAGTGCAAGAGTGTTCCCTTTTCTCCACACCCTCTCCAGCATTTATTGTTTCTAGATTTCTTGATGATGGCCATTCTGATTGGTGTGAGATGACATCTCATTGTAGTTTTGATTTGCATTTCTCTAATGATTAATGATATTGAGCATTCTTTCATGTGTTTGTTGGCAGTCTGTATATCTTCTTTGGAGGAATGCCTATTTAAGTCTTCTGCCCATTTTTGGATTGGGTTGTTTGTTTTTTTGCTATTGAGCTGCATGAGCTGTTTATAAATTTTGGAGATGAATCCTTTGTCAGTTGCTTCATTTGCAAATATTTTCTCCCATTCTGAGGGTTGTCTTTTGGTCTTGTTTATGGTTTCCTTTGCTGTGCAAAAGCTTTGAAGTTTCATTAGGTGCCATTTGTTTATCTTTGTTTTTATTTCCATTTCTCTAGGAGGTGGGTCCAAAAGGATCTTGCTGTGATTTATGTCATAGAGTGTTCTGCCTATGTTTTCCTCTAAGAGTTTGATAGTTTCTGGCCTTACATTTAGGTCTTTAATCCAATTTGAGCTTATTTTTGTGTATGGTGTTAGGGAATGATCTAATCTCATACTTTTACATGTCCCTGTCCAGTTTTTCCAGCACCACTTATTGAAGAGGCTGTCCTTTCTCCACTGTACATTCCTGCCTCCTTTATCAAAGATAAGTTGGCCATATGTGCGTGGGTTTATCTCTGGGCTTTCTATCCTGATCCACTGATCTATCTTTCTGTTTTTTGCCAGTACCACACTGTCTTAATTACTGTAGCTTTGTAGTATAGTCAGAAGTCAGGGAGCCTGATTCCTCCAGCTCTGTTTTTCGTTCTCAAGATTGCTTTGGCTATTCGGGGTCTTTTGTTTTTCCAAACAAATTTTGAAATTTTTTGTTCTAGTTCTGTGAAAAATGCCAGTGGTAGTTTGATAGGGATTGCATTGAATCTGTAGATTGCTTTGGGTAGTAGAGTCATTTTCACAATATTGATTCTTCCAATCCAGGAGCATGGTATATCTCTCCATCTATTTGTATCATCTTTAATTTCTTTCATCAGTGTCTTATAATTTTCTGCATACAGGTCTTTTGTCTCCTTAGGTAGGTTTATTCCTAGATATTTTATTCTTTTTGTTGCAATGGTAAATGGGAGTGTTTTCTTGATTTCATTTTCAGATTTTTCATCATTAGTGTACAGGAATGCCAGAGATTTCTGTACATTAATTTTGTATCCTGCTACTTTACCAAATTCATTGATTAGCTCTAGTAGTTTTTCGGTAGCATCTTTAGGATTCTCTATGTATAGTATCATGTCATCTGCAAACAGTGACAGCTTTACTTCTTCTTTTCCAATTTGGATTCCTTTTATTTCCTTTTCTTCTCTGATTGCTGTTGCTAAAACTTCCAAAACTATGTTGAATAAGAGTGGTGAGAGTGGGCAGCCTTGTCTTGTTCCTGATCTTAGTGGAAATGGTTTCAGTTTTTCACCATTGAGGACAATGTTGGCTGTGGGTTTGTCATATATGGCCTTTATTATGTTGAGGAAAGTTCCCTCTATGCCTACTTTCTGCAGGGTTTTTATCATAAATGGGTGTTGAATTTTGTCGAAAGGTTTCTCTGCATCTATTGAGATGATCATATGGTTTTTCTCCTTCAACTTGTTAATATGGTGTATCACATTGATTGATTTGCGTATATTGAAGAATCCTTGCATTCCTGGAATAAACCCCACTTGATCATGGTGTATGATCCTTTTAATGTGCTGTTGGATTCTGTTTGCTAGTATTTTGTTGAGGATTTTTGCATCTATGTTCATCAGTGATATTGGCCTGTAGTTTTCTTTCTTTGTGACATCCTTGCCTGGTTTTGGTATCAAGGTGATGGTGGCCTCATAGAATGAGTTTGGGAGTGTTCCTTCCTCTGATATTGTTTGGAAGAGTTTGAGAAGGATGGGTGTTAGCTCTTCTCTAAATGTTTGATAGAATTCGCCTGTGAAGCCATCTCGTCCTGGGCTTTTGTTTGATGGAAGATTTTTAATCACAGTTTCAATTTCAGTGCTTGTGATTGGTCTATTCATATTTTCTATTTCTTCCTGAGTCAGTCTTGGCAGGTTGTGCATTTCTAAGAATTTGTCCATTTCTTCCAGGTGGTCCATTTTATTGGCATAGAGTTGCGTATAGTAATCTCTCATGATCTTTTGTATTTCTGCAGTGTCAGTTGTTACTTCTCCTTTTTCATTTCTAATTCTATTGATTTGAGTCTTCTCCCTTCTTTTCTTGATGAGTCTGGCTAATGGTTTGTCAATTTTGTTTATCTTCTCCAAGAACCAGCTTTTAGTTTGGTTGATCTTTGCTATCGTTTCCTTCATTTCTTTTTCATTTATTTCTGATCTGATCTTTATGATTTCTTTCCTTCTGCTAACTTTGGGGGTTTTTTGTTCTTCTTTCTCTAATTGTCTTAGGTGCAGGGTCAGGCTCTTTACTCGAGATATTTCCTGTTTCTTGAGGTGGGATTGTATTGCTATAAACTTCCCCCTTAGAACTGCTTTTGCTGCGTCCCATAGGTTTTGGGTCGTCGTGTCTCCATTGTCAATTGTTTCTAGGTATTTTTTAATTTCCTCTTTGATTTCTTCAGTGATCCATTCGTTATTGAGTAGTGTATTGTTTAGCCTCCATGTGTTTGTATTTTTTACAGATCTTTTCCTGTAATTGATGTCTAGTCTCATAGCATTGTGGTCGGAAAAGATACTTGATACAATTTCAATTTTCTTAAATTTACCAAGGCTTGATTTGTGACCCAAGATATGATCTATCCTGGAGAATGTTCCATGAGCACTTGAGAAACATGTGTATTCTGTTGTTTTTGGATGGAATGTCCTATAAATATCAACTAAGTCCATCTTGTTTAATGTATCATTTAAAGCTTGCGTTTCCTTATTTATTTTCATTTTGGATGATCTGTCCATTGGTGAAAGTGGGGTGTTAAAGTCCCCTACTATGATTGTGTTACTGTTGATTTCCCCTTTTATGGCTGTTAGTATTTGCCTTATGTATTGAGGTGCTCCTATGTTGGGTGCATAAATATTTACAATTGTTATATCTTCTTCTGGAATCGATTCCTTTATCGTTATGTAGTGTCCTTCTTTGTCTCTTCTAATAGTCTTTATTTTAAAGTCTATTTTGTCTGATATAAGAATTGCTACTCCAGCTTTCTTTTGATTTCCGTTTGCATGGAATATCTTTTTCCATCCCCTTACTTTCAATCTGTATGTGTCTCTAGGTCTGAAGTGGGTCTCTTGTAGACAGCATATATATGGGTCTTGTTTTTGTATCCATTCAGCCACTCTGTGTCTTTTGGTCGGAGCATTTAGTCCATTTACATTTAAGCTAATTATCGATATGTATGTTCCTATTCCCATTTTCTTAATTGCTTTGGGTTCGTTATTGTAGCTCTTTTCCTTCTGTTGTATTTCTTGCCTAGAGAAGTTCCTTTAGCATTTGTTGTAAAGCTGGTTTGGTGGTGCTGAACTCTCTCAGCTTTTGCTTGTCTGTAAACGTTTTAATTTCTCCATCAAATCTGAATGAGATCCTTGCTGGGTAGAGTAATCTTGGTTGCAGGTTTTTCTCCTTCATCACTTTAATTATGTCCTGCCACTCCCTTCTGGCTTGTAGAGTTTCTGCTGAGAGATCAGCTGTTATCCTGATGGGGATTCCCTTGTGTGTTATTTGTTGGTTTTGCCTTGCTGCTTTTAATATGATTTGTGTTTCATTTTTGACAGTTTGATTAATATGTGTCTTGGTGTATTTCTCCTTGGATTTATTCTGTATGGGACTCTCTGTGCCTCCTGGACTTGATTAACTATTTCCTTTCTCATATTAGGGAAGTTTTCAACTATAATCTCTTCAAATATTTTCTCAGTCCCTTTCTTTTTCTCTTCTTCTTCTGGAACCCCTATAATTTGAATGTTGGTGCGTTTAATGTTGTCCCAGAGGTCTCTGAGGCTGTCCTCTGTTCTTTTCATTCTTTTTTCTTTATTTTGCTCTGCATCAGTTATTTCCACTATTTTATCTTCCACCTCACTTATCCGTTCTTCTGCCTCAGTTATTCTGCTATTGATCCCATCTAGAGTATTTTTCATTTCATTTATTGTGTTTTTAATCGATGCTTGATTCATCTTTAGTTCTTCTAGGTCCTTGTTAACTGTTTCTTGCATTTTGTCTATTCTATTTCCAAGATTATGGATCTTGGAAATAGAATCTTGGATCAGCTTTACTATCATTATTCTGAATTCTTTTTCAGGTAGACTGCCTATTACCTCTTCATTTGTTAGGTCTGGTAGGTTTTTATCTTGCTCCTTCACCTGCTGTGTGTTTTTCTGTCTTCTCATTTTGCTTATGTTACTGTGTTTGGGGTCTCCTTGTTGCAGGCTGTAGATTCGTAGTTCCCGTTGTTTTTGGTGTCTGTCCCCAGTGGCTAAGGTTGTTTCAGTAGGCTGTGTAGGCTTCCTGGTGGGGGGGACTAATGCCTGTGTTCTGGTGGTTGAGGCTCGATCTTGTCTTTCTGGTGGACAGGTCCACGTTTGGTGGTGTGTTTTGGGGTGCCTATGGCCTTATTATGTTTTTAGGTAGCCTCTCTGCTAATGGGTGGGGTTGTGTTCCTGCCTTGCTAGTTGCTTGGCATAGGGTGTCCAGCACTGTAGCTTGCTGGTCGTTGACTGAAGCTGGGTGCTGGTGTTGAGATGGAGATCTCTGGGAGATTTTCGCTGCTTGATATTATGTGGAGCTGGGAGGTCTCTTGTGGACCCGTGTCCTGAAGTTGGCTCTCCCACTTCAGAGGCACAGCACTGACTCCTGGCTGCAGCACCAAGAGCCTTTCATCCACCCGGCTCAGAATAACAGGGAGAAAAAGTAGAAAGAAATAATTAGTAGAAGAAAGAAAGAGAGAGGGCAAGAAAGGAAGAAGGGAAGAAAGGAAGGAAGGATGGAAGAAAGAAAGAAAGGGAGGGAGGAAGGATGGAAAGAAAGAAGGAAAGAAAGGGAGGGAGGGAGGAATGAAAGCAAAAGGAAGAGTGAATGGAAGAAGGGAGGGAGGGAGGGCGGAAGGAAAGAAAGAAAAAGACAGGAGGGAGGGAGGAAGAAAGAAAAAGAAAGTGGAAAGAAGAAGGGTGGGAGGGAGGGAGGGAGGAAAGAAAAAGAAAGAAGGAACGGAGGAGCGGAGGGAGGGAGGGAGGAAGGGAAGGTAGGAAAAAAAGAAAGAGCAGGTAAAGTAAAATAGAATAAAGTATGAAATATAGTAGCGTTATTAAAATTAAAAAGTAATTATTGAAAAAAAACGGACCGATAGAACCCTGGGACATATGGTGGAAGCAAAGCTATACAGAGAGAATCTTACACAGAAGATTACACATACACATTCACAAAAAGAGAGCAGGGGGAAAAATCAAAAATCTTGCTCTCCAAGTACACTTCCTCAATTTTGGATAATTCGTTGTAAAAAGAGGAAAAGGGCGAGAAGTCTGAAATCTTGCTCTCTAAGTCCACCTCCTTAATTTGGGATAATTCGTTGTAAAAAGAGGAAAAGGGGGGAAAGTCTTAAATCTTGTCCTGAAAGTCCACTTCCTCAATTTGGGATGATTCGCTGTCCATTCATGCACTCCAAAGACTCAGGGCACATCAAATGGACCGTGGAGCTTTAATCCGCTGCCTCCGAGGCTGCACAGAGAGATCTCCCTGTCTCTGCTCTCACAGCTCCCGGGTCTCAGCCTTGGACCCGGCCCCGCCTCTGCGCGTAGGTCGCCGGAGGGCGTCCTTTCTTCGCTCAGACAGGACGGGTTTAAAGGAGCCGCTGATTCGGGGGCTCTGGCTCACTCAGGCAGAGGGGAGGGAGGGGCGCGCAGTGTGGGGCGGGCCTGCGGCGGCAGAGGCCGGCATGACGTTGCAGCAGCCCGTGGCGCTCCGTGCGCTTTCCCGGGAAAGCCGTCCCCGGGTCTCGGGACCCAGGCAGTGGCGGGGTGCACAGGCCCCCCGGAAGGCGGGGCGGACAGTGACCCGCGCTCGCACACAGGCCCCGCGGCGGTAGCAGCAGCAGCAGCCCCAGCGTCCCACGCCCGTCTCCGAGGTCCGCGCCTTACCCGCGGCTCGCACCTGTCTCCGGCGCTTCCCCAAGCAGCCCTCTTAATGCCCTCTCCTCGCGCACCAGGAAACAAAAGGGAAAAAAGTCTCTTGCCTCTTCGGCAGCTCCAGACCCTTTCCCCGGACTCCCTCCAGGCTAGCCGTGGTGCACTAACCCCTTCAGGCTCTCTTCCTGCCGCCAGCCCCAGTCCTCTTCCTGCGCTCCGACTGAAAGCCGATACCCGAGCCAAAGCTCCCAGCCCCGCCCGCCCCGGCGGCCGAGCAGACAAGCCTCTCGGGCTGGTGTGTGCCTGAGGGCACCGGTCCTCTGTGCCAGAATCTCTCCGCTTTGCCCTCCGCACCCCTGTTGCTGTGCTCTCCTCCGCTACTCCGAAGGTTTCCCCCTCCGCCACCTGCAGTCTCCGCCCGCGAAGGGGCTTGTAGTGTGTAGAAACCTTCCCTCCTTCACGGCTCCCTCCCACTGGTGCAGGTCCCGTCCCTATCCTATTGTCTCTGTTTATTCTTTTTTTCTTTTGCCCTACCCAGGTATGTGGGGAGTTTCTTGCCTTTTGGGGGGGTCTGAGGTCTTCTGTCAGCGTTCAGTAGGTGTTCTGTAGGAGTTGTTCCACGTGTAGATGAATTTCTGATGTATCTGTGGGGAGGAAGGTGACCTCCGCGTCTTACTCTTCCGCCATCTTCCTCCGGGCCCCCCCGTAGATGTATTTCTGATGCATTTGTGGGGAGGAAGGTGATCTCCACATCTTACTCCTCCACCATCTTGAAGGTCTCCCCCGCCCCATCAAATTTGATTGTATTTTTCAATTGTAAATCCATTCTGCCAGAAATCTAATATACTTATTAGGTAGTATTCTTTGTGATTAGGGGAGGTATGAATATAGTAGAAGCCCTGTTAGCCAATTCCTGCTTTAGGCCAACAGGAAAATCTGAAATATGGTACATTTCTGTTTATCTGTTTACCTACTGTTATGCTTACCTAGAGTCATTTGTGTTTGTTTTCAAATTTGTTTATGCCAGTTGCATGTGCAATTGTAATTTAATTATGCAAACTGGTGAAATATGAGTAAAAATGTATAAACTGTTGTTGATTTTATGAAATTTAAGTTGATTGCTTTGGAAAGACTTTTTAAGGGTGAATCACTAGAACAAATTAGAGTCTAAATAGGTGTGGGCAAGACAACAGTGAAAGATTACGTGTGTCAGAGGTAGGGGATGAATGTAAAAATTTGGAAGGATCCTGCATTCAACTTGCTTTGCCAGACTCTTTAAGCACTCGCTGACTTTAAATAAACCAAAACCTTTAAACTCTCACTCACTTTAAATAGATGATACATTGTGGTACAGTTTAAGCAAGAAGAATAGTGTGAATTAGCAGTCAAAGACAGCCCTTGATCCTATATCAAAAGATTGGTCAATCAGTGTAAAGTTTTATGTTTTAACTTTAAATGAGCTAAGTATGTTTAAATTCCTTTAAACAACTTCTTTTTGTTTCTCAGTATCCTGTTTAAAATGAAGATAAAAGTAATTTTATCCAGCAAGGATTTTTTTTTGAGTGTATGAGGATTAAATGAGATACGTGTGGAGCACCTAGAGTAGTGCCTGGCACAAGTACTAAAAACATTAGCTATCGTCATCATCATCAACATCATTGTCCTCCCCCTCCTCCTCCTCCTCCTCCTATTCCTCCTCCTCTGAGTTTATCTGCTGAATGGTTTATGTACACCAGTATTAAAAAACATAATCTTGGGGCTTCCCTGGTGGCGCAGTGGTTGGGAGTCTGCCTGCCGATGCAGGGACACGGGTTCGTGCCCTGGTCTAGGAAGATCCCACATGCCGCGGAGCGGCTGGGCCCTTGAGCCATGGCCACTGAGCCTGCGCATCTGGAGCCTGTGCTCCACAACGGGAGAGGCCACAGCGTTGAGAGGCCTGCCTGCGGCAAAAAAACAAAAACAAACAAACAAACAAAAAAACCACATAATCTTTTAGATCACTGCTGCCAGCTATTTGAATATTTTAGGAGCAAGACATAATAGTTCTGTTTGGACTGGCATTGAAACTATCCATTTCCTACCCCCACCCCACCCTTTTTTTCAGGATTTATGAGAAGAGAAAGTTTAACTATAACTACCTATTCTCAGGAAATGCTAAGACCTGAAATTTTAGGTGAGACATAAGTGAAAGTGTTAGATGTAGTCTCAGCTGAAGGCTATCAAAAGGATTGAAATGATGTGGAGAGTTTGAGGTGTATTAGTGGAGTTGTGTGGAATGCTTACCAGGCACCTCCCCATACTGAGCCTAGATCTAGTCAAGGTGTTTCTCTACATAGTTCTCTCACAATTGTAAATAGAGAACAAACAAAGGGAAAAAAAAATCTTGACCAAAAGAACACTGGTAGCTAAACTGGAATAGTTGTGTCGCAGTCAAACAGTGATTGTAAGGGTAGTCATTGTACTGTATGCCTTCAATTCCTAAATGCTTCGGCTCACCAGTAGGTTACAGGTTTTCGTTAATGAATCCACATTTAGAAACTGCTTTTAGGAAGAGAATTAATCATTTACCTGCTTTCTTTCTAAGTGCTGGCCCACACATTTTCATATCATTTCACATCCCGTTGTCCTATGTAAGAATGTGCTTCTCACAGAAAAAAGCTCAAACTCCAGGGGCAGAGATGATACCAACACTGCTGATAGTTTCCTCCAGAGTTTGGATGTTACAGTGGTTGATTCAGTGCTGGTGTCATGGGAGTGAATGCGCTATCAATGGGTTCTTTTTAATTACTACTGTTCAAATAAGTGGCGTTATTCACCTCCTATAGATGATTTGCATGGCACTTCCATAATTTTAAAAACTAAAGCAAATAGGTAGCAAAGTAGAATTTAAGACATTTTCCAATGTTGAAAAAAAATTTTTAATGGTATAATCTAAAGTTATTAAGTACCATTTTGTGTCCTCAAACAATAGAAGTATCACTATTGGTCACTTTCTATGCCTATTATGGAATTAGGTCTTTTTGGTTTTCATATTGTAGTCCATGCTTACTTGTCGTAAAACTTTTGGATAGAAGAAATATTGTCTTTCTACTTCATGGCTCATTATAGCATTGGCATTACTTCAGCTCATACAACATACATTTTCCTACCCATTAGTAATATAAAAATTTCTCCTCTCCTCTTTCTTTCCTGTGCTTTTATTTCAATCATTGTATGTCCTATCAATTTTGGCTGTCCTCAGCCTTTTGCCCTCAGGTGTGTCTTCACATACTTTTCTTTTCTCTTCTGTATGTCAGCATTTGTTAACATGTATCCTTCTTTCTAACCTATACTTTTATTCCTTAGTTTGTTGATTTAAATTTCACCCATATTTTCTTTAGCTACACCATTTTCATAGTCATTTTACATGAGGACAACAGTGGAATTTATAAAAACAAAGTAGTATCCCAGAAAATAGCCATCTTTATACTGTAGTACCATAGGCTAGGTATTCAGACTTCTGGATGTCTGTTTTCTTTCCCAGGTTAAGAAAGTTTTCAGCTATTATTGTTTCAAATAAGTTCTTTGTCTTTATCTCTCTCTTCTCCTTCCAGGACCCCTATAATGCGAATGTTAGATGCCTTGATGTCACAGAGGTCTCTTAAACTGTCTTCATTGTTTGAAATTCTTTTTTCTGTTCAGCTTGGGTGATTTCCACTACTCTTTCTTTCAGTTCGCTGATCTGTTCCTCTGTATTATCTAATCTACTGTTGATACCTTCTACTGTACTTTTTATTTCAGTTATCATATTCTTCAGCTCCATCTGGCATTTTATATTTTCTAACTCTTTGTTAAACTTCTCACTGTGTTCATCCATTCTTCTCCCAAGTTCATTGAACATCTTTATGATCATTAACTTGGACTCTTTATCAGATAGATTGCTTATCTCTACTTTGCTTAGCTCTTCTTCTGGGGTTTTATCTTGTTCCTTCGTTTGGAACATACTCCTGTGTCTTCTCATTTTGCTTAATTCTCCATTTATTTTTCTGTATTAGGTAGGTCAGTTATATTTCTTGATCTTGGAGAAGTGGCATTTTGGAGGAAACATTCTATGCAGCCCAGCAGCACACTTCCGCCTGTCACCAGAACTATATGATTTAAGGGTGCCCCAATGTGTGCCAAGTACGCCCTTCTGTTGTTGTGGGGCCAACTACTGTGGGAACACTTGTAGGCAGGGCTGGCCCCCAGTGTGTTTGGCTGCCATGCCCTGCCTCTTTCAGAGGCTGCCAGCCACTGGTAGGTGAAGACAGGTCCCGACGCAGCTGGCTGTGGGGCCCAGGGGTACTAAGTGTAGCCCCTCGATATTTTAAATTTTAGGTTGTGGATTAAGGCGTTTCTGTAACTGGCCTGGGGTGAATTGCTAAACTTTAGGCAAGCAAGTTGAGTCTAGTGCCTAATAGCGATCGGGATATCATGGGACATGAGGTTGTTATGGTAGCAGAAATGCACAGTTAGGTTATGTGCATGCACAATGGTGCTGTTTCTATTTGGTTTAGAAGGCAGTTTAGATATCACCACAATAATATGAAAGGCAGCAACTTGATCAAAGTTCTAGCGAAGAAAGTTCTTATTTCTCTGTATTGGACAGACGTGTGGAGGACGATCTAAAGATAAGAATACTAAAAATGGAAACATCTTTATTTTACTTGTTTTTCAAATAGTATATATTTTTTATGTTGAAAATTTTTGCTATGTTATCTATTGAATGATTTAACAGATACCCAGATAAAGATGTAAAGATCTGCTGGAGATATATATATATATTATATATATATATATATAATATATATATATACACATATACATACACATTTAAAAAATATATAGATTCATTATATTTTGACTAAGTTGATCAGCTATAATAATAAATTCCATTGAATTATTTGGCTTACCGAATAGTAGACAAGCTACTGCTGCCTGGGTGTGTTGGCCTGATGTTACCTATAATTTCACTTAATCATTCATTCATTCATTCATTCACTGGGCACCTATTATGTTGGGGGTTGTATTTGGCACAGTAGAGAATACAAAGATGGTTAAGACATGGCCCCTGCCTACTAAAATTTGTAGTCTAGTGGCTATTGTATAAAACATTCTTAGATTTGGCCTTTACTATAAAAATGTGTTGATCCTTTAATTATTTCACATCCAGAACGTCTAATTGCTATTGTTATGATCAGATATTTCATTTTCATCTTCAGTGTTCTGGATACTGAATTTAATATACTGCCAATATCTTTAAACACACTATAATCCCCCAAAAGATAACATAAAATATTATAAATATAAATATAAAATATTATGGTAAACAGAACTTTATTAAATGTTTTTATAGGGTTAATACTGTTTTTTAATCATATCACCCTCTTTCCTTTCATCTGATTCCTTCTTTATTTGAGAGAAGAGATGGGAAAAGACAGCTGTCATTTGGTAGTGAAAATCCAGTGTAAACAGGAAACCCATATGAAGCCTCTTTATTTCTACCTGGTTTCTAATTCAATAAAGTGCAAGTTTAGGAGCCTCAGGAGATGAAGATGGAGAGATACACAGGTGCTACCATGAAGTACCTTATATAAGCCATGCTAAGGATCTGGAAATGAGGTGGGATCCACTAAAGGGTTTTATGTAAGGAAATGGCTCCCTAGTTCTGTTGAGAAAAAAACATTTCAGCAATTCAGTGTAGAAGAAAGGGTGTAAAGAGAAGAGACTAGAGTCTGTGAGACCAGTTAGCAGACAATTAATGATAATCAGGATGAAGTACAGTGATGGCTTGAACTGAAACAGTATCTGTGAAGCTGTGAGGAACATCAAGAGGGAAGGATTCATGAGATTTTTTAGGAGGTAGAATTGATAATATTTGGGGACTTCCTAGATGGAGGAGTGGGAGTTGGTTGCTGTTAAGAAAAAAGAGAAGTTGAGGATGGCTCTCAAGTGTTTTGCTTGAGTATCTGGATAGTGCTATTCATGAGGAAAAGATTATTTTAGGAGAAGCAGTCAGGCTGAGGTCAGGGAGAGTGTGAGGGTGGGAGATAAAGAAGAATATAAATAATTCAGTTGATTTCAAACATAAATTTACTTTGCTTTGGGAAAATATGGTGTGATCCTGTGACCTGAAAGAGTAAATCTTAGGATAAGTCTGGCATGTTGAAGCAGGAGAGTGAGTTTCATGGGAGAGTATTGATTAGGGAATTTTGGTAAAAAATAGAAGGTTTGGAATCATATTTATTCTTGGAGTCTTTTTTATCAGATTTTTTAATAATGGCAGATTTCCTCCATTTTGTTAACCAAAGGTTAGACTGCTCTATTCAAATGTTTTAGCTTTATTATGTGTGTGGGAGTCCTTGGAGAGTAGGGACTTTAAGGGGTTATCTATGTGAAGAGGCAGTATGGTAATGAAGGCAAGTTCAAGTACCAGCTGTATGAATTGCTAGTTAAATAACCTTGCATAAGCCACTTAACTTTTGAAGTTTCCATTTTCTCACCTCTAAAAAAAGAGGATTGAATCACATGATCTCTGAGAAGCTTTTTAACAGTAAAAACCCTATGATGTTATGACCCTATAAATGGCATGATTGTAACTCTAGGATTAACATCTTAGAAACCTTAACAACAGACTTCCAGTTAAACCTGGTGATTGAACACGTTTTCCCTTGTTCCTTCCTAGTAAGGGACTAAAAGTGTGAGTAAAAGACTAAAAAATATACAAATCCACAAGCATAAGGAAGAGGAAGCAACATGTGAAAGAGATACAATTTTTGGAAGACGTAAAGTGGATGAAGGAATTAGCTAAATACAAGTGCCTAGAGACTATTGTGCCAAGGAGAAAGCAAGCCAATCTACTCTCCAGAACTGGCTCAAGAATTGGAGGCAGCACTTCCTGTAGAAGACAATGACTGAAGTAAAAACATATTATAATTAATATACTCAGAGCGATAGAAGATAGTGCTTCCGTGAGACATAACAGGATGATATAAAAAAGGAATAATCAGAGAATAAGTGCTCATAATAGCTGAAATGACTTCAATAGGATTTAAATTTTCCTGAAAATGGAGCAGAAAGTCAAATAATGGAAAACAGGAGAGAAAATAAAATCAGTCTAACAAACCAAAACTCTGATTAATAGCAGTTCCAGAAAACAGGGGAAAACAAAGAAAATGATGAGGAAGAGATTAGCATGGAATTATATCATAAAAGTTTTCAAAACTGAAGGACATGATTTTCCACTTTGAAAGGGTCTGCTTGATGCCCATAAAAAGTGTAAAGCAGAAAATATTTTTTACTTTATCTATATGAGATGATGAATGTTAGCTGAACCTATTGCCATAATCATTTCAGAATATATGTAAGTCAAACCGTCACTCTGTATGCCTTAAACTTACACTGTGATGTATGTCAATTATTTCTTAATAAAACTTGAAAAAAAATGAAAAGCAGATATATACCAAGGTACATAACTGGAAAATTTCAGACTACCAGCAGTATATATAGATGATAATAGGAGCTTCTAGAAAGAAAATATAAACCTTACATACACACTGGTTCAAGAATCCAAATGGTACCTGATTTCTTAATGGCAGCATTCAAAGCCAGAAAACGTGGCTTTAAAGTTCTGAGGCCAAAGTATTATTATTATTATTATTTTATTATTTTTTTTTTTTGCGGTACGCAGGCCTCTCACTGTTGTGGCCTCTCCCGTTGCGGAGCACAGGCTCCGGACGCGCAGGCTCAGCGGCCATGGCTCACGGGCCCCGCCGCTCCGTGGCATGTGTGATCTTCCCGGACCGGGGCACGAACCCGTGTCCCCTGCATCGGCAGGCGGACCCTCAACCACTGCGCCACCAGGGAAGCCCCCAAATTATTTTGAACTTGTAATTCTATATCTAGTCAAACTATTAATCAGGTGTGAAGGTAGAAAAAAAGACATTTTTAGGTGCATGATCTTCAACATTTACCTTCCATGTTTGCTTTCTCAGGAATCTTTTGGAGGCTGTGCTATATCCAAAGGAGGAGAAACCTAGGAGAAAGAGGAAGGCAGAGGATTCAGGAAATAAGTGATGAGAATGAGATGAGAAAGGTGAAGGGAAGTTCCTGGACAACAACTGTGCATTGATCTTAAGAATAATGTGTCCTTACCTGAGCAGGGAGATAGAAAACTCCAGAAAGGGATGTGTCAGATGGAAGAGTTAGAATTGATAGAATGCTTCATACTTAAGAGTGTGAGATATATTCAGAGAGATTTTACATTTCTATTGCAGAGCTTGGGAATGGGGGGAAAACTGGCAATATTAACTCTAGGAAGGAAACCTTGTTACTCAAGGAAGGAAATGTATTAAAAATGTACCAGTTGACTGAATACTGGGAGAATGAAAGGAAGGGAAGTGGGTGGTATAAGAGAGCTAACACTTTATCTTTCATGATAGAAAATTAGTAATGTGTGCAGTTTACAAATAAAAAATAAGAATATAAGCATATTATTTAGAGATAAAGAGATAAACACTAGAAAAAATTTGACACGGGTTTCAAAGGTTGGGATATGGGCTGCTGTTTGTTTGTTTTTAAGAAACATTGTGGTACTAGTTAACTAGTAAACTATGTAGATGTATTACTTTGAAAACAATGAGAAATTATAATTTAAAAATTATAACAAATTAGGAACATAAATATTTTGGATTTTGATTTTTCAGATAGAAGAATAACTCTTGATGAAGTGTGTGTATTTTAGTTATCTGGAGGAATTAAATGGTTTACACCTTGGCATTGCTGAAATTTATACATTCTGTCTGTTGAGAATAAATATGATATTATTTAGAGCAGTTTCCTCTTTTTGCCATAAGGTACTCATGTTGTTTACCTGGTAAAAGCTATGGAGTGAAATCTAAAAGTTGTTGTTACAATTATCCAGTTTCAAGTATGTGTTCCAAATAAAAGGAAGCCATTAACTACCAATGGCTAAGGAGAAATAGAAAAAACAAAAGTAAATTTTGATTTAGTAGGTATAGCCACATAAAACAGATTAAACAGTGAATTTATTAAAGAATCACTTTCCCTCATTCTAAGTAATGTCTAAACACTTAGGATTTTTTCCTATCGAAAAGTTCACATGGCTAATTCATGCATTCTCATGGAATGCTTTTAACTGTTCACCGACTCATTACTTTATTCATCTATAGTTAATGTAAAACCACTTTTGTTGTGGTTTACAAAAATATGGAGGTTATGTGATTCAGTGCATGCACTTCAGAATTTAGATTATCTTTCAATAATCAAAAACATGCTTTGCCAAAAATTCCAGTATGAGTGTGCTCAAAATATCAAGTGCCTTTTGAAGTTTTTAAATAAGAAACTCCAGCAACAAAACCCAACAACAAACAAACAAACAAAAAACCCAGAACATGTAAACAAAAGTGTTCAGCAGAAATCCTTAAACCTCCTTGAGAGAATTTTTAGAACATAAGAGAGGCAGAGACAGAGATCGAGGTAGAAAAGGAGGGAATTTCTCCTTGAATTTTTTTTTTAAACCAAGGACATTTGGTGTTGAAAGGAGAAAGAGGAGAGGAGAAATGAAGAAAGAACATGATTTGTCTCACAGATTTATTTTGTAATTGATGTAGCTTATAAAGGTTTTCATTGACAGTTGTATGGGAGGGAGAATTCTAAGTTTCAATACTGACACTTTGAAGAGTTGCCCTGTTGTTGCAGCTGCTTGGGCAGCCTTGCTCAAACATCAATGGTGCATTGTGGCAGCTTGCTCTGCTGCCCTGTTTCTGATGGACGTTCTCCAGGCAGTGAAGGGCAAAGGGGCTGGCAATGCTGGTAACTGGCATAATAGAAGTTGTTGGACCAGTTTGGAGTGTATGTGTGTGAACTGAACACTTAGTGACAGATTCTGTGCTATGGTCAGTCTAAGCTCAGGGTGAGAAAATATTTTCTGGACAATTAATAGGGAGGGGAATATATATTTTTATATTGTCTTTTCATGACATAGAGTGCATATTATTTAGTTTTTGTGTGGTGGTTGGTAGAAAAGACTAATGTTTATGGCCTGAAAGAAAATCCAGTATATACGCATATATAGCTACACTAGAATCTTTTCATAATAAAATAATTGACTTTTATTGTTTATAATACTTAGTTATTGATTTTTGTAAGGATATCTCAATGGATTTTTTTCCATTATCTGTGAAAATCCGCTCCAAATTTTTTCAGCTTTCTTTTCCATGTATCCAATAACATGAATAACATTCTAATTTAGTCTTTTAGAATAATAAACTTTAAGAAGGGATATGAAAAGTCACACATACTGAATAGATAGGGCCATTACTTGGAAGAATATGACATACTGTTAGGAGGTGATACAAAGAAGGAAGAAATGAGGATCATTTATTTTGCTTACATTTTTCTCTGCTAAGAGGAATAACATTCAAATTGGAAGAAGGCAGTGGAACTCAATAACTGAACTGGTTAGTAAGAGGCCATTTAGGCAAATTTAAAATCAAGTTCTCACAGAGTTTGGCAATTTTTTCCAGAATGATAATAATCATATTTTTGAAAAACAACCCTGCCCATTTGTGTAATGTGTGTTTTTCAAAGCATTGTCTATATATATATTTCACTGGGTCCTTATGGTGATCCTGAGTAGTAAGGAGGGATGATTATTCCCATTTTATAGGTGAGGAAACAGAAAAACAAGCAACCAAAGAATTTTGAATACTACTCTCATTTAATATTCACTATACCCAAGAAGATGCTATTATCTCCATTTATAGATGTGTTAACTGAAATTAAATAATTATTTTTTCAAGCCACACAGTGGTCCATCAAAGCACCTGGAATCCAAACCTAAGGACTTTTGCTCTGAAGCCTATGTTTTTTCCACTGAAAATTCATAACTTACAGATATGATCACATTTAGAGAGTTGGAAGGTATAAAATACTGGATATAAGCAAAAGTATAAGGTCTTAAAAATAAAGATAAAGTCTGTAACATACAGAGTTAATTTTGTTTATCTCCAGCAAAATTCTGAAATGAAACATTGAATAGATTATTTATGAGCATGTAGAAACCAAGGTGATTATTAAGAGCCATATCATTATTTTGCCAAGAGCAAGTCATGTCATACTAATCTCATTTTTTTGATAAAGTAAACTAGGTTATTAGATTAGAAAATGTTGCAAGCATATGTATCTTGGTGTAAGCAAGGTATTTGACACAATTATGGCAGTAGGTTTAAGCAGACTCATAAACTTTTGAACTACTTTTTTTAGATAATTATGTTTGTGTTTGCTCGTTTGTTTTTGGCAAATATTTATTAATGACCTACTTAAGAAAGCACACTCTCAGCTTGGATGTAGGAGAAAGACTTCTTTTAGAGGTACATTTTAACTGAGATTTGATTTATGAATAGGATGTGTATATAAAGAAATAGGGAAAAGTTTTACAAGTGATAACATTAGCTCACATTTATTGACTATTACTCTGTTTTATATATTCTTCACAACAATCCTTTTGATGTAGATTCTGCATTATTATCCCTATTTTGAAAATGATTAACATTAAGGTTTAGAAGAGAAAATGTAAAATATAATTTATAATAGCATAAAAATTGGATATATTTAGGTATAAAATGAACTCTCAGGTAGACAGATATATAGATAGATACATAGAAAGAAAGGATATATACATATAAATATATGACTTGTATATTGAAAACTAACAAAATATTACTGGAAGAAATTAAAGATGAACTAGATATTAGGAGAGATAAACCATGTTCATGGATTCAAAAACTCAATGCTGTTAACAATGTTGATTCTTACCAGTGCAATCTGTAGAATCAATGCAATCCCAGTTAAAATTCCAACAGAATAAATCAGGCACTTTGGGGCACAAATTAGACACAGACTATCATTATGCAGATACTTTTCATTTCAAATTGTACTATGAAGTAAAAGAAGAAAGAGTGTTCCTTTTTCTATGTCTTTTTTCCTTCTCTTCTCATATTAAGCCCAAACATCCTCTAAGGAAAATTAGTAATCACTATTTTAATCAATATGCCATAAAATTGAAAAGGTAAGATTTGGCTATGAAAAAGCTAGATAGCTGTATGATTTAATTATCTGGATATAAACTGAGGATCCCCCAATACTCTCCTCATAGTCAGACAACATTAATTATAGTTCTGTATATTTTTTATAATTTTTGAAGAGGAGACATTTTTAAAAAACACAAATTTCAATATATAACACATATCTTTCTATATGCTAATTTAAAAAAACCTCAGAAGAGATACGTTTGTCTTTCAAGGATATTTGTGTATCATTTGTAAGACTCTCTGCATACTTGTGTGATTATTTCTTTAGGATAAAATCATTGCCAGGTCGGGGGTGGAGGGGCACATACTAGATTGTGATATGTATTGCCAGAGTGCTCCTCAGACTTTCTGGGCCAGTTTATCCTCTCATAAGGTTATGTTAGTTTCTCCACTAAATATTTTCAGTCTAAGCTAGGTAAAAAAGTGATACTCTCTCACATTCTTGATTTTGTATTTCTTTTATTTTGTTGAGGATCTCTGTATGTTTACTGAACATTTGAACTTTTGTGAAATTCTTATTTACTTACCTTTTTAAAAAAATTTCACTGTAAGAACTCTGTTTTACACTAGATTAAACTCTGTTTTACACTAGATTACCCACATACATACTCACTCATATATCTCATTATTTTGTAAAACTCTATTTTAAAGGTATTCACTTTTGTCATATATATATACACACATATATATAATATATGTTTTCACACTTTTGTCATTTGACTTTTATATAAAATCATTTATCTGCAGATAGTCTTAATTTTTATGTAGTCCTATTTCTCAATATTTTATTTTAAGGTTTCTTACCTTGGCATTAGGCTAAGGAAATTTTTCCTACCTCAAGGCTATACAAATAGTTTTAGTATTTTATTCTAATACTTTTATTGTTTCATTTTCTATTATTATTATTATTTATTTATTATTTTTTTTTTTTTGCGGTACGCAGGCCTCTCACTGTTGTGGCCTCTCCCGTTGCAGAGCACAGGCTCTGAACGCGCAGGCTCAGCGGCCATGGCTCACGGGCCTAGCTGCTCCAGGGCATGTGGGATCTTCCCGGACCAGGGCACGAACCCGTGTCCCCTGCATCAGCAGGCAGACTCTCAACCACTGCGCCACCAGGGAAGGCCTCATTTTCTATTATTAATTTTAGTTCTCAGTACTTATTTTAGTGTATGAATTTCACCCACTTAGCTAATGAAGTAAACACGAGCAAGCAAAATATTATGAAATGTGGTAAACTTCTGTGATTAATAATGATAACATTTTATAATAATATTAATAGAAAATACTAAATAACATTTATTGAGCTTTTACTGTCTGCTATGCAAGGTGTTTTTATATTCTTTATCATTACAGTAGTGCTATAGGTTAGCTATTGGTATGTTTATTTTCTCATAAGAGTAAAGAAACAGATTCAGAGCTAGATAACTAATTTCTCATAGTGGGTGTTAGCTATCTATTGTCATATTACAAATTTCTCCAAACTTAGTGGCATCAAACAACAAACATTATTGTCTTATTATTTCTGTGGGTAAGAACTTTGGGAGCTACTTAACTGGCTGGTTCTAGCTCAGAGTTTCTTAATGAGGTTGTAATCAAGATGTTAACCTGGGTAGCAGTCTTGTGAGAACTGGAGTATCTGCCTCTAAGGTAGCTTATACACATGGCTATCAGCAAGAAGCCTCAGTTTCTTGTTGATTGTTGATGGGAAGCCTCAGTTCCTCAGTCTCTCCATAGGGCTGCTTGAGTGTCCTTATGACATAGCAATTGGCTTCTCCCAACGCAAGTGACCCGAGAGAGAGAGAAATTGCAGGGAGGTAGCAAAAGTTTGTTACAGTTAAAATTGCTCTGTGGCTTTATAGTAATAGGAAAAGGAAATCCAAAAAGCTGGGACCTGTGTTTTGTACATGGCTCTGATTTTAGGAGTCCTCTGGAGTGTTTATGTGTTGTCAGGACAATATCATTATCTGTAAATGACTTCTACAACTCAGACTTGAGGTTGAAGACCTTCAACATGAACTAGCATGAGAACTGGAGAAAGTCTTGTAGTTAATAGTTCTTATGATTAGTTTGTACATTTTCCAATGCGTGTAGAGCATTATAAGAGTAAAATTAGTGTAAAAAGGATAAAGTGCTAAAAAAATTCAACAAGATTGTGCTACTTTTAGGAATAATTGTAGTGATATTAATAATTCCCCTAGGGGCCAACCTAAGAGCCCTTTCTGGTTTTTTGTTTGTTTGTTTTAGGTTTGTATGGATCAGAGTGTCAAATCAACCAATTTTGTATTATCCAAGTAACTGTTGCTTGCATGATAATGGATAACTTTAAGTTATTTGCATGATTTTCACTTGAACTGTGTAGACTAAACCTAGAAAGACTAAAAATAGAACATGATATAGTGTTCTAAGAGAATATCTGACTGAAAAAAGATTTGAGTTTGGGTTCTAATGCTGCTGTCAAATTATTGCAAAAAATTGATGCAATTTAAATAATCTCTCTGAACCTAAATTCTCCATCTTTAATATTAAGAGTGAGTTGAGAAACTTGCAGACTTGAGATGAAAGCTCAATTTAATTGAAATTACAATCATTAGTAGTTTATGGTAAAGATGATTTTTTAAATTTGTTTGTTTTGTTTTTTGCAGTATAGTGCCAAACCTACCACAAACTAAACCAAATAAAAACTATGCAATATATCTGGATAATAATACATTCTGGTTTAGTCTATTTTCATCTTTTTTTTTAATTTGTTTTTGTGGGTGTTATCATACTGTCTCTCTTAGAAGTTTGGTTCAGAATTTAAGTGTAATGGATTGGTTCACAGGGTATTGGAATAATTTAAATAGAGAGGAAAAATGATTCTCAGCTTTCAATATGGAAATTCACAAATTATATAATGAATATATACAGCAATGAAACTTATGAAGAAGTACAGTGGAATCTCATCAATAAATATAGGTTAATATAAGTATATTTAACTTATACAAATTTAACATCCATTGAAAGAAAAAAATATATGTCTAGTACGTATTCCACTGAAATGAGCTCTTGCTCATTAGTGAGCTCGTCACTCTCAGAGTCAGACAGGAGGACATGGTTGGCTTTGATCCCTGTATTCTCATGTGAACGTCTTGCCATTCTGAATGATTTGAATATTTCTAATATTTGTTGAGGCTTAAAAAAACGCTATGTAGCCTCTGAAATCAATCCAACTACATTCTAAGGTGTTGAACTGAAAGGAAAACAAAACAAACAAAAAATAGTTGTAATAATGAAGGAAAAAAAGCCTCTGTTGGATTTGTAGAAAGGAGGTGTACAGTCTTCAATATGCTACATCATTTAAAGGGATAGATCAAATGATTTAGATAGTGTTTCTTTTGTTTTTTTTTTTCTCAAAAAAGAGAAAAAGGGAGCCAAAGTGGCTCAAAAAAGGGAGCCAAAGTGGCTTTCTAAATGAGAGCATCATAGGCACAGATTTTAGTGTTCACTTTGGTCTTTATTATAGGTTTTACTAGAGAGTAATAAAAATTGAATAATCAGAGAGACTAACTATAAAGATTTTAAATTTTAATTAAAAACCCAATTAAACAATGAAACATTATTATTAGTAACTAAAAACAATTGAAACCCCCAAATATTTACAGTGGTTGTTTTACAGTGGTGGGATTCTGAACAGTTTTTTCTTCTGAAATTTTACTTTTTTGCATTTTCTAATTTTCCTCAAGAGGTATTTATGGTTCTGTAATTTAAAAATTATATATACTTCAGAAATTATAATAAAACTCTCAGAGATTTAAATTTATGAATTTTAAAATTGAATTACATGTTTTTGTTTCTTTATTTGTATAGGATAGTCAATGGTAGGAATGAAAGTTTGACCAGCCTCTTCCAAATGGAAAGTTTATCTTTTAGTTAAATTTTTCAGGATGAAAGATGATAGATTCCCATTTAATAGTACAACATAATTCTAATCTCATCTTTTTGACTCCATATTTCTTTAGTACACAAAGTACTACTGTGGTCCAGACACATCTGTCCTTAGAAAACTTTAGTATTATTAAATTCTGATTAAACCTTATCCACTAAGATATCACTAATTCCACATTTAAAATAATTGGAAAAAGAACTTGCTGAAATTTGACTTATGAAAAAGGGGTTTGTGAAGCACATTGAAATTATGACCAACATGACTAGAGTAGTTTCTAGCCTACTTAGCAGAACAAACTATCTTTAAGATATTACTTTAGCAACATTAATTTCTCTTCCAACAATGAATTAACAGCTCTCACTAGCCTATATATTCACTTAATAAAAAAACTACATTTTAATCCTGGCCCCTACCAGCTTTAATTTGTCAGCTGCTAAACTCCTACCCATTCATCACATTTCAGCTTTAACGTCACTTCTGCAAAGTAACCTTCTTAAGCATATGTCAGGTCCTTTCTCAAATACTATCAGAGAACCTAAATTTTTCCTCCAAAATCTTCTCTCTATTAATAGGTATGTAATCATTTGTATAATTATAAATTATTGTCTGGTTCCCAGTAGGCATTAGTTATGTGAAAATAAGGATCGTGTCTGTTTTATTCTCCTCATTGTCATTCTAAAAACTAACATATACTCAAAATATAATAGAATCTCAATACTTACTTATTGAATTAGTATCTAAATATCTGAATGAATTACTGAATGAATATACCCAGCCAAAAATTTGGCCAAGGAACTTTAAGCTTAAAGCTTTAGCATTACAAAATTTTGATTAAATCATTTATAATTTATATACCACCAATTTGGAATTTTTGAATATTAGGACAAAGGTTTATATGTAAAATTGAAGAAAGTGTTTGAAAATGATAGAGCAACATTTAAAAATCAGTTTCTGTAATTTTGTCTTTCTATGATTCTGGATTGACTTTAGCTTCCTGTTCTAATTGAGTTTTGTAGTAGCTTTTGTAGAAGTTGAAATAAATGTCAAAAACCACTGTGAGATGCAGAGGATCAATCTATGAATACACATATCACCAAGTTATTTAAACTTGTAAAATATATTATAAATTGTTTTTACATAAAATTGTTTAATAATGTAATGCTAGTTTTGGTTTCTAAAGAAGATGAAAGAGAGCTTAATTCATTCACTCAATCATTTAATCATACATTTATCAAATTCTGTACATGCCTCCAAATATGGTAACTCTGATTATAAGTCAGTAGATTCCCTACTTTATCATGGAAAAAACTTTTGGGGGGCACTTTGGATGTAATAGAAAATCTTTACTTATTTAACTTGGTAATTTAGTAACATATGTGTGATTAAAATGTCATATAGTATAATATATAAATTACTGATATTTTTTCAATCCTAATTTTAAGAATCAGTTGTATTCGAATTTTTCACATACATTTTTTTTGAATTTTTGAATTTTATTTATTTATTATACAGGAGGTTCTTATTAGTTATCTATTTTATACATATAAGTGTATATATGTCAATCCCAATCTCCCAATTCATCCCACCACCACCACCGCCGCCCCGCCACTTTTCCCCCTTGGTGTCCATACGTTTGTTCTCTATATCTGTGTCTCTGTTTCTGCCCTGAAAACTGGTTCATCTGTACCATTTTTCTAGGTTTCACATATATGTGTTAATATACAATATTTGTTTTTCTATTTCTGACTTACTTCACTGTGTATGACACTCTCTAGATACATCCACGTCTCTATAAATGACCCAATTTTGTTCTTTTTATGGCTAATATTCCATTGTATATATGTACCACATCTTCTTTATCCATTTGCCTACTGATGGGCATTTAGGTTGCTTCCATGACCTAGCTATTGTAAGTAGTGCTGCATCAGTGATATTTGTCTGTAATTTTCTTTTTTTATAGTATCTTTGTCTGGTTTGGGTATCAGGGTGACAGTGGCCTCATAGAATGAGTTTGTATCCTTCCTCTGCAGATTTTTGGAAACCTTTGAGAAAGATGGTTGTTATCTTTTCTCTAAATGTTTGGTAGTATTCACCTGTGAAGCCATCTGGTCCTGGACTTTTGTTTGTTGGAAGATTTTTCATCACAGTTTCAATTTCACTGCTTGTGATTTGTCTGTTCATATTTTCTGTTACTTCCTGGGTCAGCCTTGGAAGGTTATTCTTTCTAAGAATTTGTCTATTTCTTCCAGGTTTTCCATTTTATTGGCATAGAATTTCTTGTAATAGTCTCTTATGATGCTTTGTATTTCTGCCTTGTCTGTTGTAACTTCTTTTTCATTTCTAATTTTATTGATTTGAGTCCTCTTCCTCTTTTTCTTGATGAGTCTGGCTAAAGGTTTATCAATTTTATTTATCTTCTCAAAGAACCAGCTTTTAGTTTTATTGATCTTTGCTATTGTTTTCTTTGTTTCTATTTCATTTATTTCTGCTCTGATCTTTATGATTTCTTTCTTTCTTCTAACTTTGGGTTTTCTTTGTTCTTCTTTCTCTATTTCCTTTAGGTGTAAGTTTAGATTGTATATTTGAGATTTTTCTTATTTCTTGAGGTAGGCTTGTATTGCTATAAACTTCCCTCTTAGAACTGCTTTTGCTGGATCGTATAGGTTTTGGATTGTTGTGTTTTTCTTGTAATTTGTCTCTAGGTGTTTTTTTTTTTATTTCCTCTTTGATTTCTTCAGTTATTTCTTGGTTATATAGTAACATATTGTTTAGCTTCCATGTGTTTGTGTTTTTTACGTTTTTTCCCTGTAATTGATTTCTAATCTCATAGCATTGTGGTCGGAAAAGTTGCCTGATATGATTTAAATTTTCTTAAATATACCAAGGTTTGATTTTTGACCCAAGGTCTCATCTATCTTGGAGAATGTTCTGTGTGCACTTGAGAAGAAAGTGTAATCTGCTGTTTTGGGATGGAATGTCCTATAAATATTAATTAAAGCTATCTGGTCTTGTGTCATTTAAAGCTTGTGTTTCTTATTAATTTTCTGTCTGGACGATCTGTCCATTGGTGTAAGTGAGGTGTTAAAATCCCCCACTATTATTGTGTTACTGTTGCTTTCCTCTTTTATAGCTGTTAGCAGTGCCTTATGTATTGAGGTGCTCCTATGTTGGGTGCTTATATGTTTATAATTGTTATATCTTCTTCTTGGATTGATCCCTTGATCATTATGTAGTGTCCGTCCTTGTCTCTTGTAACATTCTTTATTTTAAAGTCTATTTTATCTGATATGAGTATTGCTACTCCAGCTTTGTTTCGATTTCCATTTACATGGAATATCTTTTTCCATCCCCTCACTTTCAGTCTGTATGTGTCCCTAGGTCTGAAGTGGGTCTCTTGTAGACAGCATATATATGGGCCCTGTTTTTGTATCCATTTAGCGAGTCTCTGTGTTTTGGTTGGAGCATTTAATCCATTCACGTTTAACGCAGTTACCGATATGTATGTTCCTATTACCATTTTCTTAATTGTTATTGGTTTGTTTTTGTAGGTCCTGTTCTTCTCTTGCGTTTCCCACTTAGAGAAGTTCCTTTAGCATTTGTTGTAGAGCTGGTTTTGTGGTGCTGAATTCTCTTAGCTTTGCTTGTCTTTAAAGCTTTTGATTTCTCCATTGAATCTGAATGAGATCCTTACCAGGTAGAGTAATCTTGATTGTAGGTTCTTCCCTTTCATCACTTTAAATGTATCGAGCCACTCTCTTCTGGCTTGTAGAGCTTCTGCTGAGAAATCAGCTGTTAAACTTATGGGGATTCCCTTTTATGTTATTTGTCTTTTTTCCCTTGTTGCTTTCAATAATTTTTCTTTGTCTTTAATATTTGTCAGTTTGGTTACTGTATGTCTTGGTGTGTTTCTCCTTCCGTTTATCCTGCCTGGGACTCTCTGCGCTTCCTGTACTTGGGTGGCTGTTTCCTTTCCATGTTAGGGAAGTTTTTGACTATAATGTGTTCAAATATTTTCTTGGGTCCTTTCTCTATCTCTTCTCCTTCTGGGACCCCTATAATGCGACTGTTGTTGCATTTAATGTTTTTCCACAGGTCTCTTAAGCTATCTTCATTTCTTTTCATTCTTTTTTCTTTATTCTGTTCTGCAGCAGTGAATTCTACCATTCTGTCTTCCAGGTCATTTATCTGTTCTTCTGCCTCAGTTATTCTACTATTGATTCCTTCTAGTGTATTTTTCATTTCAGTTATTGTATTGTTCATCTCTGTTTGTTTGTTCTTTAATTCTTCTAGGTGTTTGTTCTTTAATTCTTCTAGGTCTTTGTTAAACATTTCTTGCACCTTCTCAATCTTGTCCTCCATTCTTTTTCCGAGGCCCTGGATCATCTTCACTATCATTATTCTGAATTCTTTTTCTGGAAGGTTGCCTATCTCCACGTCATTTAGTTGTTTTTCTTGGGTTTTATCTTGTTCCTTCATCTGGTGCAAAGTCCTCTGCCTTTTCATGTTGTCTGTCTTTCTGTGAATGTGGTTTTTGTTCCATAGGCTGCAGGATTGTAGTTCTTCCCTCTGCTGTTTGCCCTCTCTTCACATACATTTTTTTGAAATTAGTATCTTTATCAAACTTTTCTGAAGCACATAATCTTCAGTTTTATCTGTTATTTTAGTTATAGCATGTTTTAAATCCAGTCCAATACAATATTATATACTGTCACCTAAAAGTTCATTACAAGGCACAAATACCATTTGTGTAACACTACGAGATTGTTTTTTAACTTTTGTCCCTTAAGTATTTATCTATAACCTCTATGATGTAACTGTATGCTTTTTTGCTTTTGTAAGTGATCTTCGAAAGCCTCATTTACATTGATATCTAATATTTGCAGTTTTGAGTAAAATTGTAAAGAAGAAACAGTAAATTTGTATCAAATTTTTTTCCTTCATTTTAAACTATTTTATCAGAATGACCTGTAAGACCATCGAAAACCAATAATAACAGGTTATTTCTAGATAATACATCTTTCTTAAGTAGTACTTTCTTGTTTAAAATAAATAATTGGGAGTGTGCCCCATAAATGTAGACTCTCTTCTGAGAAATAATATTGAGAAACAGTTTACCTTATATTCTAGAATATACTATATTTTGTCAATACCTCCTGTTTGTCTAGATGCTAGGGATGAAAAAGTAATCACCAAATACTCCCTGTACTCAAAGAACATGTGGTTTAGAGGGGGAGACAGGCAGGTCATTGGACATTTTCATTACTATACAATAATTGCTTTGGAAACAAGTTACCTCAGAGGGATATGGAGGCATATAAAAGGGTTCCTACCCCAAGCTAGGCAAGACTTCCTGTAGGACATGATGGCTAAGATGACACTGAAAAGGAGTTAGTCAAAGATAGAAGTGTTAATGATATTGTAGAACAGAAAACAGCTTGTCCAAAAGCCTGGAGGTTTAAAAAAAAAAAGAGTGTGTGACAGTTTCGTGAGTGTGCAGACACTTCAATATGGCTGACATTTGTAAGTAAGAGTGTATGTAGTTGTGAAAAATGAATTTGTATAGGTAAGCTTTAAAAATGCAT
Organism: Mesoplodon bidens; assembly: GCF_964165515.1. NCBI lineage: Eukaryota > Metazoa > Chordata > Mammalia > Artiodactyla > Ziphiidae > Mesoplodon > Mesoplodon bidens. Next base: position 61,871,688 of record NC_138161.1, on the reverse strand, counting down.
GGATTTTTATAAATGCCTTTTTAGTCTTTAATACATACCCTTTTGTAGATCATCCAAAAATTACTATTTTAAGACAGTTAAGAAATACTCAATTAAAATGAAAATAAAAATTGAAAAATACTCACATCTTTATAAACAAAGGACAGATCATTGATTTTGCTTCCTATGTGTGTGAGCAAAGACTGATGGATGACCTTTCATAATAGTCCTTAATACATAACTGTGTGAGAGTAACAATTGTGAATTCAGTTCATTTTGTGAAGCTTATGGTTGCTTTGAAATGTACACAGTAATAATCATCTCAACATTTGTTTTAATTAAGCCAAGATTATTTATCTTACCTGAAATGACACCTACTTCTGTTGGGATATTATTATAATTATCATTATGATTTATCAATATAAATCATATAAACCCAAGGCCCTGACTTTGGCATAGGTTTTAAACCACATTAAATAGGCAGACCTTGAGATGGTCTTGAAAGGGGATGTTGCATAGGCGTGTGTGGGAACTCTGTCTTAGCCAAACTAATTCAGGAATAAAAGGCTAATTGAATTGAAATAGAAATAATAGATTTTCCTTGTATAAAGAATAATGGATATTCTTCAAATAATTGGTATTTGATACAGAAAATTTTTTCAGCTGTTAATAATTATTTGTTTTGTTTATTCCAACTTCATGATCATACTATCTCTGGAATCAGGGAATTACCACAGTTACAGGTAGTTGCATAGGGAACAAGCATTGTAAACACTCAATTCCACCATCATAAGGTAAACTTACATATGGGAGCAGGCTGTTCATCACCAATTAAATCATAATTTATTTTTGTTGACTAAATTTTGGCAACATTCTGACACAGCCTTAGATTCTTTGTGTTTCTGTTTCCTATAAAATATAATTTCAACCATATATCAGAAAACACTCAGTTTAATAACTAGAGAAAAAATTTATAGTCTGTACTCTTGAGTACATTTTTTTTTCCTAAGGAAATTTTGGTTGCAATATGTGTAGGGTAAGGAAACTCAACAGGGGAAAGAGTAGGAGGTAGCTTCTTCATGTTATATTTGTTAACCAAACAAGCCTATAGAACATTTGTATTTGTGGCAGAAATATCTGGTGTTCATGAAAGCAGAACGTCTTACAGTGTCATTAAAAATGAGTAGAAAAAGTTATTACCACTTCAGACATTATATCAATACTGCAGTAGAAAAAATGAATTGATGAAAGTTGATAACAGAATAAGGAAAGACCTATTTGTTTTGAAAGAACCTGCATTGCATATTTACAATTTTCATTCTTCTTGGCTCTACAACCATCCCCTCCTAGGCCTCTCATTTTGCAATATGTTTAAAGAAGCCATGGTACTGTGACTGAAGTGTATGGTCATTAGAAGGTGAGAATTTACATAAGAATTTGTATCTTAAGTGCCACACACATGCATGAGCTTGCTGTAAAAATAAAACAAACATTTAGAAACAAAATCTACTGAAATCACATCTACAGTGTGGTGCTCTGTTTTGCTTGTTTGTTTGAGCTATTGCTCAAAGGAAGATCCTTTTCAGATGCCACACAAGCCATTTTATACTACAGACTGGATTGTGTATCTGAGTTTTATTACTCAAGAAACCCGTTGAATGTAACTGGCTGGTGTTTTCTTTCACAGTGTTTCATAATAAGGTATTTGGATGAAGCATGTTTTTCAGTCACAGATGACAGCAAGGAAGATTGTTTATGATGTGAATGAGTTGATATTTTTGAAAGTTTCTCAATTACTTAAAGTAGTTTTCCTATGTATAATAAAGATTTGTCTTAGCTGCATCATCTATCCTAACTCAGACTTCTGGGTTTTGTCCTTTATAACAGTATTTTCCTAATTTGTTGCCAGTGGACCTGGCAAGTTATCGAGGGCCCCATGAATTTTGGTAGTTTTAGAGAAAAAAAAAAAGCAATTAAATAGTTTTGTTCACACTAATTTTACAATCATTTCACAATATAAGAAATTATACTTTCACAGACTTTGTGCTTAAAGTTCACATATGTATTGCAAAGACAGCTTATCTCAACCAATAATAAGTTAATAGGATACAGTATTGATATGTCTTGGCTGATATGTTTTTATATAACTTGCAGATGTTTGTTGTTACTTTTCTGTTATATTCCCAATTCACAAAAATGTATTAGTAGATAAAAATAGATTCAAAGAAATATAAAGGTATTGGTGAAATTCTTAACTAAATATTTCAAAACAATATTACAAATATAAATAGTGAATATTCTGGAGCAATATAAACCATATATTTACTATATGCTAGGAAAAGTGAATATGCAGTTGTGACGATTTCATACATGCACTTTAAACAGTACAAGTAGAAAAGCCCAATGATAAATACCAGCAGTACTTTATCCAACTGGTTCCTAGTGTTGTCTTTGCTCAAACTTTGTCAAATAATCAAAGGAAGTTATTGAAACCTTTGGTCGTTTTTAATACTTTCTGGTACAAAACTTGATGACTTTTGTTGCCAAGGGTGAACAGATAAAAACTACAAAGGCTTAATTCAAAGTTGTACTCCTCAAAGAAATACAGATACAAGTAATGCACATGATTGCTTTAAAACTGTTAAATCAACCTTAAAGTTAGTGACAAATAAGCTTAGAGAGAAAGTGGAAGAGGCTATTGATAAAATTATGTTATCAAATCACATTGTTTGATTTTGGATTATATCAACACATTAATACAATGTGGAAAAACAGATACCATCTAATGTATGTGCTAGCAGATAATTAAATTTTAAGTTGGAAGGTCTAAGTCAGCTCTTGGCATTTGTGCCGAGAATATCTAAGGGACAAGTACTTGCTTTTTCTTCTGTTTATCACTAAAAACCCACACTCTACAATAGAGATTTGTGTTTGTTTGTTTTTAATAATTATTTTCTGAGCTGTGATGTTGACTGGAAAATTGTCATTGCTACAGTATGGAGAACAGTCTTGCCCGTAGCAAGGCAGGATTTCGTTATATGTGAATTAAAATGGCTTCTCTTAACAGCTAATTCATAAACTACATTGGCAAATATGAATGAGGGATGAGAGGAATATTTCTTCTTAATACTTATAATGGTAAAGACTATTTCAGTAATTGCAAGTAGCATAGTCAAGTTGTACATATTAGTTCTTAAGTAGACTTAAGTTATTAATTTAGGGTCAACGTGATTTTTAGTTGAGATAAGAAAACAGTATTTCTTCAGAATACAAACTCCGGTGCAAATGGCTCCATGATCACTGGGAGCGTGATCCTTACTCAACATTTGATGTCTCCTTTCATTTTGAGGGCAAAGGATTGATGCTGCATTTTTAACGTGCCCAAGGATGAATTAATAATCCAAGTTGAAACCTTCAGTGTTTGAGGTTTGAATAATTGTTGACACAGCACCTGATACATACTGAAGGTAGTTCTTAAAGAGAAACTCCATAACTTCAGGCTTAACAGTTATTATAAGTAACCCAGAACTACCTGACAGAGCCACCTCTAACTTGCTACTAACCCCAAAGACCTATAATGGTAAATCATGATTCTCTGTTCAGTTAAAAAAAATTAAAAAATGGTTTCTGTATAAAATTTTTAGTTGATCTGTGGCTCAAACAACTCATCACTGAGCCAGATAAAGATACATTGATTAAAGACTGCAAATGGTAGCATCCTTTCAACTGAAATTGGTGGTCTGCATTTGTTGAGCCCATATCAGGTGATCTAGCAGAAATCAACAGTTCGAGAAACAGTCTTAGAAATTTACAATATGAGAATAAAGAGTAGAGAAAAAGATTCAGATCAGAATTTGAGTTTAGGGGTAAAATATGAAAGTGGTAGAGACAAAGAAATATCTCTGTCCTGAAAATTTTTTCCTGATTTTCTGAAAGGGAGGGTTAAATCCTATACTCATATCCCCTTCCTCTCTTTTTTAATTTTTCTTTACCTGTTATAAGCTCTTCCCTATTAGTGATGTTCTGGAGAATATGCAGCTCTCTGAATTTGACTGAATTGATCACATTTAGTTGCTTGCCAGTTTCTTTCTTTTTTTTTTTTTATTTAAGAAACTGTAAAGTCAATATATGCAATTTAAATATCAGTAGACAAATTTCTTCTGTACAAATGTAGTTTTAGAAAAGTGTATTTTCTCTTTATTCTTTTTAATATTTTTTATTGAATTATCATTGACATACAATATATACTAGTTTCAGGTGCACAACATAGTGATTCAATATTTTTATACATTGTAAAATGATCACCACAATAAGTCGTTACCATCTGTCACTATACAGTTATAACAGTATTATTGACTGTATTCCCCATGTTGTACATTACATCCCTGCGACTTATTTTATAGCTGGAAGTTTGTATCCCTTAATCCCCTTCATCTATTTCACCCATCTCCCCACCCCCTCCCCTCTGGCAACCACCAGTTCTCTGTATCTATGAGTCTGTTTCTGTTTTGTTTTGTTTCGTTTGTTTATTGTTTAGATTCCACGTATAAGTGAAATCATATGGGATTTGTCTTTCTCTGACATTTCAGTAAGCATAATACACAATAGGTCCATCCATCTTTGTATTTTTTAATAGATATAAATTTTATTTAATTCAAATGAAAATAACTCTATTGTTTTAGATATAATAAAAATGATATATACTTATTGTAGAAAACCCAGTCATTGCAAAAAAATTATATAGACCAAAGGAAAATCACCTGACTCTTTTAGTATTTTTTAATATATATAATATATGTGTATATATACTTATATATGTTTGTATGTATATATAAAAAAGATCATATGCTACATTTTTTATAGTTGGTTGGAATTAGATATAGGGAAATTGAAGAAGAATGTTAAATAATGATTAACTTCATGAATGGGATTGATAAGTTCTTACAGGAAATTGAATATTGGATACCATAGAGCTTTTTGTAGTCCTCTTTGTGACATGAGGATACTTCCGTGAGGGTAACATCAGAGGAAGCCCAGATATGATTTGCTGCTTTCTTCCCTATGTTTTATGGATGTAGCACATTGCTTGCTGAGGTTGACGCTGGAAGAACATTCTTCCTTCTTATTCACAGTCACACCATTTCCTTTCTATAGCTCTACCCATGCAGAACAACAAGAGCTCTAATTGCAACAGCACCAACAAATGTTTGAGTGCATGCTGTGTCACTGTTCTAGGTTCCTTACAAGCATTATTTCATTCAGTCCTCACAATATCCACATAATGTAATCATTGTGCCCATTTTAGAGGTGAGGAAACTGAGACTCTTATAGGTTAAAAAGAGCCTGAGTTTTTAATAACTCTTCCTAAACAGTTAACAACAAAACTCTATCCCAGGTATGCTTTAAACTTGACACTGCCAATTGTGATTTAATCAGTGAACAACAGGCTATGGCATTTGTATGTTTTATTTACTTATTTATTTATTTAGTGTAAAGATTTTTATTTTGACAATATTTGTAGTGCCAAAACACTGGAAATAGCTTGAATATTTATCAGAAGAGTATGGGATGAAGAAGAACTGTATACCCATTGCCTAAAATATTATGTAGTAATTAGTATGTTGATATATATAAATAAATGAAAGCACAACAGTGTTAGTATAATATATATTCTCATTTTTGTAAAAAAGGTGGAGGTACTTATATATGGTATTTTATAAAAATGTAAAAAGATACATCAAACTGTATTGCTCTTTAGTGGGTGTTATTGGAAGGAGGAAAGAACACTCATTTTTTGTTTTGGTACTTCAGTATTTTTTTATTTGAAACAAAGAGCATGTTCTAATTTTGTAATATATTTTAAGTAATAAAAATGTAGAAAGAAAAAAATATGAGAAGGAAAAAAATCCTTCAATTTAGCAATAACTTTCAAATGATACTTTCAAAAAATTCTATTTAAAAATGTATATGATTTTGAAACAGACTTATACTTCTCTCTTGACTGTCTTCTCTTAACTCTGCTCCTCTAGTTAAAGTGATGAAATATAGTAAATGGGGAAAAGGGGGGTGGATCTTAGAAGAAATCATTCACATTGTGGAATATACCAAATAATTAAAATTTGACCTTGACTGTTTCTGAGTCCTAATTTTCAAGCACCAATTCTGGTTTGGGGAGCTGATTCCCTCTTTCCCTGCTAATACCCCTTCACCTGAGAGTTTCTCTGCTCTTCCAGTCTCTCTGCACCCTATGCCCCATGCCTTCCTATTTCTCTATTGTCCACACTGACATCCCCAGATCACCCCGTCTCTGACCTAATCCCCTCTTTCATTGATGTATAACTGACTTACAATATTATATTTGGTTCATATGTACAACTTATAGTGCTTGGATATTTTTATACAGTACTGAATTATCACCAGTCTAGTTACCAACTGTCACCATAGAAAGTCGATATTATTGACTATATTCCTGATGTGGTACAGTAGATCCCCGTGACTAATTTATTTTATAACTAGAAATTTGTACTATGTGATCTCCCTCACCTATTTCACTCATCCTCCCACCCCCCTGCATTCTAGCAACCACCAGCTTGTTCTCTGTATCTGTGAGTCTGTTTATGGTTTGTTATGTTTACTTGATGTTCTGTTTTTTAGATTCCACATATAAGTGAAATCATTTGGTATTTGTCTTTCTCTGTCTGACATTTCACTCAGCATAATACCCTCTCAGTCCATCCATGTTGTTGCAAATGGAAAGATTTTATTCCTTTTTAAGGCTGAGTAATATTCCTTTATTATATCTCTCTTTATTATACACCTATAAATGTATATCCCCCACATCTTCTTTATCCATTCATCTATTCATAGACCCTTAGGTTGCTTCCATATCTCAGCTATTGTAAATGATGCTTCTGTGAACATAGGGTGCATATATCTTTTCAAATTAGTGTTTTTGTTTTCTTCAGAAAAATACCCAGAAATGGAATTGCTAGATAATATGGTAGTTCTTTTTTTAACTTTTCAAGGAACCTCCATACTGTTTTCCCTACTGGCTGTACCAATTTATATCCCCACCTTCAGCGCACAAAGGCTGCCTCTTCTCCACATCCTTGCCAATATTTGTCATTTGTTGTCTTTTTGATAATAACCATTCTGACAGGTATGAGATCATATCTTATTGTGTTTTGGTTTGCATTTCCCTGATAATCAGTGATGTTGAGCATCTTTTCATGTGTCTTTTGGCCATCTGTATGTCTTCTTTGGAAGACATTCAGGTCCTCTGCCCATTTTTTAATCAGGCTTTTGTTGCTGCTGCTGTTGTTGTTGAGTTATATGAGTTCTTGGTATATTTTGGATATTAACCTTTTATCAGATATATCATTTGCAAATATCCTCTCCCATTAAGTAGGCTTCCTGTTCCCTTCACTGTGCAAAAGCTTTTTAGTTTGATGTAGTCCCATTTGTTTATTTTTGCTTTGGTTTCCCTTGTCTGAAGAGATATTTCCAAAAAAAATATTGCTAACTGATGTCAAGGGCATACTGCTTGCTTTCCTCTAGGAGTTTAATGATTTCAGGTCTTACAGTTAAGTCTATAATCCATTTTGAATTTATTTTTATATATGATCTGAGAAAGTAGTCCAGTTTGATTATTTTGCATGTAGCTCTCCAGTTTTCCCACCCCTTTTATTGAAGAGGCTGCCTTCCCCCCATTGTATATTCTTCTTTCCTTTGTCATAGATTAATTGACCATATAAGCCTGGGTGTATTTATGGGCTCTCTATTCTGTTCCATGATCTGTTTTTGTGCCAGTACCATACTCTTTTGATTACTTAGCTTTGTAGTAGTCTTAAGTCAGGGAGTGTGATTCCTCCAGCTCTGTTCTTCTTTCTCAAGATTATTGTGGGGTCTTTTGTATTTCCATACAAATTTTAAAGTTATTTGTTCTAGTTCCATAAAAAATATCATTGATATTTTGATGGGGATTACATTGAATCTGTAGGTTGCCTTGGTTGTGTGTTCATTTTTTTTTTTACATCTTTATTGGAGTATAATTGCTTTACAATGGTGTGTTAGTTTCTGCTTTATAACAAAGTGAATCTGTTATACATATACATATGTTCCCATATCCCTCCCCTCTTGCGTCTCCCTCCCTCCCACCCTCCCTATCCCACCCCTCCAGGCAGTCACAAAGTACCGAGCTGATCTCCCTGTGCTATGAGGCTGCTTCCCACTAGCTATCTACCTTACGTTTGGTAGTGTATATATGTCCATGCCTCTCTCTCGCTTTGTCACAGCTTACCCTTCCTGCTCCCCATATCCTCAAGTCCATTCTCTAGTAGGTCTGTGTCTTTATTCCTGTCTCACCCCTAGGTTCTTCATGACATTTTTTCCCTTAAATTCCATATATATGTGTTAGCATACGGTATTTGTCTTTCTCTTTCTGACTTACTTCACTCTGTATGACAGACTCTAGGTCTATCCACCTCATTACAAATAGCTCAATTTCATTTCTTTTTATGGCTGAGTAATATTCCATTGTATATATGTGCCACATCTTCTTTATCCATTCATTCGATGATGGACACTTAGGTTGTTTCCATCTCCAGGCTATTGTAAATAGGGCTGCAATGAACATTTTGGTACATGTCTCTTTTTGAATTATGGTTTTCTCAGGGTATATGCCCAGTAGTGGGATTGCTGGGTCATATGGTAGTTCTATTTGTAGTTTTTTAAGGAACCTCCATACTGTGTTCATTTTAACAATATTAATTCTTTCAATCCAAGAACGTGGTATATCTTTCCATCTGTTTGTGTCATCTTTAATTTCTTTCATCAGTGTCTTATAGTTTTCTGAGTACTGGTTTTTACCTCCTTAGGTAAGTTTATTCCTAGGTATTTTATTCTTTTGATGAGATGATAAATGGAATTGTATCCTTAATTTCTCTTTCTGACAGTTTGGTGTTAGTATATATAAATGCAACAGATTTCTGTATATTAATTTTGTATCGTGCAAGTTTACTGAATTCATTGATGAGCTCTAGTAGTTTTCTGGTGGCGTCCTTAGCATATTCTATGTATAGTGTCATGTCATCTGCAAACAGTGACAGTTTTACCTGTTCCTTTCCAGTTTGGATTTCTATTTCTTTTTCTTCTCTGATTGCTGTGCCTAGGAGTTCCAAAATTACTTTGAGTAAAAGTAGTGAGAGTGAGCATCCAAACATTTAGAGAAGAGTTAACACCTATCCTTCTTAAAGTATCCCAAAAAACTGCAGAGGAAGGAATGCTTCTGAACTCATTCTATGGGGCCAGCATCACCCTGATACCAAAACAAGTCAAAGATATCACACACCAAAAAGCAAATTACAGGCCAATGTCTCTGATGAACATAGATGTGAGAATCCTCAACAAGATATTTGCAAACCAAATCCAATTAAAAGGATACATTAAGTACATTAAAAGGATCATACACCATGAGCAAGTGGGATTTATCCCAGGGATGCAAGAATTTTTCAGTATCTGAAAATCAATCAATATGATACACCACATTAAGAAATTGAAGAATAAAAACCATATGATTATCTTAACAGATGCAGAAAAAGCTTTTGACCAAATTCAACATTGATTTATGATGAAAACTCTCCAGAAAGTGGGCATAGAGGGAACATACCTCAACATAATAAAGGTCATATATGACAAACCCAGAGCTAATGTCATACTCTGCGGTGAAAAGCTGTTCATCCATTCTTTCTCCTGAGTTCATGAACGTCTTTATGATCATTACCTTGAACTCTTTATCAGGTAGATTGCTTATATCTACTTCATTTAGTTCTTCTGGAGTTTTGTTTTGTTCCTTCATTTGGAATATATTCCTCTGTCTCCTCATTTTTCCTAATTCTCTGTGTTTATTTCCAGGTATTCAGTAAGTTAGTTACATTTCCTGATGTTGTAAATGTGGTCTTGTGTAGGAGATGTCCTATGGGGCCCAGCAGCACACTCCTCTCTTGTCACCAGAGCTATGTGCTCTAGGGATGCTCCCTGTGTGGCCTTCATGGGCCTTTTTGTTGTGGTGGGGTCAACTACCGTGGAAGCGCTGGTAGGCAGTGTGGCACCCAACCCAGTTGGCTGCCAGGCCCTGCCACCTGCAGTGGCTGCCAGCTCAGTGTGGGTCAGGCCAGGTCCCAGTGTGCTGGCTGTGGGGTTTCACTGGGTCAGGGCTAATGCTGGTCTGCTAGTGGGCATGGCCAGGTGCCAGCACATCTGGCTCTGGGGCTGGTGCCAGCCTACTGGTGGGTGGTTTCAGGTCCCAGGCTGTTGGCTACAGAGCCAGGGGACCAAGGGTTGGTGGCAGTTTGCTGGTGGACAGGTAAGTCCCCAGCACTAACAAGCTAAAGGAAGGACTCCAGAATTTTACTTGCCAGCACCAGTATCCTTATGGTAGGAAGGGCTATGTCCCCATAGGGAGTCCCAATTGCCTCCTCCTCTCTGGGAAGCTCTCCAGTATCAGCAAGTTTTTCTGACCTAGGCTCCTTTCAAATTATTGCCTCTGTGCTGGAACTCATAGCGTGTGAAATTTTGTACACACCATTTAAGAGCAGAGTCTTTGTTTCGTACAGCCCTCTTTCTCTCCTGTACTCAAGCTTTACTGACAAAGTCAGACATTCTGGGGCCTCAGTGCAAAACCCACAGACTGAGGAGCCTAATGTGGGTGTCAGACCCCTTGCTTCTTGGGGAGAACCTCTGCAATTGTGATTATCCTCCCATTTGTGGGTCTCCTACTCAGGGATGTGGATCTTGACTATACTGCCTCTCTGCCTATCCTACTCATCTTGTTGTGGTTCCTTCTTTATATCTTCTGTTATGGAAAATCTTTTCTGCCCTTCAGGTTGTTCTTTTAGATGGTTGCTCTTTTAGTAGTTGTAATTTTGATGTGCCTGTGTAAAGAGGTAAGCTTAGGGTCTTTCTACTGTGTCGTCTTAGCCAACATCAGCATTGGTATGTTTTAAAAAGTTCAAAGTGATTCTTATGGGTAGCCATGATTGGGTATTACTGACATAGATAATGGCCAAAGTAATTTCATTTTTTTGCAGAATTTTAATAAATAGCCATTAAAGTCCACAAACTAATATTATTTGATTTAGCTGTCTGTTTTTTAAAATTATTTTTAAAAATTTTAGTGTTTATTTCACCTTCAGGTTACCCAGGTAATAGGACTGAGCCACATTAGGCTTTAACTTCACATTTAAGGTCTGAAGCTTGGAGAAAAGTATGTGTGACACCTAGAAACAAAATGATTTACTGCTTACCACTGTAAATCAAAATCAGTGCTGTGGGGCTTCCCTGGTGGCGCAGTGGTTGAGAGTCCGCCTGCCAATGCAGGGGATACGGGTTCATGCCCCGGTCTGGGAAGATCCCACATGCCATGGAGCGGCTGGGCCCGTGAGCCATGGCCGGTGAGCCTGAGCATCCGGAGCCTGTGCTCCACAACGGGAGAGGCCACAACAGTGAGAGGCCCACGTACCGCAAAAAAAAAAAAAAAAAAAAAAAAAAAAAAAAAAAAAAAAAAAAAAATCAGTGCTGTGGATTAAGTGATTTGTTTATCTCGCTCGGAAATAAAAGAGGGTAGAAGTAGGCTCACTAGCAGCAATATGCCAATGTTTAGTCTTATATGATTGAAACCTCTTGGAGAATAAATCCTGAAAATAGGGCTTAGAAATTCAAGGAAGTAGAAATAATAGAGGATGAAGAAAGAGACACAGAAAATGTCAAGTAAAACTATACCTCAAAACTGCTCTTATGTAGTTGATGAACTTTTTCTTGGCTCCAGCTACCTTTTTATAATTCATTTATGGAAGTTATAAACTCTTTCAGAGAATATATTTTCAGGGTTAAACTATTTTTTTAAGTTATCACATATGAAATGTGCTGATTCATTCTGGTATCATATAAATTATAAGTCAAGATTTGAAATATTGTCAACATGAGACTTTATGAGTAAAAACAATATCTCCAGGGTAAAGCAAGGAAATGGGTGTATATTTCTAGAAAGATGTAGCGAAAATCTGGAAAAATCAGAATTTCTAGAGATAGAAGTTACTGAAAATTTTTCAAATGACATATCTTTAGGTAATTATTTTCTCCCTTTGTGTTAAATCAAAAAGTTAGATTTAACTTTGGATTACAACACTTGTGATCAAAGGTATTAGTCCGTATTGTTTGCATAACTTTTTCTTTAGTTTGGTTGCAGAAATGTAGTATGATGATAAAGTATGAGAAATATGTAGCTTCTTGATGTAGATCTCATGAACATTTTTCAAATTTGCAAAAAAAGTTACCTCTCTCTTATAGAATAAACTCTCTGAGAAAAGAAAAACTTTTTATTGTCATAATCTAGGATGAGTTATTATAGATATTCCCTTAGAAAATAGAGGAAGCCCTTCTGTACTACTAAATACAATTTCACTATTAAGTATTCAAATTTTTGTGCCTATTTTTAAAGGTATGATGATGTAGGGCAAGCAGAACTGATTTCTCCATAAGGAGTACATAGCCACTTGAAATTTTTTAGGTCCTAAGTTACAAATTATTTCTGTGTGTCTTGTCAATCATCTCATCAATAAATTATCAACTCCAACCAAAAAAAATGTAAAGAATTTCTTCAATGTAAATTTCCTGGTGGACTTAAATATTGGTCATCATTTTCTTTGGCATGAAAATTCTTCCAAAATAATTCTCAGAAAAGGGTGCAATCCAATTTATACTATTTGCATTCTCTTCTTCTCTATTTTCCGTAGAATTGCATAGAGTCATTTGGTTCTGTCATCTTCTTATCTTAACTTTGTTCTAGTTCTGCAACTGTTTTCAGTTGTGAAACATGACAAAGTGAACCAAGGACTGGACTTATAATCAGAAACTAGAGGTTTGGCTTTGACACTATCATTTATTAACTGTAACATAAACTGAGCATGTAATCTAATTTATATGAGCCTGTTTCATTCCTGCTAAAATGAGAATAGTAATGTTTGTTGGTATAGTCATGATGGGTAACAAGACAGAGAGGAGACATGATGAATACAAAATGGCCTTACAAATTTTAGGGGGTGTACACATGTATTTATTATTATTTCAAAATAAATGACAACTTCTGCAAGAGAAATTTAAAAGCCCAATGAACTCAAGGTTGTACTTTTAATTTGATCTAGATATCTTTATCCTCCTTGAGTTAAATGCCTTTTCCCCTTTATGCATCAACATGGTCTTTAACTGTTTAAAAGTGCTTATTCCCTTTACAGTAATATACTTCATACCAATCAGTCCAAATAAGATTCATTCTTTTTTTTTTTTTTTTTTTTTTTTTTTTTTGCGGTACGCGGGCCTCTCACCGCTGTGGCCTCTCCCGTTGCGGAGCACAGGCTCCAGACGTGCAGGCTCAGCGGCCATGGCTCACGGGCCCAGGCGCTCCACGGCATGTGGGATCCTCCCGGACCGGGGCACAAACCCGTGTCCCCTGCATAGGCAGGCGGACTCTCAACCACTGTGCCACCAAGGAAGCCCAAGATTCATTATTTTAATGGAACTTTTGAGTAAAGGAATTATTTAAGTCAAAAATAGAGGCTAGAAATAATAACTGATATAAGTAATTGGGCACTCTATTCTGCCATCGGGTGCCTATTAACTTACCCTTGCTAATGCCAGTATTTGGAGAATTCAACTCCCCCTGAAATATGTTTCAAAGTAAAAAATATATATGAAAGAAATGAATTTCTTACACTGTCGCTCATAAATCTTTTTAAATGCAAATCTGATCAGGACACCCTTCTACCTGGAAACATCTTCTTTTTGTGCTCAAGGTAAACACAAATCCTTATATGGTCCTCAGGTATTTAACCACAAACTACTTCATCAATCTTATTTTCATTATCTCCTCACTACATGTCTTACACTTAGCTTTACCAAATTTTTTGCCATTTCTCCTAAACACATCATGTACTTCAATTCCTCAGAGAACATGATGCTTCCTCTGCCTAAAATGTCATTCTCTTCTCTTATTACCTAGTGAAATTCTAGTAATTTTTTAAAAATCCAGCTCAAATATCAATTCCTCTGTGAAGTCTTGCCTGATTCTCCTGGGAAGGTTAAACATCATTTCAGTATGCTCTCAGAGCACATGCTTCTAGAATAAGTCCCAATGCTCTATATAATGACAATTTGTGTGTGTGTCTACTTATTCCAACAGATTGTAAGCAGAGGCCCTATCTTGTTCTCTCTTTTTGTCTGCCACCTTGCAGTCTCTGGCACATATCAGGCTCTGAATAAATATTTGCTGAATGAATGATTGAATGATTCAGTCAGGGAGTCATTTAGCACTTTGTCAGGCCACACTACTTGAAGTAAAAAATCATCGAAGACGTGCATGGACCTAGAGACTGTCATACAGAGTGAAGTAAGTCAGAAAGAGAAAAACAAATATTGTATGTTAACGCATATATGTGGAATCTGAAAAAATTGGTATAGATGATCTTATTTACAAAGCAGAAATAGAGACGCAGACGTAGAGAACCAAAGTATGGATAGCAAGGGAGAAAGAGGGGGAGGTGGGATAAATTGGGAGATTGGGATTGATATATATACACTATTGATACTATGTATAAAATAGATAACTAATGAAAACCTACTGTATAGCACAGGGAACTCTACTCAGTTCTCTGTGGTGACCTAAATGGGAAGGAAATCCAAAAAAGAGGGGATATATGTATACATATAGCTGATTCACTTTGCTGTACAGTAGAAACTAACACAACATTGTAAAGCAACTATACTCCTATAAAAAATGTTTAGAAATAAAAAAATCAATGACAGCTTTTGAAAAGCAATCACCATTGCACAAACTACTTATTAAATGGGAAAAAGAACAACTTTTTAATATTTTGCTAATAAAATCAAACAATAGTAGATTGATAACTGCAGATTTCAGGCACCATGAGAAAAACATCCGTGGCTCAGCAAGATTAAATATTTCAGTTCTTAGCTTTGAGAAGAATCATAGAATCATATGGTAAAATTGCTGTTAAGGGTAATCTAGTCCAACTCCCCACATTGTGAACAGACGCCTCCAGTTTCCATATTCTCATTAATATCTCAGGTGAGATATCATATTGTGTGTGAGCAATTCTTATGTTAAGAAGTTCTTATTTACTTTGAGTTGAAATCTATATCTAGTATTCTCAACCCATTATTTTAATATATCCATTGAGGCCATGCAGAGTAAATCTAATATGACGTTTTCAAATATTTGAAACCTTTCTTACTCTAATTATTCCCCCAATCCCATAAGTAGTAACATGCAATTCCCTTGATTCTTTCAACTATCTCTTGTCTGATTCTAGTCTTGCACCATTTTTGTCCCCTTTCTTCGAATATTATAGTAGTTCTGGGTCACTCTGTATCACAACATTGATCATGTCATCTGATCATTGTTGACGAGAGTGGGAATGTTATCTCTCTCATTCTAGATACTGTTATTCTGTTAGCACAGTTTAAGATTTAATCTGATTTTTTTAAAATGTTCGTGTCACACAGTTGACTCATAGTGACCTTATGGAAGATACTATCTCTTTCTATCTAAGGATACAGTAACAGTTCACTGAGATACTATCTAATAATAATGTTAGAGAAGAAACCAAGTAATCTTCAGTAAAGAAGGAGGAAAAATTAAACAAAAGGGCAAAAATTGTGTGAATTAAATATAGACACCATGCACTGGCTAAAAACTATTGAAAATATTATGCTAAAATGCTAAATTTTTAGATTTTGCCACTTTCATATTGCAGACATATTAAGCAAAGTAGTTAGTAGTTTTTAGAACTACAGTATAATTTAAATTTCAGTATTTTTAGCATTTCCATTGAATATAGCACAACAATGTTAATAATTTATAAAAGCATATATTTTATGGAATTTGTGATTTCTCTAAGTTTGGATACATTCTTTATATTTAGAGATAAATTTGTTTCAGGAAAATATACCTTCAATTTTATAATAAAAATTCAAGGAAAAATATGATTTATATAGCAAAAAATATCTTAAGAAAACTTCCCTGGCATGAGTTTTGTCCAGTAAACAAGTAATGCATGTTATTTTCACTTCTTACTTTCTTGAATACTTAGGAATTTACTAAGTATGTGCAATATATTTACTGATGTGACTGGTTGTGTTTCATCTATTTGTTTGTAATTTTTAACTTTCTGTTTAGATTTTAAACCCTATAAGGCCAAGTCAGTTTTCTTCTTGTGTTGTATTTCTTCTTGTGTTCTTTTAGTGTTTTATGGTGTTATTATATACTCAAGGAACAAGCTTTGTCATTGAAGATTGGTTTGTGAGTGCTTGCTTTCCTCTCTTCACAAATGCATTTTGGATTAATGTGTATTGGTTAACCTCCCTTCAAACTTATATAGATTTTCCTTGTAGGTCTTTGAAACTGTGACATTTATCATCATATGTAGGCTTTAGATTGGAAGTTTAATCCTGAAAAGCTGCTTATTTCTTTTTTATACATTGGACCATAGCTTAGTCATGTGTGACTACGTAGATGGTAGTGGCACCTGTGTGAAACTTCATTGTTAGAATATAGCTAAATTTTCTATAGTTAGGATAACTGAGTTAATTAATCACAATTTTGAACTCATTTGCACTGTTCAGAAATTAAAATGAAATTCTGTACATTAAAATAATAAAGAATAAATGTTTCTAGTGGTTACTTTTATTTAAAAAATAGCACTCAAAGCAAGATTTAAAGGAATAGCCATATCTAGGTTCAGTTATGTGTTTTTTGTACTAATCTCCTGTCAATCACTGCTTAAAACCCCTTCCCACCACAGATTAAGTCATCCAGTATATTCATACTTCTACTCAAAGCCTGCTAGCTCTTATGTGTCTCAGCTCCAATTGTTTTTTAGAATAGTTTAGATTCAGGTATTTTGTAAGAGGATTTTTGTTTTAAACTACCAACTCTATCTGAGTTTTGAAAGTCCTACTTACTTAGTTATAATTCATGACTTTGGATAGATGTAGGTTTAACAACTACACTACTCTGTGTTTGTGACTTTGGTCAGTTTTCTTAATCTCATGGTCTTTGTTTCTAAACTAGGTGGACCTTATCAGATTGTTAAGGAAAGAATTGTGATATTTTATGAAGAATGCTAAATATTGTGCTTGTCATTAGTAAGACTCAGTAAATAATAATTATCATAACTTATTATCATTATCCTATCAGTTTTCTCTGTATCACCCATTTGAATTAGTATCTTCCCAGTCTCTTAAAGATTGTCCTGAATGTAGCTCTTGCTTCATTGTAAAACTAATTTCATTCCTTCAGGGATGAAACTGAGTTTTATTTTGGATTGCTTCCTGCTAATCTTAGGGAATATTCTTGGTTTACTTTTTGTACCTTCATGATAAGTCCTCTGAGGGATTAGAGTTCTTTCAAAGGATTATTTTTTCATTCTCCTGACCAAATTAGAAAAAGAAAGTCATACTATTTCTTCAGCCCAATGCCTAGCAGGGTGATTTCCCCATTAATTTTTTGTTTGTTCTTTTTTGGAGGGGCAAGAGCATGTAAAAAGTTACAAAGCTCTCCTACCATTTTTACCCATTTTATTTTTATTGTGGTAAAATAAACATAATATAATACTTACCATCTTCAACCATTTTTAAGTGGCACTCATATTGCTGTGCAACCATCACCACCACTCATCTCAAAAACGTTTTTGATTTTGAAAAATTTAAACTATACACATTAAATAATAACTCCATATTCTCTTGTCTCCCCCCATCCCCTGGAAACCATCATTCTACTTTCTGACTCTATGATTTTGACTTCTCTAAGCACCTCAAATAAGTGGAATCATACAGTATTTGTCCTTTTTTTTTTTTTTCTGCGGTATGTGGGCCTCTCACCGCTGTGGCCTCTCCCGTTGCGGAGCACGGGCTCCAGACGTGCAGGCTCAGCGGCCATGGCTCACGGGCCCAGGCGCTCTGCAGCATGTGGGATCTTCCCAGACCGGGGCACGAACCCGTGTCCCCTGCATCTGCAGGCGGACTCTCAACCACTGCACCACCAGGGAAGCCCAGTATTTGTCTTTTTTGCTTGGCTTATTGCACTTAACATAATATCCTCAAGGTTCATCCATGTTGTAGCATATGTGAGAATTTCCCTCCTTTTTAAGGCTAATATTGCACTGTATGTATATATTACATTTTGCTTATTCATTTATCCATCCATGGACACTTGGGTTTCTCTTGTGTTTTAGCTATTGTGAATAATGCTATTATGAACATGGGTGTACAAATACCTCTTTGAGGCCTGGCTTTCAGTTCTTTTTAGTATATACCCAGAAATGGAATTGCTGGATCATATGGTAATTCTGTTTTTAACTTTTGGAGGAACTGCCGTATGGTTTTCCACAGTGGCTATAACATTTTACATTCCCACCAATTGTGTACAAGCGTTCTACATTCTCCACATCCTGTCAACACTTGTTATTTTCTGGAGGGTTTTGTTTTGTTTGTTTTGTTTGTTTTGATAGTAGTCATCCTAATGAGTATGGGGTAGTATCTCATTGTAGGTTTTTTTTTTTTTTTTTGCCGTACGCAGGCCTCTCACTGCTGTGGCCTCTCCCGTTGCGGAGCACAGGCTCTGGACATGCAGGCTCAGCAGCCATGGCTCATGGGCCCAGCCGCTCTGCGGCATGTGGGATCTTCCCGGACGGGGGCACGAACCCGTGTCCCCTGCATCGGCAGGCGGACTCTCAACCACTGCGCCACCAAGGAAACCCCTGATTGTAGTTTTGATTTGTATTTCCCTAATAATTAGTGATGTTGAGCATCTTTTCATATGTTAATTGGCTATTTGTATAT
Organism: Mesoplodon bidens; assembly: GCF_964165515.1. Classification (NCBI taxonomy): domain Eukaryota; kingdom Metazoa; phylum Chordata; class Mammalia; order Artiodactyla; family Ziphiidae; genus Mesoplodon; species Mesoplodon bidens. Next base: position 61,852,797 of record NC_138161.1, on the reverse strand, counting down.
CTTCTTTTGAGAAATGTCTATTCAAGTGTTTTGTGTATTTTTGAATCAGGGTGTTTGTTTATTCGTTGTTGAGTTTTAGGGTTCTTTGTATATTCTTGATATCAATCCCTTATCAGATATATGATTTGCAAATGTTTACTCCTATATGTTCCTTTTTTACACTGTTGATAGTGTCTTTTGATGCACAGATTTAAAAAAAAAAATTATGACGTCCAATTTGTCTGCTTTTTTTTTTGTTGCCTGTGCCTTTGGTGTCATATCCAAGAAACCATTGCTAAATTCAATGTTGTCAAGCTTTTATGCTATGTTTTCTTCTAATGTTTTATAGTTTTAGGTCTTGCATTTAGGTCATGGATCCATTTTGAGTAATTTTTGTATATGGTGATAGATAAGGGTCCAATTTCATTCTTTTTTATAGGGATATCCAGTTTTCCTAGCACCATTTGTTGAAAAGACTGTCTTTCCCACTGAATGGTCTTGGCACCCTTAATGAAAATCATGTGACCATAATATGTGAGGATTTATTTCTGGACTCTTGTGTATTTTATGGTTCCATATGTCTTTCTCTATGTTCTACCACACTGTTTTGAATACTATAACTTTTTCGTAAGTTTTGAAATCAGGAGATATGAGTCCTCCAGCTTCATTATTCTTTTTCAGGATTGATTTGGCTCTTCAGGAATATTGTGTATTTGTCTTTTACACCATAATTGTTTTTGTATGATGAATAACATGTGATTTTTATAGTTTTTTATACATCAAACATCTGCACTTCTATCCCCAGCAAATATTCTAAAATATTTATGCAACTTGTTCTTTTTTGTAGCTACTATATAACTTATCTCCTCCCCCTCACCATATCTCCTGCATCTACATACTTTCCTTTTCCTATTACTCAGGTTTAAAAAATCACAGGTTTCTTTAAAGACCTATAAAGTGATTTCTTCATAATATCCAATCATATCACTCATTCAACCAATAATTTATTGTGTGCTTAATGTCAAAGCAATTTTATAGAAATAACTCAATCTGGACCTTATTACATAAAACATGCTATTATTTTGCCTTTTATTTCACATGAAAAATTCTATAAAATATATTTTTAAAAGGATTAGGACCACCAAATGGACCCAAGAAGTCATGATCCTTACCACTGGTTAATTTAACTCATTTAAAACAATTGAATTTTCCCACTTCTCTTGAAAGCTCAAAGGGAGACAATTTTGTCTTGATAGTATGACACTAACTTATCTTTTGATAAATATGTTAAAAGCAACCAGTCTGATGTATTCAGGGTTGGATACCATGCCCTAATTTTTGTTGACTAGTGACCTCTAAAACTTATTACATTTGAGCCCACTTAATATCAAATCACCTAATGGAAGCACATTTCTTTCTACCAAATCATTTTGTACTAATTCAGTACAATTTTGTCCATTTAATATCAATTGACACTAAATGATTTCCTGTGCAATGTCAATTGAAAATCACTGATTTCCTGCTAATACAGCACTTAGTGTCAATTTCTGTGTGCAGCAAAAGCATTTTTTCAATTAACTACACCATACAATTTTTTGTTTTTAGTTGTTTTCATGTCCCGTAAGACAATAGTTTTGTGAAACAAAGACATAAGAAGGAGAAAAAGATGACTTTCTTCCTTGTCATTTAATAATTTAAATATAATGGTTTCATTTCTAACCTATAGGAGGTCAGAAGCTTATTGGAAAACTGGAATATATCAAGCAAGGTTGCAGTAAATTGGCGTTAGCAGTAAATAGTACTGTATGTTTTGGGACATTGTATATACTAGGCTATATGTAGAAAAATGTTTTGACTAACAAAAAAATTCTTACTAGTATCTCCTCTCGTGATTTAGCTCAAGAAGACCTATTATTGAATAGAGATGAGGTCATTTAAATATTCTCTTATTAGAAAAATGAGGCAATATTACCTTCACTAATTCATGAAAATTCAGAAAGATTCGTGGCTAGGTTAACACAGATGAAGCTGTTCTTCTGATAAGATAATATCAGGTTTACTCAGCAAGTGCAAGTATTTCTGTGTTACTCAGTATATCTCTCCCATTTTGGATGGTGATGGGGAAGGAAGGAAATTGGAGTAGACTTGCCCTGTCCTAGAGAATAAGGAAGAGATGTATATAAAAACATAGAAAATTATTCAAAGCTATAAATAAAATAAGTGTATATTGAAAGTTTATTCAAATACTAAGCTATTTAGCCAAATACATAATAAGATACCTAATTAGAATAGGGCATAGTCTCTTCCTGTAATAGAGCTCAACATCTGATGAGAGAGAAAATATTCACAAATGAGAAATAATTAAATAACAATAAACTTTAAGTGATAAATTGTGGGACACGGTCTGTAAGTGGTGTATGTCTTTAGATTTTTTTAAAGATCAATATGTACTGAAGGTGCTCTAGGGTGAATCATTGAGTTCTATACTGAAGGAAGCTTCTGGTCTGTCTTGGCAAGAAGGACAGAATAAACTCTCATTAAGTAGCTAAGTTTTTCTTTTTTTCTTTCAGCCTTTTTATACTGTTTGATCCTTCTTATACTTATACTGTTTGACTCCCAATTGACATTAGCTCTATTTTTGAATAATCCTGATTAAAAGAGATTTCAGCAATATTTCAAAATCATATTTTTTGAATGTGTGGTACATGTTAGTTATAGTGATAGGCACTGGGAATAAAAGAGAAGTAAATATAGTCCTTTCTCTTGAGGAACTTCACTCATAGGAGTGGAATGATATATGCACACACAGATATTAATATTATGTAATAATAACTTGATGGTATGCAACAGTATGCTACTGGTAAACAAAGGATGGCACCTATTGCAGCCTGGAAATTCAGGAAAACTTCTTGGTGTCTGTAGAGATATAGGAAATGATCCTTGAAAAATGAATAGGAGATGACTAGATGAGGGAGGGAATATCTCTTAGGTCAGAGGGAACTGCGTGAGTTAAAGCATGGAGATTATAAACATGGTGTGTGTGGGGAGCCATTATACCCAAACAAACATATATGTTACAAAGTTGGGATCATAACATATATACTGTTTTGTAACATTTTCTTCATTTAATAGCATACACTGATCATTTTTTCCCAGATTTTTAATTATTTTCACAGGACTTTAAAAATATTGCTACATGGTATTCTGTCACATGTTGCAAATAGTTTTTTCTGAATTTATTATTTGCCTTTTAATGTTGTTTGTTTTTGCTATATAGAACTTTTCATTTTTTATATGTTCAAATCTACTATTTTTAAAAAAAACCTGCTGCATTTTCCTAATGGCTTCTGCCTTTGCTCTTATGCTTAGAAAGACCTCTCCCACTTAGATTAAAAATCCTCCTATATTTGCTTCTAGTTCTTTTATGGTTTCATTGTTTACATATAACTCTTTAAACCATCTGGAATTTTATTTTGATATACAGTGTGAGATAGGCTCTAAATTTACTCTGTTCTAAATATTTAACCAGTTGTCCCAGCACCATCAATTGAAAAATCTATGTTTTCCCTGTTGATTTGAAATGCATTATTTATCATATGCTAAATACTTAATTTACAAATGGGTTTGTTTCATGCCTTTCTATTCCATTTCCAGCCTTTCTATTTTTTCTCTTCAGTTCTTTCAGTTTCTGTATTCTTTACTTGGACTATGCTATTTTAAAAATTGTGGCTTTTACAATACAGTTTAAACCTGTTAATGAGAGTCCCCTTTTATTATTTTTTCATTTAATAAGATTATTGACTATTTTCATCCAGTTAATCTTCCATAAGAACTTCAGAATAACTTAATCATGGTCCCCGCCCCCCCCATCCCCCTACACCTCCTGCCCAACTTTCAATTTCATTGGACTTCTAATAGGGGTTGCACTACATTTATGAGTTCTTTTGGGGAGAACTGACATATAGGTTTATTAGGTCGAAAGACTAGAATTGAAACTTTAGGTGAAGGGTCCATTTTAGTTATAGTGACTATACATTACACCTGTAAAGAAATGCCTGTGTTTGACAACAGGTGTTTTTTGTTGTTATTGTTTTGGTTTGGGGATTTTTTTTGCTCTTGTTATTTTTGCTTTTTATTTTCTATATTTTTCTTTTTATAAACCCACATGTATTTTTCATGTTGAAAAAGAAATTCTTTAAATTTTTTGTTTACCTAATCAAGGAACAGAAGTGAGAAAAGAAGGGAGAGATATTGCTAAAGGGAGGCACAAGGTCAAGGGTATTTGTATTAGAGTGAAGGTGATTTACATGTTCTGAAAAATAAGGAACCAGTAAAGAAGACACTGAAGATAAGGGAAGAGAAGTGATAATTGATAGAGCAAAGTCTCAGAGATTTTAGGAGGGTATAAAAATCAAGTATACAAGTGAAGGGATTGACTTCAAGTAGAAGGATAATGATAGTGCGTTGGAAGATAAATAAATGAAAATACAACATGCATTGAGTCTATCTGATTATCACAATAACTCTATGATTAGGTATTATTGTTCTACGGATGAGGAAATTGAGTTCTAAAGATACTAGGTGAAGAACAATTAATTTTCAGAAAACTTTGGTGAGATGAGATCTGAGATTCATACAGTTGAAGTAAGTGAGACATTTATATATTAATAATGAAATGATTTCAAACTACCAGGAGTTATTTGGGATAGATTGTCATTAAGCACAGTACAGTGAACAGCAGAAAGTGGATGAGGGAGAATCGTCATAAATAGTCCTAGTGAGAATAGACCTTATTTAACTTACTTCAATTTTCTCCATTTTAAAATATCTTGCCTTGACCCCCAAACTAAACATTAGTTATTTCTTAAGCTTCCCAATGAGGCTTGAAATCTGTAAAAATACTCATTCCTGTGTCTTCCATGTCTCTCATTAAATGTCTCTAGATATTTAGATATATCCCTGACTTTGTAACATTCCTTTTACATCAATGCGTTTTTCTGTTTATACAGTCTTCAATCTATCCACTTAAATTTATTATGCCAATTACTTTGGGTTAGGCATTGTTAACACTGGGGACACAAATACAGAAGAGGTTTCAACTATTAATGCAGACTCCTTCATTATGATATTTCAGAATCTGTAAAATTTCATGTCATAGGAGAATCGGGAAATATTTATGCAAAATATTCACATAGGTATCAAGCCTGGGAGCAAACACAGAGCTTATTCTGATTTTAACCCTTCATTTTACAGGGGAGAAAACCTAAGTTCACAGATATTAAATTATTTTTTCCTATAAGAATTACATTAAATAATCTCTTTTCTTCAATAGGTACAATTTTGATTATGTGATTCAATGAATCATTTTTCTTGATATATTTAAATATGTCTGATTTTATTTTACTCCTATTATTGTGAGAATCATGCATTTCCAATTTAAAAAAAGTCCTGTGCTAAATTTTGTATCTGAAGTAAACCTTCATAATAACATCAAACAATAAGGCAAACTTTTATAATTTTAAATCAATATAGTCCCTTTTAGTAACAGTAGCTACGAACAGTAACTACTACTACTACTACTAACAATAATAATTAGATTTAATTGTACTTCCTAAGTGAATAAATATGCAGCATGCTGTTTTGTTTAAAAATAATAATGTCGGGCCTCCCTGGTGGCGCAGTGGTTGAGAGTCCGCCTGCCGATGCAGGGGATACGGGTTCGTGCCCCAGTCTGGGAGGATCCCATATGCCGCGGAGCGGCTGGGCCCGTGAGCCATGGCCGCTGGGCCTGCGCATCCGGAGCCTGTGCTCCGCAACGGGAGAGGCCACAACAGTGAGAGGCCCGCATACCGCAAAAAGAAAAAAAAAAAAAAAAAAAAAAAAATAATAATAATAATAATAATAATGTCAAGGCATATAAAGGCACGTTTTATGTGGAATTGTTAAGCCCTTGCTGTTGAGATTGAAGTGTATGAGGAAGTTCTTCTTAAAATTTCTTTCAAAACAGCTAACTATACAGTTAAAATTCCCAGCATTAGCAACCAGTTCCTTTCAAATAGAATGACTTATTAATACGCAAAAGAGATGTGATGTACATGCTCTACTCTTTTAATATCCCGTGTGACTTAATTTTTGAGACTGTTTTCCCAAGACACCTATCCAGACGGTGTGTCTTGAGTGGAAAGATGGGATTAACCAATAGGTAAGGTTTTTTTTTTTTTTTAAACATCTTTTTTGGAGTATAATTGCTTTACAATGGTGTGTCAGTTTCTCTTTATAGCAAAGTGAATCAGTATACATATACATATATCCCCATATCTCTTCCCTCTTGCATCCCCCTCCCTCCCACCCTCCCTATCCCACCCCTCTAGGTGGTCACAAAGCACAGAGCTGATCTCCCTGTGCTATGCACCTGCTTCCCACTAGCTATCTATTTTACATTTGGTAGTGTATATATGTCCATGCCACTCTCTCACTTTGTCCCAGCTTACCTTTCGCCTCCCCATATCCTCAAGTCCATTCTCTAGTAGGTCTGCGTCTTTATTCCCGTCTTGCCCCTAGGTACTTTTTAAATTCCATATAATGTGTTAGCATACGGTATTTGTTTTTCTCTTTCTGACTTACTTCACTCTCTATGACAGACTGTAGGTCCATCCACCTCACTACAAATAATTCAATTTCATTTCCTTTTATGGCTGAGTAATATTCCATTGTATATATGTGCCACATCTTCTTTATCCATTCATCTGTCGATGGACACTTAGGTTGGTTCCATGTCAGGGCTATTGTAAATAGAGCTGCAATGAATATTGTGGTACATGACTCTTTTTGAATTATGGTTTTCTCAGGGTATATGCCCAGTAGTGGGATTGCTGGGTCAAATGGTAGTTCTATTTTTAGTTTGTAAGGAAACTCCATACTGTTCTCCATAGCGGCTGTATCAATTTACATTCCCACCAACAGTGCAAGAGGGTTCCCTTTTCTCCACACCCTCTCCAGCATTTATTGTTTGTAGATTTTTTGATGATGGCCATTCTGACCAGTGTGAGATGATATCTCATTGTAGTTTTAATTTGCATTTCTTTAATAATTAATGATGTTGAACATTGTTTCATGTGTTTGTTGGCCATCTGTATGTCTTCTTTGGAGAAACGTCTATTTAGGTCTTCTGCCCATTTTTGGATTGGGTTGTTTGTTTTTTTGATATTGAGCAGCATGAGCTGCTTGTAAATTTTGGAGAGTAATCTTTTGTGAGTTGCTTCATTGGCAAATATTTTCTCCCATTCTGAGGGTTGTCTTTTGGTCTTGTTTATGTTTTCCTTTGCTCTGCAAAAGCTTTTAAATTTCATTAGGTCCCATTTGTTTATTTTCGTTTTTATTTCCATTTCTCTAGGAGGTGGGTCAAAAAGGATCTTGCTGTGATTTATGTCATAGAGTGTTCTGCCTATGTTTTCCTCTAACAGTTTAATAGTGTCTGACCTTACATTTAGGTCTTTAATCCATTTTGAGTTTATTTTTCTGTGTGGTGTTAGGGAGTGTTCTAATTTCATTCTTTTACATGTAGCTGTCCAGTTTTCCCAGCATGACTTATTGAAGAGCTGTCTTTTCTCCATTGTATATTCTTGCCTCCTTTATCAAATATAAAGTGACCATATGTGCATAGGTTTATCTCTGGGCTCTCTATCCTGTTCCATTGATCTATAATTCTATTTTTGTGCGAGTACCATACTGCCTTGATTACTGTAGCTTTGTAGTATAGTCTGAAACCAGGGATACTGATTCCTCCAGCTCCATTTTTCTTTCCCAAGATTGATTTGGCTATTCGGTGTCTTTTGTGTTTCCATATAAATTGTGAAATTTTATGTTCTAGTTCTGTGAAAAATGCCAGTGGTACTTTGATAGGGGTTGCATTGAATCTGTAGATTGCTCTGGGTAGTATAGTCATTTTCCCAATGTTGATTCTTCCAATCCAAGAACATGGTATATTTCACCATCTATTTGTACCATCTTTAATTTCTTTCATCAGTGTCTTATAATTTTCTGCATACACGTCTTTTGTCACCTTAGGTAGGTTCATACCTAGATATTTTATTCTTTTTGTTGCAATGGTAAATGGGAGTGTTTTCTTAATTTCACTTTCAGATTTTTCATCATTAGTATATAGGAATGCAAGAGATTTCTGTGCATTAATTTTGTATCCTGCTACTTTACCAAATTCATTGATTAGCTCTAGGAGTTTTCTGGTAGCATCTTTAGGATTCTCTATGTATAGTATCATGTCACCTGCAAACAGTGACAGCTTTACTTCTTCTTTTCCGATTTGGACTCCTTTTATTTACTTTTTCTTCTCTGATTGCTGTGGCTGAAACTTCCAAAACTGGTGAATAATAGTGGTGAGAGTGGACAACCTTTTCTCGTTCCTGATCTTAGTGAAATGGTTTCAGTTTTTCACCATTCAGGACGATGTTGGCTGTGGGTTTTTCATATATGGCCTTTATTATGTTGAGGTAAGTTCCCTGTATGCCTACTTTCTGGAGGATTTATATCATAAATGGGTGTTGAATTTTGTTGAAAGCTTTCTCTGCATCTATTGAGATGATCATATGGTTTTTCTCCTTCAATTTGTTAATATGGTGTATCACATTGATTGATTTGCGTATATTGAGGAATCCTTGCATTCCTGGGATAAACCCTACTTGATCATGGTGTATGATCCTTTTAATGTGCTATTGGATTCTGTTTGCTAGTATTTGGTTGAGGATATTTGCATGTATATTCATCAGTGATATTGGCCTGTAGTTTGCTTTCTTTGTGACATCTTTGTCTGGTTTTGGTTTCAGGGTGATGGTGGCCTCTTAGAATGACTTTGGGAGTGTTACCTCCTCTGCTGTTCTGGAAGAGTTTGAGAAGGATAGGTGTTAGCTCTTCTCTGAGTGTTTGATAGAATTTGCCTGTGAAGCCATCTGGTCCTGGGCTTTTTGTTTGTTGGAAGACTTTTAATCACAGTTTCAATTTCAGTGCTTGTGATTGGTCTCTTCATATTTTCTATTTCTTCCTGGTTTAGTCTCGGAAGGTTGTGCATTTCTAAGAATTTGTCCATTTCTTCCAGGTTGTCCATTTTATTGGCATAGAGTTGCTTATAGTAATCTCTCATGATCCTTTGTATTTCTGCAGTGTCAGTTATTACTTCTCCTTTTTCATTTCTAATTCTATTTATTTGAGTCTTCTCCCTTTTTTTCTTGATGAGTCTGGCTAATGGTTTATCAATTTTGTTTATCTTCTGAAAGAACCAGCTTTTAGTTTTATTGATCTTTGCTATAGTTTCCTTCATTTCTTTTTTTTTTGTTTGTTTGTTTGTTTTTTGTTTTTTTTTGCGGTAGGCGGGCCTCTCACTGTTGTGGCCTCTCCCCTTGCGGAGCACAGGCTCCGGACGCGCAGGCTCAGTGGCCATGGCTCACGGGCCTAGCCGCTCTGCGGCATGTGGGATCTTCCCAGACCGGGGCACGAACCCGTGTCCCCTGCATCGGCAGGCGGACTCTCAACCACTGCGCCACCAGGGAAGCCCTATAGTTTCCTTCATTTCTTTTTCATTTATTTCTAACCTGATCTTTATGGTTTCTTTCCTTCTGCTAACTTTGGTGTTTTCTTGTTCTTCTTTCTCTAGTTGGTTTAGGTGTAAAGTTACATTGTTTATTTGAGATGTTTCTTGTTTCTTGAGGTAGGCCTGTATTGCTATACACTTCCTCTTAGAACTGCTTTTGCTGCATCCCATAGGTTTTGGGTCATTGTGTTTTCATTGTCATTTGTTTCTAGGTATTATTTGATTTCCTTTTTGATTTCTTCAGTGATTTCTTGGTTATCAAGTAGTATATTGTTTAACCTCCATGTGTTTGTATTTTTTACAGATTTTTTTTCCCTGTAATTGACATCTAGTCCATAGTGTTGTGGTCGGAAAAGATACTTGATATGATTTCAATTTTCTTAAATTTACCAAGGCTTGATTTGTGACCCAGGATATGCTCTATCCTGGGGAATGTTCCATGAGCACTTGGGAAGAAAGTGTATTCTTTTGTTTTTGGATGCAATGTCCTATAAATATCAATTTAATCCATCTTGTTTAATGTATCATTTAAAGCTGGTGTTTCCTTATTACTTTCATTTTGGATGATCTGTCCATTGGTGAAAGTGGAGGGTTAAAGTCCCCTACTATGATTATGTTACTGTCGATTTCTCCTTTTATGGCTGTTAGTATTTGCCTTATGTATTGAGGTGCTACTATGTTGGGTGCATAAGTATTTACAACTGTTATATCTTCTTCTTGGATTGATCCCTTGTTCATTATCTAGTGTCCTTCTTTGTCTCTTGTAATAGTCTTTCTTTTAAAGTCCATTTTGTCTGATACGAGAATTGCTACTCTAGCTTTCTTTTGATTTCCGTTTGCATGGAGTATGTTTTTCCGTCCCCTCACTTTCAATCTGTATGTGTCCCTAGGTCTGAAGTGGGTCTATTGTAGATAGCATATGTATGGGTCTTATTTTTGTATCCATTCAGCTAGTCTATATCTTTTGGTTGGAGCATTTAATCCATTTACTTTTAAGGTAATTATTGATATGTATGTCCCTATTCCCATTTTCTTTATTGTTTTGGGTTTGTTATTGTAGGTCTTTTCCAACCTTTGTGTTTCCTGCCTAGAGAAGCTCCTTTAGCATTTGTTGTGAAGCTGGTTTTGTGGTGCTGAATTCTCTTAGCTTTTCCTTGTCTATAAAGGTTTTAATTTCTCTGTCAAATCTGAATGAGATCCTTGCTGGGTAGAGTAATCTTGGTTGTAAGTTTTTCCCCTTCATCACTTTAAATATGCCCTGCCACTCCCTTCTGGCTTGCAGAGTTTCTGCTGAAAGATCAGCTGTTAACCTTATGGGGATTCCCTTGTATGTTATTTGTTGTTTTTCCCATGCTGCTTTTAATATTTTTTCTTTGTCTTTAATTTTTGATAGTTTGATTAATATGTGTCTTGGCATGTTTCTCCTTGGATTTATCCTATATGGGACTCTCTGTGCTACCTGGGCTTGGTTAAAAAAACAAAAAGAATATATCCTTTCCCATTTTAGGGAAGTTTTCAACTATAATATTCAAATATTTCCTCAGCCCCTTTCTTTTTTCGTCTTCTTCTGGGACCTCTATAATTCGAATGTTGGTGCGTTTAATCTTGTCCCAGAAGTCTCTGAGACTGTCCTCAACTCTTTTCATTTTTTTCCTTTATTCTGCTCTGCAGTAGTTATTTCCACTATTTTATCTTCCAGGTTGCTTATCCATTCTTCTGACTCAGTTATTGTGCTATTGATCCCTTCTAGAGAATTTTTAATTTCATTTATTGTGTTGTTCATCACCGTTTGTTTTGCTCTTTAGTTCTTCTAGGTCCTTGTTAAACGTTTCTTGTATTTTCTCCATTGTATTTCCAAGATTTTGTATCATCTTTACTATCATCATTCTGAATTCTTTTTCAGGTAGAATGCCTATTTCCTCTTCATTTGTTAGTTCTGGTGGGTTTTTACCTTGCTACTTCATCTGCTGTGTGTTTCTGTGTCTTCTCATTTTGCTTAACTTACTGTGTTTGGGGTCTGCTTTTAGCAGGCTGCAGGTTCATAGTTCCCGTTGTTTTTGGTGTCTCTCCCCAGAGGCTAAGGTTGGTTCAGTGAGTTGTGTAAGCCTCCCAGTGGAGGGGACTAGTGCCTGTGTTCTGGTGGATGAGCCTGGATCTTGTGTTTCTAGTGGGCAGGTCCACATCTGGTGTTGTGTTTTGGTGTTTCTGTGGCCTTATTATGATTTTAGGCAGCCTCTCTGCTAATGTGTGTGTTTGTGTTCCTGTCTTGCTAGTTGTTTGGCATAGGGTGTCCAGCACTGTAGCTTGCTGGTCGTTGAGTGGAGCTGGGTCTTGGCGTTGAGATGGAGATCTGTGTCGGATTTTCATTGTTTGATATTACGTGGAGCTGGGAGGTCTCTTGTGTACCAATGTCCTAAACTTGGCTCTCCCAACTCAGAGGCACAGCCCTCATGCCTGGGTGGAGCACCAAGAGCCTGTTAACCACACAGCTCAGAATAAAAGGAGAAAAAAAGAGAGAAAGAAAGAAGAAGATAAAATAAATAAAATAATATAAAGTTGTTAAAATAAGAAATAATTATTAAAAACAATTGTTATAGTATTAAACAAAAATAAAAGAAAGAAGAGAGCAACCAAACTGAAAAACAAATCCACTAATTATAACAAGTGTTAAAATTATACAAAAAAACAAAAACAAAAACAAAAAAAACGGAGATACAGAACCCTAGGATAAATGGTAAAAGCAAAGCTATACAGACAAAATCACACACAGATGTATACACATAGACACTCACAAACAGCGTTAAAGGAAAAAAATATATATATTGTTGCTCCCAAAGTCCACCGCCTCAATTTTGGGATGATTTATTGTCTCTTCATGTATTCCACAGATGAAGGGTACATCAAGTTGATTGTGGGGTTTTAATCCACTGCTCCTGAGGCAGCTGGGAGAGATTTCCCTTTCTCTTCTTCGTTCGCACAGCTCCTGGGGTTCAGCTTTGGATTTGGCCCCGCCTCTGTGTGTAGGTCGCCTGAGGGCATATGTTCTTCGCTCAGACAGGATCCTGTTAAAGGAGCAGCTGATTCAGGTGCTGTGGCTCACTCAGGCCTGCGGGAGGGAGGGGTACGGATGCAGGGCGAGCCTGTGGCGGCAGAGGCCAGCGTGACGTTGCAACAGCCTGAGGCGCGCTGTGTGTTCTCCCGGGGAAGTTGTCCCTGGATCACGGGACCCTGGCAGTGGCGGGTTGCACAGCCTCCCGGGAGGAGGGGAGGTGTGGATAGTGACCTGTGCTTGCACACAGGCTTCTTGGTGGCTGCAGCAGCAGCCTTAGTGTCTTATGCCCATCTCTGGGGTCTGCACTGATAGTCACAGCTGGCGCCTGTCTCTGGAGCTCCTTTAAGTGGCTCTCTTAATCTCCGCTCCTCGCGCACTAGGAAACAGGGGCCAGAAAAAGTCTCTAGCCTCTTTTGGCATCTCCAGACTTTTTCCCAGACTCCCTCCTGGCTAGCTGTGGTGCACCAGCCCCTTTAGGTTGTGTTCACGCAGCCAACCCCAGTCCTTTCCCTGGGATCTGACCTCCGAAGCTGGAGCCTCAGCTCCCAGCCCCCGCCCACCCCGGCGGGTGAGCAGACAAGCCTCTAGGGCTGGTAAGTGCCAGTCGGCACCGATCCTCTGTGCGGGAATCTCTCCGCTTTGCCCTCCACACCCCTGTTGCTGCACTCTCCTCCATGGCTCTGAAGCTTCCCCCCTCTGCCAACCACAGTCTTCGCCCGCAAAGGGGCTTCCTAGTGTGTGGAAACCTTTCCTCCTTCACAGCTCCTTCCCACTGTTGCAGGTCCCGTCCCTATTCCTTTGTCTCTGTTTATTCTTTTTTCTTTTGCCCTACCCAGGTACATGGGGAGTTTCTTGCCTTTTGGGAGGTCTGAAGTCTTCCGCCAGCGTTCAGTAGGTGTTCTTTAGGAGTTGTTCACGTGTAGATGTATTTCTGATGTATTTGTGGGGAGGAAGGTGATCTCCACGTCTTACTATTCTGCCATCTTGAAGCTCCTCCCCAATAGGTAAGTTTTAATGAGGAGCATAGAGAGGTAGATTCCAAGTACAGGGATAATCTAAGGGACAAAGTGGAGGAGTCTAAGTAGCCGGATGTGTAATGAGGATTGCAATCTGTTCTTACTTCCATTAAGGGCTTTATCAAATTATATTGCAATTACATTCCTGCCTCTCCACCTAGGTTGTAAACTTTTCCATGTCAGAGAAGGCATATTTCATGTCTTTGTCAATAGCATCTACCGTAGTTCCTGGCAAATAATTAGGGTTCAGTAAATATTTATTGAATGACTAAAGGAAAAAAGGAGAATCTAGGAGATCAGGTTTATTGCAAGGAAGAAAAAGGGAGAATCTGAAGACAAACACTATCAGGTACATTTTTTTGCCTTGACCACCTTTGCCTTATGCCAGCAGTAGATCTCTGATTTAGTCCTGTGAGAAGTGGACAACTGTAGAAGTTTTTTGTGTACTACAAATTAGACTGTATCATAGTTGGGAAATAGGATGTAGATAACAAATACAAATGACTAGTTCTCTTAAAACATAATTTAATAAAATATGTTTATCTCTAAATTAGTAGTCTTTTAGTATTTGATTCAGAAAGGAGATATAACTTGGAATCGTCATTAAAATCCTAACTGAGCTTGCATGATTGAATTAGCAGTGCTTGGAAGTATTGTTTAGTAATGTTCTGACAGGAAAGAAAATTTGCTTTATTTTAGCATCATTCCCACCACCTCCCCCAACCAAGTCCATCAGCAGTGTAATGTAAAATTAGGAAAGAGAGAGAGAAAAAGGAGAAAGGGGAAAAAACTGTAAAGGTTGGAGATATTACAAAGAAATGAAGTGGAAGAGAAGAAAAATTAAAAAGGAAAGAAAGAAGTACAAAGCGAAAGGAATTGTTGAAAACTTCATATTGTAAGTTTATCCAGTTTTGGGTTAGTCCTGAATAGAGTGTGGAGGGCTATCTATATATCCAGCGTTACCGTGGTTGAAAATGACTGAAACAACGCCTTGCCTATAATTTGTGTATATACAGGACTGAACACTCCATTATATGGAATTATTCTGTGATCAAGCGCCTTATTGTTTTTCTCCTTCCTTCCTTCCTCTCCCTCCCTCCCTCCCTCCCTTCCTCCCTTGTTTCCTTCGTTACATTTTTTTCCCTTTTTTTCTCTTTTCTTTTCAGGAAGCAGGGTATATAGATTTTATTAGAGGATAGCTGTTTGGAGATTTAGACTGCAAGGTTTTACACCAACTCTTGGAAATGAGTTTCTGTGTAGTGCAATAAGCCCGAGGGTTTGTGCCTTTTTCTTACTTTCTTTCTTTCTTTCTTTCTTTCTTTCTTCCTTTCTTCCTTTCTTCCTTTCTTTCTTCCTTTTTTCCTTTCTTTTCTTTTCTTTTCTTTTTTTTGGTTTTATACATGAACAAAGAAAGACAAAACACAAGAGGGTCTTTCATTTGCCATTGTCCACTTCCTTGGGTGCCATTTCTTTCTTTGTTCAGAGATGAAGATTCTGTGTATTCTTCTCACACTGAGCACAGCCAGTTTTTCTTTTGTTCTATTTTAAAGGGTATAATATTTCTTGAACTGAGGGACACATTTATAATATAATTTTAAAGGAGATTTTTATTTATTTATCATTTTCATGGAAGATTTCTCTAAATTTTTGACAAGAGATATTTGATATTTGGTAACATTTATCTGTCTTCATTTTAAGGATCTCCATGGCACTGAAATTTCTGTTTAAAGAATTTGAAGAATGCTCAATTATATAGAGCCCATGCAACATGTTTCCTTATCCGTATTCTGTCATGTCATTTATTTCTTTCTAAATGTTAAACAGGGTTGCTAAAAAGCTGTGTGTGTGTGTGTGCTTGTGTGTGTGTGTTTTAATGGAGGAAAAGTAGAGACAGAGGGAAATTGAGCACTCACTGCATTCCAGCCAATAGGCCCATTTCTAAGGAGAGGGATTTTATTCCAAAGAATCTGTTTTTAATTCTTCACTTTTAAATTAACAGTTTTTAAAAATATTTGTTACAATGTGATTGAAACTAATTTAAATAGAAATTTTCACCTTTTTGATTTATTTTCTGTTGTAATCAATTGGGCATTGCATTAATATCTGTGTAACTTTTGTATAACCCCAAATATTGTATAAATCAAAAATCTAAACATTTTCCTTTGTCACGTCAGAAATTATATACATTTGGAAGACAAACGGTTCATATCATACTGGATTTTAGTTGCTTATCACTAGTATGAACTTGGAATAAATATTATTTTTAAATAAGTATTCTTAAAGAACTGAGATTTATGGCAACTTTCCTTATACCAGGTACTTATATCTTGTCTCACATAATGCTCTGAACATCTCTTTGCATTCTATAAACTTGTTTCTGTAAACTCAACTTTATAGAAGATGAAATTGAGGCCCAAAGAGAGTAGGTAAGAACTAAGGTGAATCAGGTCCTAATTACAAATCTCTATCCACTTCTTTCCATTTCCACTGCTGCCTTCTTAGTAGAGGTTACCATGATCTTCATCATGGACCACTGGGTTAGTCCCCTAACTGGTCTTCTCACTAACTGCCTTGCTGCTTGCAATCCGTTCTGCATGAGAAACAGGTTTATTCTTGGATGATGTCCAAGAAGTATGCTTCAGTGACTTCCCATTTCACTTAGAGTAAAATTCTGTAAGGTCTATCTCTCCATTTCTCTTTAACCTCATCTCAAAAGTACTCTCATTATAACTTAAAACGTTCTAGCCACATTGATGTCATTTTTGTTCCTAGGCAATGTCAGGTGCTTTTCTTCTTTGGAGCATTCATACATACTGTTACCTGCCCTGGCTTTCTGCATCTTTGGATGGCTCTCATCCTAAGATACCACTTTTTTAAATAGTCACCCTTCCCCCTTGCCTGGATCTCTGTTAGTTATTGTCAGAGGACCTTCTTAATTTGTAATTAACTATTTTGTTTGTTTACCGTATATCCTCCCCTCTCCTCATAGTACACTGAAATCTCTATGAGGACAGAAATATTCTATTTTATTTGTTGCTGTTGTACAGTGTCCAGCACTGTAGGCACTCAGTAAATATTTGCTAGAAGAATATATAACTAAATAAATATATACATACATACATACATATACATACATACATTCTCCACTCTAATGTGATTTTATATTAATAAAATGTAGTCATAAAATTTATCCTTTTGGTAATGTACATTTTATTCTTTACCTCTTTGGGTATTTTTATTGTCCTTTAGCAAAGTTTGGAATATGTAAAATGATGGCACTTCTTTTATTTCCTTTGAATATTATTCCTTGCTCAGAACATGTTATCTTCCTGCTAGGCCAACCCAAAATATATTGTGGCTTTATGTTTTAGCAAAATATCTAAAAGAGCCATAAATTATAGGGTCATTAGCTGAAGGACACCTTAAACCCCGTCTATTCCCATTACCTCTTTGGAGCCTGAGCCTCCTCTGCAGACCCTCCAGCAAGTGGTCCTGGAGACAGTGCTTGGACATCACCAGGCTCAAGGAACTAAGTACCTTTTAAGACAACCCATCTAATTTTTTTTTAATTTTTAATTTTATTTATTTATTTTTGGCTGCATTGGGTCTTCATTGCTGTGCATGGGCTTTCTGTAGTTGTGGCAAGCGGGGGCTACTCCTCTTGTGGTATGTGTGCTTCTCATTGTGGTGGCTTCTCTTGTTGTGGAACATGGGCTCTAGGTGCACGGGCTTCAGTAGTTGTGGCATACAAGCTCAGTAGTTGTGGCTCGTGGACTCTAGAGCACAGGCTCAATAGTTGTGGCTCACGGGCTTAGTTGCTCCATGGCATGTGGGATCTTCCTGGACCAGGGCTCAAACCCATATCCCCTGATTGGCAGGTGTACTCTTAACCACTGCACCACCAGGGAAGTCCAACCCATCTAATTTTTAATCTGTTTTAATAGCCTGACATTTATATCTAGAGTTTTAGGCATTAATATATTCCAAGTTTCTCCTATTAAAATTTCACTGTTTATGCCCTTATATTAATTTGAATTTTTTCAGTTTGACCTAATTTTGTTATTTCTTTTTATTTTAAAACTCAAGGCAATATTTTTCCTGAATTAGTAATTTGGGGGGGGGGGTGTTTAGACTTTTAGCCTGTTAGTAAACTTAATGAGGAGAGTCAGAGTATTTGAAAATTTCCTGCAAAATAGTTCCATCGATATTTGTTTCCATTTCTCATTGTGCCAGATCAGTCAGTCACTGTATTCAGATCATAATCAGTGTAATGTTTCAAGTAAAATTCTGAACTAAATGTATTTTCTTCTTGATTCCTCTGGAAAACACATTAATTTTATTGAGAAAATCGAGTAAAATATAATTTATGACTGCAACTTCTTAAGATATTTCTCTAATATGTTTCATTATTTAATTTCCCAAATAATGCATACTAATTTTGAATAATGTAGGGATACCATTTTCTGAAATAAAAAAAAAAGATAGAAAGAAACGGAAAAGAAGAGAAAATCAGAGTATTTTAAATAAAGTGTATTATGTGTGTTCTGAATGCCATCACACTTTCAATGCCCAGGACTTTGCTAACTCACAATTAGCTGTTGAGTAAATACTTATTCAAAACTTGCTGTGTGTTCTACTGCTAATCCCGTTTTCTCAGCTGTATACTCAACCTTTTCTTCTTAGCATATAAACTTGTGCAAGCATCATTCATCAAATATACACAAAAAGTAAGCAAGCAACAACAAAAAGAAAGAAAATCCTTTTTTAAAAGATTTGCTATTACCATTTTCTTCTCTCTCATTTCTATTCAAACCTTCAGGAAGGAATTTTTACTTCTTCACTTCTCATTCTCTCTACAGTCCACTGAAAACTGACTTCTGTCCTTAGACTGTAATTTAAATTATTCCCACCAAGATAAGAAGTCATATAAATGTCAAATTCAATAGAATATATTCAGTCTTGACCTTACTTTATATCTTGGATGTTTTTAACATTTTTGACGGCTCCTTTCTTTTGAAACTCTGTCTTCCCATTGGTTTCACGATACATTTTGATTTTTCTCCTGGCCCTCTCTGGCCTCTCTTAAGTTTCCTTTGTAGGCTTCTTCTTCTTCCTGTCCCTGTATGTTTATTCCTCCTCCCCTCCCCCCTCTTCTCCTTCTCCTCTTTTCTCTCCTTTTTCTTCTTTCTCATCCTCCTTCTCTTCCTCCTCTTTCTTCTCTTCTTCTCCCTCTCCCTTATCTTCTTTGCCTTCTACTCCATCTTCTTCTCCCTTCTCCTCCTCCTTCTCTTTCTTCTTCCCTCTCTTGCCCTCACATCACACCTCTTCTTTAGGTGATTATATTCACATCTTTTGTTTCACTCATCATCTTTATTTTGATGACACTCAGATCTCAGCACATATCTTAGCACTTCCATCTCTCTCCAAACTTATACATACAGCTGGCCACTGGATATCTTCAGCCAAGACCTCCATAGGCACTTCAAACTTAACATGGCTCAAACTGCAAATTTTATCTTCACTCTAAAATGTGATAATTCTTCTCTCCTTCCCATATCTTTGAATGTCAGTATCATCCACCAAGATGTCTTGGAAAAAGCTTTATTCCCCTACAGTTTCCCCGTAGATCTGCTATGCTGGGTTTAAAGCCAGGGCTAGGAGAGAATGTATGTTTCTATTAGAGGAAATCTATCATCAATACCTCACCAATATTGGAAAAATAACTATGACAATGTTCCTGATGACGAGTAGGTAAAATAAAAAGAAAAACTTCTTTTTAAGATACATTGAACATTTGAGAGGTGGAACGGTCCTTGAACATTCTAAAAATTCCAAATATTGATCTTATATGTGAAGAAACAGTCCTAGAAAGGGGAGAAGAATATCTAATATGAAGACATGTTAATGAGCAAGCATGGATTAAAATGGAGAGTCACTTCAGTAATGTTTGTATCTCTTTGTTATTAGAAACAACTGATTTTCCTCTTTGTCCCCAATGTATGTGATGGCAAACTTGTTTTTGGTAGGGGATAAATCAGGGCATAAGAGTATAGGAGGCAGTGGAATTTACCATAAATTTAAAAATTTAAGAGTTATTTCTAAGTTGCCCTCCAAAAAATTTACTCCCCCATGCACTATGTCTGCTATCTTTTTCTTATATGATCACCAACCCTGAATATTATCCAATTTTAAGAAGTTTGTCAACCTGATAAGGGAAAATGGTATGTGTGTATTGTCAGGTTGAACATCTTTTCCTATGTTTCTTGAATATTTATATAGTTTTTCCTTAAGACATGTTTCCATTTCCTCTGACCATTTTTCTACTGGGTTTTTTGCATTTTTCTTCTTGACTTTTTTTGTTTGTTACTTGGGTTAGGTTTTCTTCTGGAATGCATTCTTAAGATATATTTTTTCATGCTACATATTTTTTCCTGTACTATTTTTATGTAATTGTTTCATTAAATAGGAAATGTACAAATTACTGTGTAGCCCTTAATCTCTATGCTTGAAAACTATATGAGTAAAAACTCCTTGGTTTTCTTCCCACCTCACCTGAATCCAAAAATAATGACTTATCTTCTGAGCTTTTGTTTGAGAACTAAAATTTTACTTTAACAGCCAATCAGTCCAGGTGCATAGATTATCCTATTTACCAGTTCTCCCTACCATACTTCTATCCTTTTTCAGGCAGTGAGGACAAATCAGGTAAAAATTGTTGGGTTTTGCTATTACAACCTTAGACTATGTCTTAGCTTGGGCTGCTATAACAAAAATACCATAAATGGAGTAGCTTATCAACCAGGAAATTTAGAGGCTGGAAGTCTGAAATCATGGTGTCAGCATGCTCAGGTTCTGGTGAGAACTGCTTTCCAGGTTGCAAGCAGCTCACTTCACATTGTATCCCCACAGGGAGTGGGGGAAGACCTACCTAGCTCACTGGCCTCATCCCATATCTGAGGGCTCCATCCTTATGACCCAGTTACTTTCCAAGTCTCCCCCCTCACATTCTAATATCACCATAGTGGGGGTTAACATTTCAACATATGAATCTGGGGGAGACACAGATATTCAGTCCATGATAGTCTAGAATTGGCAACTAGGGATTATGTTTGTGCCTACTGATGTGGCTTTTCCCTCCAGACTCCTCTTTTCTCCAAGGACTGTGTGTTTTTTATTTTCCTCTTCTTCTTTACATTGTACTAAGTGCCAATTTATTACTAAAGGTAATTAGTTTTGGGAAACTAACATGATTTTGTCTTTCCTTTCCTACTTTCCTCCCAGTAAAGAATAAACAAAATGGTGAGCATTGACCATTTACCTTACCCAGCTAAGTAAGTTTGCTTAGCTTCCTAAGCAAAGCCTTCCTAAAGGAGGGCTTTCTAGTCTTGTCTTTTGTTTTAATACCCATACTCCCATCTTAAGATTGGCACACTTCTCAGTGAATGTTCTTCTAAATTGGGAGCTATTCAGTTTGTTTCAGGACTTTGCCCACTCAATTTTTTAAAAACTATTTCTGGTGGGAGAGAATGTTGCAAATTAGGAGCTATATCAGTTGTCTCTCTTTTCTTGGCTTCCACTTTTCTAAAATTATGGAAGTAAGTTGTATCCCTTCCTTTTATTAATTGTCCCTAGTAGTATTTTGTGGGGTGGGGGGGATAGGTGAAAAAAGCTGTCAGAAGCCTCCAAATCAAAAAAATTTTTTTTGGAAATAAAATATGTAATGTATATGTGTGTATTCTCATTTAAAAATATTATGGAATCTCAAGTTTACACAAAAGAAGACAGTATGATATAATAAATCCCTAGCTTCAGTATCAATAAGTGGTCAATAAACCACATCCACACTCAATTATTTTAAAGCAAATCTAAGATATCATAAAATTTCATTCATAAAAATGTCAATATTTCAGATACAGCTTTTAAAGTTCTTTCTTGGTCCTAAAAAGAGTTTTCTAGAGAAATCCTCTCTGTAGGCTTTCTTTAAATTAACAGCCTGATTCATCTGTAGCCTATTTTATGACTTTGTCTAATCAGAATACCTAGGGAGGGTGCCAGGAGTTCAGAAAGGGACAGATAGCCCACATTGAGGTAGCATTCTCCCACAGTCATGCATGAAGGTGGGGCACCAGCTCACATTTTGCAGAATTCTAATGCAATATCACAACCAGAATATTGACATTGATTGGTTCAAGATGGCAGATTAGAAGGACATGCGCTCACTCCCTCTTGCGAGAGCACCAGAATCACAACTAACTGCTGAACAGTCATTGACAGGAAGACACTGGAATTCACCAGAAAAGATAGCCCACATCCAAAGACAAAGGAGAAGCCGAAATGAGACGGTAGGAGGGGCACAATCACAATAAAATCAAATCCCATAACTGCTGAGTGGGTGACTCACAAAGTGGAGAACACTTATACTACAGAAGTCCACCCACTGGAGTGAAGGTTCTGAGCCCCACGTCAGACTTCCCAACCTGGGGGGTCCGGCAATGGCAGGAGGAATTCCTAGAGAATCAGACTTTGAAGGCTAGCGGGATTTGACTGCAGGACTTTGAAAGGACTGGGAGAGACAGAGAATCCACTCTTAGAGGGCACACACAAAGTAATGTGCCCATCGGGAACCAGGGGAAGGAGCAGTGACCCCACAGGAGAATGAACCAGACTTACCTGCTAGTGTTGGAGGGTCTCCTGCAGAGGTGGGGGGTGGCTGTGACCCACCGTGGGGACAAGGACACTGGCATCAGAAGCTCTGGGAAGTGCTCCTTAGCATGAGCCCTCCCAGAGTCCACCATTAGCCCCACCAAAGAGCCAGGTAGACCCAAGTGCTTGTTCACCTCATGCCAAACAACCAACAGGGAGGGAACAGCCCTACTCATCAGCAGACAAGTGGATTAAAGTTTTACTGAGCTCTGCCCACCAGAACAACACCCAGCTCTAACCACCACCAGTTCCTCCCATCAGGAAACTTGCACAAGTCTCTTAGATAGCCTCATCCACCAGAGGGCAGAGAGCAGAAGCAAGAAGAACTAAAATTCTGCAGCCTTTGGAAGGAAAACCACATTCACGGAAAGATAGACAAAATGAAAAGGCAGACGACTTCGCACCAGATGAAGGAACAAGATAAACCCCCAGAAAAACAACTAAATGAAGTGGAGTTAGGTAACCTTCCAGAAAAAGAATTCAGAATAATGATAGGGAAGATGATCCAGGACCTCGGAAAAAGAATGGAGGCAAAGATCGAGAAGATGTAAGACTTGTTTAACAAAGACCTAGAAGAATAAAAGAACAAACACCTAGAAGAATTAAAGAACAAATGAACAAAGATGAACAATACAATAAATGAAAAATAAACTAGAAGGAATAAATAGCAGAATAACTGAGGCAGAAGAACAGATAAGTGACCTGGAAGACAAAATGGTGGAATTCACTGCCATGGACAAGAATAAAGAAAAAAGAATGAAAAGAAATGAAGACAGCCTAAGACACCTGTGGGAAAACATTAAACGCAACAACATTCACATTATAGGGGTCCCAGAAGGAGAAGAGAGAGAGAAAGGACCCGAGAAAATATTTGAACAGATTATAGTCGAAAACTTCCCTAACACGGAAAGGAAATAACCACCCAAATCGAGGAAGCACAGAGAGTCCCAGGCAGGTTAAACCCAACGAGAAACACGCCAAGACACAGAGTAATCAAATTGACAAAAATTAAAGATAGAGAAAAATTATTGAAAGCAACAAGGGAAAGATGACAAATAACATACAAGAGAATTACCATAAGGTTAACAGCTGACTTCTCAGCAGAAACTCTACAAGCCAGAGAGGAGTGGCATGATATACTTAAAGTGATGAAAGGGAAGAACCTACAACCAAGATTACTCTACATGGCAAGGATCTCATTCAGATTCTATTGAGAACTCAAAAGCTTTACAGACAAGCAAAAGCTAAGAGAATTCAGCACCACAAAACCAGCTCTACAACAAATGCTAAAGGAACTTCTCTAAGTGGGAAACACAAGAAAAGAAAAGGACCTACAAAAACAAACCCATAACAATTAAGAAAATGGTCATAGGAACATACATATCGATAATTACCTTAAATATGAATGGATTAAATGCTCCAACCAAAAGACAGAGGCTCGCTGAATGTATACAAAAACAGGACCCATCTATATGCTGTCTACAAGAGACCCACTTCAGACCTAGGGACACATACAGACTGAAAGTGAGGGGATGGAAAAAGATATTGCATGCAAATTGAAATCGAAACAAAGCTACAGTAGCAATACTCATATCAGAAAAAATAGACATTAAAGTAAAGAATGTTACAAGAGACAAGGAAGGACACTACATAATGATCAAGGGATCAATCCAAGAAGAAGATATAACAATTATAAACATATATGCACCCAACATAGGAGCACCTCAATACATAAGGCAACTGCTAACAGCTATAAAAGAGGAAAGCAACAGTAACACAATAATAGTGGGGGACTTTAACACCTCACTTACACCAATGGGCAAATCATCCAGACAGAAAATTAATAAGGAAACACAAGCTTTAAATGACACAATAGATCAGTTAGATTTAATTAATATTTATAGGACATTCCATCCCAAAACAGCAGATTACACTTTCTTCTCAAGTGCGCACAGAACATTCTCCAGGATAGATCACATCTTCAGTCACAAATCAAGCCTCGGTAAATTTAAGAAAATTGAAATCATATCAGGCATCTTTTCTGACCACAATGCTATGAGAGTAGAAATCAATTACAGGGAAAAAACGTAAAAAAACACAAACACAGGGAAGCTAAACAATATGTTACTAAATAACCAAGAGATCACCAAAGAAATCGAAGAGGAAATCAAAAAATACGTAGAGACAAATTACAACAAAAACACGTCCACCCAAAACTTATGGGATGCAGCAAAAGCAGTTCTAAGAGGGAAGTTTATAGCAATACAAGCCTTTCTCAAGAAACAAGAAAAATTTCTAATAAAAAATCTAACCTTACAACCTAAAAGAACTAGAGAAAGACGAACAAACAAAACCCAATGTTGGAGGAAAGAAATCATAAAGATCAGAACAGAAATAACTGAAATAGAAACAAAGAAACAATAGCAAAGATCAATAACACTAAAAGCTAGTTCTTTGAGAAGATAAAATTGATAAACCTTCAGCCAGACTCATCAAGAAAAGGAGGGAGAGGACTCAAATCAATAAAATTAGAAATGAGAAGTTACAACAGACACTGAAAAAATAGAAAGCATCCTAAAAGTCTACTACCAGCAAATCTATGCCAATAAAATAGACAACTTTGAAGAAATGGACAAATTCTTAGAGAGGTATAACCTTCCAAGACTGACCCAGGAAGAAATAGAAACTATGAACAGACCAATCAGAAGTAATGAAATTGAAACTGAGATTAAAAACCTTCCAGCAGAAGAAGTCCAGGACCAGATGGTTTCACAGGTGAATTCTATCAAACATTTAGAGAAGAGCTAACACTCATCCTTCTCAAAGTGTTCCCAAAAAGTACAGAGGAAGGAACACTCCCAAACTCATTCTATGAGGCCACCATCACCCTGATACCCACCCAGACAAAGATACTACAAAAAAAGAAAATTACAGACCAATATCACTGGTGAATGTAGATGCAAAAATCCTCAACAAAATACTAGCTAACAGAATCCAACAACACATTAAAAGGATCATACGCCATGATCCAGTGGGATTTATCCCAGGGATTCAAGGATTCTTCAGTATACGCAAATCAGTCAGTGTGATGCACCATATTAACAGACTGAAGAAGAAAAGCCATATGATCATCTCAATAGATGCAGAAAAAGCTTTTGACAAAATTCAACAACCTTTTATGATAAAAACTCTCCAGAAAGTGGGCATAGAGGGAACCTACCTCAACATAATAAAGACTGAAAGTGAGGGGATGGAAAATCCACAGCAAACATCATTCTTTTTTTTTTTTTTTTTTTTTTGTGGTACGCGGGCACTCACTGTTGTGGCCTCTCCCGCTGCGGAGCACAGGTTCCGGACGCGCAGGCTCAGCGGCCATGGCTCACGGGCCCAGCCGCTCCGCGGCATGTGGGATCTTCCCGGAACGGGGCACAAACCCGTGTCTCCTGCATCGGCAGGCGGACTCTCAACCACTGCGCCACCAGGGAAGCCCAACAAACATCATTCTTAATGGTTGAAAACTGAAAGCATTTCCTCTAAAATCAGGAACAAGACAAGGATGTCCACTCTCGCTACTATTATTCAACATAGTTTTGGAAGTCCTAGCCATGGCAATCAGAGAAGGAAAAGAAATAAAAGGAATACAAATTGGAAAAGAATAAGTAAAAGTGTCACTGTTTGCAGATGACATGATACTATACATAGAGAATCCTAAAGATGCTACCAGAAAACTACTAGAGCTAATCAATGAATTTGGTAAAGTTGCAGGATACAAAATTAATGCACAGAAATCTCTTGCATTCCTATACACTAATGATGAAAAGTCTGAAAGAGAAGTTAAGGGAACACTCTGATTTACCATTGCAACAAAAAGAATAAAATAGCTACGAATAAACCTACCTAGGGAGACAAAAGACCTGTATGCAGAAAACTATAAGACACTGATGAAAGAAATGAAAGATGATACCAACAGATGGAGAGATATACCATGTTCTTGGATTGGAAGAATAAATTTTGTGAAAATGACTATACTACCCAAAGCAATCTACAGATTCAATGCAATCCCTATCAAACTACCAATGGCATTTTTAATGGAACTAGAACAAAAAATCTTAAAATTCGTATGGAGACACAAAGACCCCGAATATCCAAAGCAGTCTTGAGGGAAAAAAATGGAGCTGGAGGAATCAGACTCCCTGACTTCAGACTATACTATAAAGCTACAGTAATCAAGACAATACGGTACTGGCACAAAAACAGAAACATAGATCAATGGAAGAAGGTAGAAAGCCCAGAGGTAAGCCCACACACCTATGGTCAACTAATCTATGACAAAGGAGACAAGGATATACAATGGAGAAAAGAAAATCTTTTCAATAAGTGGTGCTGGGAAATCTGAACAGCTACATGTAAAAAATGAAATTAGAACACTCCCTAACACCATACACAAAAATAACCTCAAAATGGATTAGAGACCTAAATGTAACACCGGACACTATAAAACTCTTAGAGGAAAACATAGGAAGGACACTCTTTGACATAAATCACAGCAAGATCTTTTTTGATCCACCTCCTAGAGTAATGGAAATAAAAACAAAAATAAACAAATGGGACATAATTTAACTTAAAAGCTTTTGCACACCAAAGGAAATCATAAACAATATGAAAAGGCAACCCTCAGAATGGGAGAAAATATTTGCAAACGAATCATCGGACAAAGGATTAATCTCCAAAATATATAAACAGCTCATGCAGCTCAATATTAAAAAAACAAACAAGCCAATCCAAAAATGGACAGAAGACCTAAATAGACATTTCTCCCAAGAAGACATGCAGATGGCCAAGAAGCACATGAAAAGCTGCTCAACATCACTAATTATTAGAGAAATGCAAATCAAAACTACAATGAGGTATCACCTCACACCAGTTAGAATGGGCATCGTCAGAAAATCTACAAACAACAAATGCTGGAGAGGGTGTGCAGAAAAGGGAACCCTCCTGCACTGTTTGTGGGAATGTAAATTGATATAGTGTTATGGAGAACAGTATGCATGTTTCTTAAAAAACTAAAAATAGAATTACCATATGACCCAGCAATCCCACTACTGGGCATATACCCAGAGAAAACCATAATTTAAAAAGACACATGCACCATAGTGTTCATTGCAGCAGTATTTACAATAGCCAGGTCATGGAAGCAACCTAAATGCCCATCAGTAGGCGAATGGATAAAGAAGATGTGTTACATATATACAATGGAATATCACTCAGCCATAAAAAGGAATGAAATTGGGTCATTTGTAGAGACGTGGATGGATCTAGAGACTGTCATACAGAGTGAAGTAAGTCAGAAAAACAAATATCTTATATTAACGCATATATGTGGAGCCTAGAAAATTGGCACAGATGAACCGATTTGCAGGGCAGAAATAGAGACACAGATGTAGAGAATAAACGTATAGTCACCAAGGGTGAAAGTGGCGGGAGGGGGGGTTGTGGTGCGATTAATTGGGAGATTGGGATTGACATATATTCACTTATATGTATAGATAACTAATAAGAAGCTGCTGTAAAAAAAATAAAATGAAATACAAAAAAAAAAAAGAATATTCAGATAGGTAGAAGAACACAGAGCATTTATAGTTTCAAACTGCTTGCCTCATTTAGCCCTGGTCTGTTGTATTTTTTTCATTAAAGTATGTATGCAAATCAATTCAATAAATATTTATAGAGGTTTACTGTGAATCACACAGTTTCCTAGGTACTGCAGATATTGCAGTGAACCAAAAAAGTACTCTCATGGAGTCTATAGTCTGGTGTTAGCTTTGAGAGGTGGCTCTAAAAGTCAGTGTCTGTTTATCAAAGAATGTTTCTCAGTGGGTTTTTTTGTCTTTTTATTTTTTGTATTTTGTTTGAGTAATTAAAACATTTCTCATTAAAACATTGGCTTAAGCATCTTGTCAAGAAGTCTGGTGAAACAAAATAAAACAAAACAAGACAAAACAAAGTAGCTCTTTACTGTATGATCTCATTTATAAGCTTATAAAGATGTAACTTGATAAGAATCTGAGGAAACAATTTTAATGTAAATCTTATTGACTGTTTTAATGACGTCACTTCTTGTAGTCCTTTTATGAGGAAGACAAAATGTAAGTAATGGGGAGAAGTTTAGCTAGAGCTATGTTTGTTTACCTGCTGTGTGATAGGTCTCAAATGACCTATATATTATTTCAGGTAGAAATTGTTGCTTATTATTTTAATGTAGGTTTGATTGGAATGTGACTAATTACCTAAGAGGCTTATACAAGAAACATAAAACAGGGATATTCTAGATCTGCTAATTAAGATAAGCAGTATGGAGTAAAACCAAGGTATGGTTTTTGCACAACTAAAGAAACATACCGTTTCATTACTATATGATAGGGTTGATAAAATTATTTTGGGCTCAGTTGTCAATAAATCTCTTCAGGAAAAGTTTTTGGTATAAATTAATACTTAAGATAGCAATCTTCATTGCAGCAGGCAAAGAAAAAAAACAAAAATAAGCTATCACAAAGAGATGTAAATTGAACTACCCATTGAGGAAATATGTGATCACTAATGCTTTCCCAGATTTCTTTTATGTTAAAGGTTTTAAAATTTTAAATCTTGTACTACTATATTCATATTGTCACCCACTTATACAAATATATGTTGAGGAAATGCTGTGTTATAGGTATTGTGTTGGCATTTGGAGATGCAGTGGTGATGAAAAGAAGCATGGCTTATGGATCTTACAGCCTAATTGAGATAGATGTGTGTATTTACACACACACATATACACATATACTCACACACATAAACACATTAAATAATCACACAAATATATGAATATTTACCTTCAGTTAATGCTACCAAATTGTGGTTAATTTTGTACTGGTAAGAAATATCTAGTTTGCTGAGATTTATATTTCAGTAACTTTTTCCAGATTTAAACTTGCTTATGCCTAGTTTTCTTTTCACCTACAGTTTCAATTACAAACTGAATCACTGCTGATTTGTATCCATGAAAGTTACTGAGACTTCTTATTTTGTAGAAAGTTTATACGCAGGAATATTTTCCATTAGTACAATAGATTGACAGATGCCTCAATTGCCTGGAATTTATGTCACCAAGGGAAAACAGTGAATAGTGAATTAAAAGCATTAGATCATTGGGTTAATCATGTTTTGACAGAGTATCATTACTATCCTTTAAATAAGAAAAAAATTAAGTTAGAAAAATTTTAACAAGTTAAAATTAACCAGGGACTATAAAGGAAAGTAATTTTAGCAGAATTATTTATGCCCTCAATCAAAGTTTTTAAACAAACAAACAAACAGGCCAAAAAAGTTGTATATGTGGCATCTTCTCATTTTTTGAAGATGATTCTTTCCATCCTTTGTTCTTTAATCTCTTCATGAGCAGAAGCACATAAACTGGTAATGGAGCCAAGGGTGCTCAATGTCTTGGCACTCATTAACTATGGCAATTAGCACTATTTAGATTGATATATTTCCAAGATGAAAGCATGAATGGGACCAGACAAACAAAAATGATGATGGCATTTGTGAAGGTGGAATGACATTGACCAAAAAGTAACACAAAAGAAATAGAGCTCATTTTAAGAGACTTGGATTATTTAAAAAATTGATTACATGATAAGACTGTTTCAATATATCTTCAATTCCCCGAGGACTTATTAATGCTTCAGTAGCATTGAAGTAAAATTAAAAGACACCAGAGCAGTCTGCTTTAATAGATTGCTGGCTTGAACCCCAATACATAATGTTCTTGTAATAGTTTATGGGTGACTGCAGTAAATTGATAGTGAATATTTTCCATTTTTTGGCTCTTCATATCAGATCTGCTGTTATAGAACATTTTGTTCTGAGAATATTATGAAGGCAACTGATCTAGTTTAGAATTTGCTTGACAATTTTAGTATAATGTTAACTTTTCTCACCTCCAAATTGTATGATTTTTGTCCTTTGAGCTGAGGTCAAATTATAGTTAGTTTGGACTTCAGCAGTTTACTCACTTCACTTCACCTACTCTGACTAAATATTTTTTTAAGTACTGCTGTAAAGAAAGAAAAATATAATTTTTCCCAATTCTTTTGTTACCTTTGTCTACTTAAGATAGCAGTTTAAATCTGTCCTTCTTGACGGAGAAAACAATCTGAGATGTATTAATTTGGAACTTAAATAGTTTGTTGTTGAATGATTAATGATCATATTTGGGGATTGTATTTTAAGAAGAGAATTCTGATACACCAAAAGAAATTACTATATTTTAAACACAATGAAGGCTGAGAATTGCCTGGCATTTAATGAACTGAATTATCTAATATGGGCTGCCCTGAGGCATTTAGTGCATGCTCTATTTTTTTTTTAGTTTTCCAAACTCAAATATTCATACTGTACATATAATAAAAACAAGTTACAGATTTAATAGAAATTGAAATGGTCTCAATGTTAACATTAGACCCATGGAAAATTAGAGGATATGTAAGTACCTTATTCATTATTTTAGTCTTCAGTGTGCCTAGGAACATGTGTTTCATATAAAAGTTATATTACAAAATTAATGGACTAAGGGCAGAAAGAGAATTTAGAGAAAGGTTAAATGAAGTCTGGATATATACTGCATGCAGGTGGAAGATGTTTGAAGAACACTTATGGAACAAAGTGCAGTATCTTCCTACGAAGGTCCAAAAGTGACAGGAAGAGTCAATGTGGTTATGTAAAACTGCAGTGAAACTTCTGGTCAGACAGAGAGCTCTGAAGAGGTGGCAGTGAAGCAATAAAATGAAAAACTGAGCAAACAAAACAGTACAGCGAGGAGTTAGAAATAATTAGAAAAGAAATAAAAATGTCTCAACAGAAATAGGAACAGCAAAAATTCAGGGATGTTAATGCAGAGTAGCCCAGCCGACAGAAAAAGATTTTAAAATTTTGTGTGTAAAAATCAGACAACATGAATGGAAGTGAAGTACTTGCTCTTTCCTGTAAGAGTTGAAGAGCAAGATATTCCTGAGCAACACAACTCTGCTCTAGGATTAGTTGCACTTTCTCAAATGAATTTTGAAGTAAAAAGCTGAAGGCCGAATGCCTTCAGCCACCTGAAGTACTCAGGGTCTTATGTAATACATTTACCTTTAGTGTTTGATGGCTTATACAAAAAGACAAATATAATTTTAAAATTTATATGTGTGTGAATATGATTATGCTACCCCTATGGATTACCAAAAATAATATGAATAACAGTCAGTCAGCAGAGTCAATTTAGCCTCAGTATTTTAAAAACCCTTCAAAATATTTTGTTAAATTCCATGAAAGTGGTTTCAGTGACAAAGGTTTCAGACCCTTGCAAATGATAATGAATTCGGAGATATATAATGAGAAACACTGTAGTCAGGCCTAGACAGATTTAGATAAACTAATGACCCAAGTAGTTGATGGCAGCCACAGTCTTTAACTTAGTGTAAAGGAATCTTAAAAGCAGTTCAACGAAGAAATATTTTCTTTCTCTCCTTTTTCTTTTTAAAATATTTAATTGTCTTTTTTAAGGCTGATAAAGAAAAGATGAAATCTAAGGACTTCATTGTTCTATACTCATTATATTCTCTTTTCTCTATACATAAATCTGTTTTTCTTCTTCATGCTTATTCATATCCTTCTTTAAATAAACATGTATGTATAACATATATTAGTCTTTCTGTATGTACATATACAAACGTGCATACTCTCTTCCACTTATGTTCATTTAGTGAGTCTTTTAAAACATTTATTGAAATAATTATTTAGGGTGGGTTTTATATCAGATAGTTTTATTACAAATGAAAGACTTCCCTTCTATTACATGGAAGCTTCTTTTAACACTAAATTGAGGCGGAACTGTATTGCTACAGTATAACTTTGTATGGTTGGATGTCCTATTAGTTGTAGAACTTAATTAAATTTTTACAGGCTGTTAGATGGAGTAAAGGGCAAGTTGCAGTCATGGACTAGAGATTTTTCATCCCTTATTTATTTCTATAATTTGTACCTTACATTAATGGTCAATTTTTATCTTGTTACAAAAGTCAACATTATATGTGTGTGCTATTTGATTTTTCCTTCATATATTTGGAATGCCATTTTAATTTTATTTATTTATTTATTTGGCCATGCCGTGTGGCTTGCGGGATCTCAGTTCCCCGACGAGGGATCGTACCCAGGCCACTGGCAGTAAAAGCTCCGAGTCCTAACCACTGGACCGCTGGGGAATTCCCTGGAATACCATTATTAATTTAGAGTATTTTTAAGAGAAATATTTAACTGTTTTTTCTAGGATAATAGCTTGCAGTAGTACAAAGAACTTGATGTTTGAATTTCAGATATAATCATCCTGATTTCTCATTAAAATCAGGCTTAAACCTATGAAGGTTAGCAGGAAAGACAAAACCAACCTTATCACTAAAAAAAACACTATCTTTCTCTAACAAGCTTACTGTAAAATGTATATATATTTTTTCTAATATTTCATATAAATAGCATATATATATATGTGCACATACACGAAAATTTGTTAAAAAAAACCTACACTTATGCAAAATTAAAAACATTACTAAATAAAGCTTCTGTGTAATGAAGCTGTTCTTTTCAATGATGTCCTATAAAGTGAAAATTTATTTAAATTTTTTTGTAAAATTAATGCACTTGACTCACTGTCAAACATGACTCCCTATTAAAATAAACAAATTTGCACATGTTCTACTATACAAACTGAGGAGGTCTGTTTGAAGGATAATGCTATTATCCTTGTTCTGCCATCAAGGTCTACTTCTACAAATCAAAAAATCCACTCTCCTCCTTACTCAAAAAGTCACCATCACTTAAAATTGGTGTATCCTAAAAAACAAATGAACAAACATAACCAAACAGAAACAGAGTCATATATACAAAGAACAAGCAGGTTGTTCCCAGAGCAGAGGGGAGTGGGGGTTGGAGAGAGAAATAGGTAAGGGGGATTAAGAGGTACAAACTTTCAGTTACAAAATAAATGAGTCATAGGTATGAAATGTACACTGTGGGAAATGTAGTCAATAATTATGTAATATCTTTGTAATTTTGACAGAGGACAACTAGACTTATGGTGATCATTTTGTGTACCAGGAGCTAACTTAGTGTTGTAGATCAATTATACTTAAAAAATAAACAAACAAACTCATAGGAAAAGAGATCAGATCTGTGGTTAGCAGAGGTGGGGGGGTGGGATGGGGGGGAGGAGAAATTTGATGAAGGTGGTCAAAAAGTACAAACTTGGGCTTCCCTGGTGGCGCAGTGGTTAAGAGTCCGCCTGCCGATGCAGGGGACATGGGTTCGTGCCCCGGTCCGGGAAGATCCCACATGTCGTGGAGTGGCTGGGCCCGTGAGCCATGGCCGCTGAGCCTGCGAGTCCAGAGCCTGTGCTCCACAACGGGAGAGGCCACAACAGTGAGAGGCCCATGTACCGCAAAAAAAAAAAAGTACAAACTTGCAGTCAAAACATAAATAAGTACTAAAGGTGTAATGTACATATGATAAAGATAATTAGCACTGACATATGTTATAAATGAAGGTCAGTAGAAGAATAAATCCTAAGAGTTCTCATCACAAGGAAAAACTAGTTAGTTTGTTTTTTTTACTTCTTTAATGTTCTATATATATATGTATAATGGATGTTCACTAAACCTATTGTGGTAATCATTTCATGATGTATGTAAGTCAAGTCATTATGTTGTACACCTTAAACTTAATACAGTGCTGTATGTGAATTATATCTCAATAAAACTGGAAAAAAATAGTGTGTTCTAACAGTGGAATGTTTGTATCTTTGTCAAAAATATTATGTTAAAATATTTCACACATTTATACAGAGAATGCTGTTCTCATTAAAAAATGAGTAGAGACATTTTGAAAGTGGCTGGACTTTTGGATCAAAATAAATATGCAATTTACTCACTAGTATAATGATTTTAGGAGTTCATTGCATTTTGATTTTTTTTTCTGAATAATAGCAGTATTTTGGCCTTTAAGGCTCATTATTCAAAATATTTTGAATAAAAGTTGAGACATTTTTTCCCTAGATTCGAATCTGTCCACATGATAATTCAAGTGATCTCCACTTTTAAAAACCTAATTGATGAAAATTTAGGATTTGAGAAAAGAGACAAATTAAGGAATGTTGGTTTGATACATGGAAGAATTATGTTTTGCAAAATATTTTAAAAGTACTATTTCTTCACAAATTTTGATTTATACTTGTTTATCATATAAAAAGAATTAACTCCATATTCTAAAACTCATATTTTTAAGACAAATATTGTGTATTATGTAATGGACTTTTATGCATCCAAATGAGTATTAGTCTTTGTAAAGTAGTCACCTTGTGAGATATTTCTTCATTTAAGAAGTACAGCCGTTGCTCTAAATATTGTACTGTATTGGAATTGCCTTCAGAGCCAACGACAAATCCTTTTGAATATTTTCATTGACAAAGACCCTTTGATTTATTTTTAAAAAATATTTCGGGGTAAATTAGAGCCATGTTTACAAGTTTATTGCCATAACAAACCCTGGCCTAATCTGACTGATACAGTTCTCTAAATCCCGTATCTTCATTTCCTCACCTCCAACTCTTCAGCCTACTCCAATTTGGTGCCCTTGTCCCATCCACTTCATTCAGATTACTCTTTCTAAGGCTATGGCCTCTCAGTTTGGGGTGATCAAAAAGGGTATTTTTTTTTAACATTATGGACATAGTAATGCCATTTATCTTGTGTGATTTTGTGCAGTCTCTAAGGTCAATTTCAAGAGATGTAACTTATACTACTTCAAGAGTGATAGAATCATTGGAATAAAGATATTACTTCTACTGTGATAAAGGGTATTGGAATCCTTAACTTTTGGATATGTGATATATATCTTCAATTCAGTGCAGTTAAGTATTTATTGAGTACATGTTTTATGCAAAACACTATAGTAGGCAATAATGCAAAATCAAAGATGAAGAAATAATATGTCTGACTCATGGACTCATAGTGAGAGAGGGGAATACCCTTCAATGACTGGACTACAAGACAGGTTTAAGAGTTCTTGGAGTTAAAAAACACTATATAAATACAGGAGAGGGAGGGATTCATTGTAACTGGTGCGTGACAGTCAAGCTGAATCTAGAAGTACATAGCTTGTAACCTTGACAGGCGGGGTTAGAAGAAGGGACATTCTGGGAAGAGAAAGTAACTTGTTCAGTTGTAGAGTGGGGTTTATGTCTTTTAAAAATGAACATTTTACTTTCTAATCACAGATTTTGCTGTAAAAACTGTGCTATTTTCAACTTTATCAGCACTATAAGATATGCCTCAATTTAATGCAGTCGAGTCTCACAAACACTGTCTTTTTGTTGTTGTTGTCTTTCTCTGTGTGTGTGTGCCCTGTATGTCTTTTCTTAGTGGTCATGCCCCTGTCTTTCTCTTGCTCTGTCTCCTTTCTTTCCTCTTTATCTCTTTCTCACCTTCCCTGTCTCTTCCATTCCCTTGTCATAGTCTTCCTTCCATTTTGATTGTTTGTCACTGGAATTGAAATAGATCTGTTAAACTTAGTAGTTTTATGTTTCCTGTTCTTAATTTTAGAAATAGGTGGTTTTAACTCTTTTTTAAAAAAATAAATCAACTTTATTTTTTAGGGCAGTTTTAGGTTTACAAAAAAATACTGAGCAGACTGTACATAGTTCTCAGGTACCCATTCCTACCCTCCACCCCACCCCCAGTTTTCCCTGTTATTAACTAGCTTCATGCTGGCCTGGTATATTTGTTACAATCAATGAGCTAATATTGATACATTATTATTAACTCAGATACATAGTTTGCATTAGAGTTCATTGTGTGTGGTACAGCTCTATGGGTTTTGACAAATGCATGGTGTCATGTGTCCACCTAAAAATTAAAAATTCTCTGTGCTCTACCTATTTATCCTTCTCCCCTACACTACTCTCTCTCCTACCTCCAA
Source organism: Mesoplodon bidens (assembly GCF_964165515.1). NCBI lineage: Eukaryota > Metazoa > Chordata > Mammalia > Artiodactyla > Ziphiidae > Mesoplodon > Mesoplodon bidens. Next base: position 61,816,397 of record NC_138161.1, on the reverse strand, counting down.
ACCCTTGGAGACCTATTTACTGTCTCTATGGTTTTACCTTTTCCAGAATGTCATATAATTGGAATCGTACAGTATGTAACCTTTCAGATTGACTTCTTCCATATAGCAATATGCATTTAGGATTCCTCCATCTCTTTTTATTGCTTGATAGCTCATTTTTTAATGCTAAATAATATTCCATTGTATGGATGTGCCATTGTTTGTTTATCCATTCACCTGTTGAAAGACAGACACCCTGGTTACTTCCAATGTTTGGCATTTATAAATAAATCTGCTATAAATATTCACGTGCAGGATTTTGTGTGGACATAAGTTTCAACTAATTTGGGTAAATGCCAAGGAGTGTGATTTCTGGATCATGTGGTAACACTATATTTAGCTTTGCAACAAATTGCCAAAACTGTATTCCAAAGTGGCTGTGCTATTATATTTTGCATTCCCACCAGCAGTGAATGAGAGTTCTTGTTGCTCCACATCCTTACTAGCACTTGGTGGTGTCAGTTGTTTTGGAGTTCAGCCATTCTAATAGGTGTCTACTGGTATCTCATTGTTGTTTTAATTTATAGTTCCCTATTGGCTTATGATGTTGAACATCTTTTAATGTGCTTATTTGCTGTCTGTATGTTTTCTTTGGTGAGGTGTTTGTTCAGATCTTTCGCCCATTTTTTGAATTGTTTTTTTTTATTGTTGAACTTTAAGAGTTCTTTGTATATTTTGGGTACCAGTTCTTTATCAGAAATGTGATTTGCAAATACTTTCTCCTAGTCTATGAGTTACCTTTGACAGAATGGAAGGTTTTAATTTTAATAAAATACAACTTATCAATTATGTCTTTCATAGATCATGCTTTTGTTTTTATATCAAAAAACTCATTGCCAAACTCAGTATCACCTAGATTTTGTCCCATGTTATATTCTAGAAGTTTTATAGTTTTACATTTAGTTCAGTAATCCATTCTGAGATAATTTTTATGAATGGTACAATGTCAATGTCTAGATAAATTGATTGATTGATTGCATGTTCAGTTGTTTTAGCACCACTTGTTGAATAGATTATCTTTGCACCATTGTACTTCCTTTGCTCCTTTGTGAAAGATTAGTTGACTATATTTATGTGGGTCTATTTCTGTACTGTCTTTTCTGTTCCACTGACCTATTTGTCTATTTTTGTACCAATACCACACTGTCTTAATTACCGTAGGTTTATAGGAAGTCTTGAAGTCAGGTAGTGTCAGTCCTCCAATGTTGTTATTTTCCTTCAGTATAGAGTTGACTAGTATGCCTCTCCACATAATCTTTAGAATCAGTTCATTGATATCTAAAAAATAATTTGCTGGGATTTTGACTGAGATTACATTGAATAGGTAGATCAAGTTGAGAAGAACGGACATCTTGATGATACTGAATCTTTCTATACATGAACATGGGATATCTCTTCATTTATTTAGTTCTTTGATGTCTTTCATCAGAGTTCTAGTTTTTCTCATATGGATAATGTGTATATTTTATTAGCTTTATACATAAGAATTTATTTAATATTTTTGTGCTAATGTAAATAGTGTCCTGTTATAATTTCAAATTTCAGTGGTTAATTGGTGATATATGAGAAAGCAATTGCATTTTGTATAGTTGTAATGCCTGACTCTTGTTTTCTCAAAAATAAAAACAACAAAAACAAAGACAAAAACCTAAACTAGTGTAAATACATTAAATTGCTCTTTGCTTCCATATGGTTCCCAATTGTTCTTTTCCATATGAGATTAGAAAACAAACAGCCTCCCATAATAAATTTATAATACTGCTGTTGGTAACAAGATCATATTTTTATTCTCATATTTAACTTTATTCTGGAGTCTATGTCAAATGTGGCATGAAGTGTTTCCAACCACTTTGTAAGTTTCATTTATGTATTCCATTGGAAATAAAAGAGTAGTTTTCACTTTTTTTTAATTGGAGGGCTATAATTTATTTTGTAATACTTTATTAATTTTTTAAAGTACTCATGTAAAAAAAAACCTGTAAAACACTGAAGTGTATTTTTTTTTTCAGAATCCTACCGCACTTGTGATATTTTGGAACATAGGCTCTTGTGGTTTTTTGATTTGTGGGAAATTACATCAGGGTTAGAAAGGGCACTCTAGATATCATTTCTTCCTAGAAACAATCAAGGTTTGGGTACATATCAATATAAGAGAAAGTTTATGCTAGTTCACTTAAATGTAGATATAATTATGTCGCTGATAATATTGATAGGACTCTATTACCTTATTTCTTTTCTCCCTGTTTGAAACCACAGTTTTTATTGTTCCTTTTTCTTGACCTTTCACTTATGATTATACTATACTACATCTAACAAATAGTTTTTTGAAAAATTAAGGTATAATTCACATATCATAAAATTTCAGCCATTTAAAGAATACAATTTTTGTGTCTTTTAATATGTTCAGAAGATTATGCAAACATCACCATGATCTAATTCTAGAATATTTTCATCACCCCAAAGATTCTACAGTGTGGTCCTGGCAGCCATTCCTAGAGATCCAGCCTGTACTATTCCAGTGATTTTTTAAGTACCTGATCCTTTAGCTACCTAATAGTCTATGAAGAATATGTTGATGCTGGAGATCTCTCTTGGTCCCCTTTTTCAAGCCACCCCTGCCTAGTTGCATCAACTGACCCCCCTACTTCAAGACTTCTCACCATTCTGCATGTTTTTCTTTATAGGATTTTTGATATGGCAATATCCTTATCAAAATGGAGTGTCTAAAGTTAGACACAGGCTGTGGCTTGACCAGTGCACATGGGATAATTGCTATCTTCTTTATTATTGTGGCTGATATTATTGATCATAAGGCCTTGACTGATACATAGAAATCCTGAAATCTGTCCAGTATTACCAACAGTGTTACCAACAATCCCACAACATCTGTAGTTTCCTTCTTCTAATGAAGGTAATAATAATTTAAAAAATATATACTGGGGCTGGGAGAGGGCAAAGGGATGAATATGGGGAATTGGCACACATGACTAACACAAACTTAATGTATACCTAACATAACTATAAAACATCAGTTGGTTCACAGTAGTTGGCACTTCTAACTTTGCTGGTCCTAAAAAATAAATAGACTAAGATTAAGGCTGGGAATAGGTATGTTTCTTGAAATGGGCCAAACATTTGTGGAGTCTGTGATAGCACCAAATAAATAAATGTTATGTTCTATCATACCGTGACATTATCTTCAGGAAGTAAAATGAGCAAATAGTTATATTATAAAGGAAGGGGATAAAAAATGCTTACATTTCATGTATGCTGAGAGTTTTACCAAAGTTACTAAATGAAAGCAATATTTGTGACTTAGGGTGGAGCTTTCAAAATAGAAGTCTTTGCACTGATTTTTTTTTTCATTAAATGTTAGACTACTTCCAGTGGATAGTTTAATGATTCTATGTGGAACTCTGGAAAAGCAGGTCTAACAGTAACCAGATGTCCTGGGATTTTAAATCATATGCTAAAAGTAGTAGCCTATGTAAAGCTTTTGAAACCTTACAATGTCAGTCCTTTCTTATTATTTTAATGAACTATTTTAAAATATTAGTAAGGCACAGAATTAACATAAATATCAAATACCCATCACTTATTTTTAAAATGTTAGCATTAACCATATTTGCTTAAGAAAACTTTTACAGAAATTAATCATCATAGAGAAATAGTTGAAGTCCCTGTTTGTATTTCTTTATCATTTTTTTCCCCAAAGGTAACGACTCTCCTGAGATTAATGACTATGTTTTAAGTTTATATTTTTACTATATATAGTAATATATAGCTATAGTGTTTGTGTGTGTGTCCATGAACATTTAGCATAGTTTTGTACATTTACAAATTTACATAAATCATATCTCACTATAATGCCATGGTTTCCAATCTAGGTATCAAGGTGCTCCTGGAGTGCCACAGTGAACTTATTGATGTGCTGTGGGATATTTTAAATTTTCAAGAGAAACATGGCAATATCCAACATCTGTCAGAAGCCAGGTCAACTACTAGCTGGTGGTAGTTCACAGTTTCAACATTTGATTTTATTCTTTTTTTTAATTGAAATATAGTTTACATACAATATTATATCAGTTTTAGTTTCAGGTTTACAGCATGGTATTTTAACATTTATATACATTATGAAATGTTCACCATGATAAGTCTAGTAACCAGCTGTCACCCTACAAAGTTATTACATATTGTTGACTATATCCCCTATGCTGTGCATTACATCCATCCTGATGACTTATTTTATGACTGGAAGTTTGTATGTCTTAATCTCCTTTACCTATTTCATTTATTCTCCACCCCTCTCCACTCTAGCAACCACCAGTTTGTTCTCTTTATCTATGAGTCTGTTTTGTTTGTTTGTTTGTTTTTTAGATTCCACATATAAGTGTAATCATATGGTATTTGTCTTTCTCGGTCTGACTTACTTCACTCAGCATAATACCTTCCAGATCTATTCATGTTGTTGCAAAGGGCAAGATTTCATTCTCCTTATGGCTGAGTAATATTTTAATTGTATATATGTATGTATGTGTGTATGTATGTATATACCAGATTTTCTTTTACCCATTCATCTATCGGTGGGCACTTAGGTTGCTTCCATATGTTAGGTATTTTAAAAAATGCTGCAATGAACATAGGGGTGTATATATCTCTTTAAATTATTATATTTGTGTTCTTTGGATAGATACTCAGAGGTAGAATTGTTGGATTGTATGGTAGTTCTATTCTTCATTTTGATGTACTTCTATTTGTTTATTTTTGCTTTTGTTTCCCTTGCCTAATGAGACATAATCCAAAAAAATATTGCTAAGGCCAATGTCAAGGAGAATACTGCCTATGTTTTCTCCCAGGTATTTTATGGTTTCAGGTCTTACATTTAAGTCATTAATCTATTTTGAGTTTATTTTTGTATATGGTGTAAGAAGTTGGCCCAGTTCCATTCTTTTGCATATATCTATCTAGTTTTCCCAGCAGCATTTATTGAAGAGATTGCCTTTTCCCAATCTTACATTCTTGCCTCTTTAGTCACAGACTAATTGCCCATGTAAGTGTGAGTTTATTTCTGGGTTTTCTATTGTGCTCCATGATCTATATGTCTGTTTTTGTGGTAGTACCACTGTTTTGATTACTATAGCTTTGAGTATAATTTGAAATCAGGGAATGTGATAACTCCAGCTTTATTCTTCCTTCTCAGGATTGCTTTGGCTATTCTGGGTCTTTTGTGTTTCCATGCAAATTTTAGGATTATTTGTTCTAGTTCTGTGAAAAATGCCATTGGTATTTTGATAAGGATTGCATTAGATCTCTAGATTGCTTTAGGTATTATGGACATTTTAACAATATTAATTATTCCAATACATGAGTGTGGTATATCTTTCCATTTATCTGTGACTTCTTCAATTTCTTCCATCAGTGTCTTACAGTTTTCAGAGTACAGGTCTTTCACCTTCTTGGCTGAATTTGTTTCTACGCGTTTCATTCTTTTTGATTCAATTGCAAATGGGATTGTTTTCCTAATTTCTCCTTCTGATAGTTCATTATTAGTGTATAGAAATGCAACAGATCTTATATTCATTCTTCAAGACAAGCATTACCCTGATACCAGACAAAGACACTACAAAAAAAGAAAGTTACAAGCCAAACCCCTAATGAACATAGATGCAAAAATCCTCAACAAGATACTAGCAAACCAAATTCAACAATGCATTAAAAGGATCATATACCATGGTCAAGTGGAATTAATCTCAGGGATGCAAGGATGATTCAATATCCACAAATCAATCAGTGTGATACATCACATTAACACACTGAAGAATAAAAATCATATGGTCATCTCAATAGATGTAGAAAAGGACATGACAATGTTGAATATCCATGTATGATAAAATTCTCAACAATTTGAGTACAGAGGGAACATATCTCAACATAATAAGGGCTGTATATGTCAAACCCACAGCTAATATCATACTCAATGGAGAAAAGCTGAAAGATTTTTCTCTAAGATCAAGAACAAGACATGGATGCCCACTCTTGCCACTTTTCTTCACCATACTATTGGAAGTCCTAGCCACAACAATCAGACAAGAAAAAGAAATGAAAATCATCCAAATTGGCAAGGAAGAAGTAAAACAGTTACTATATGCAGATGACATGATATTACATATAAAAAACCTGAAAGACCCCACCAAAACCTATTAGAACTAATAAATGAATTTCAGTAAAGTTTCAGAATACACATTTAACATTCAGTACATTCTTCTTGATGGTGCCATGTCTTTGAGAAGCTGGGTTTTTGGCAGTTGCTGTCGGAGAAAGTAGATGGGAAAATCAATATAGAAGTGTGTGAAAATCAATAGAGTACAGGAAATAAGAATGACAGTATCCAATATAACTTAAAGTTTTGTGAAGTTGTGCAGTACTCCACAGGCATACACATACCAATAATAAGTAATTTAAGAATGGTTATATAAGAATGGAATTAAGAAAATATTTTTCTTTCAATGTATGTTTATTATTTTTTATGACCACTATGTTATTGGGACATAAATACTTATTGAGTTATTTAGAACTAAACTACTCAATAAATGGATCTGTTAGGTAATATTTTAGGCGAAGTTTGCTGATAAAACATTACTAAGACACTAAGGGCTCTACAGAAAAAAAAAATTATGAAACACTGAGGGCTCATCAACTGAAAAATTATGTGTCATTCTGCAACACAGTTTGGTCCCACTTGACATTATGTTCATTCATGGTTATCTGTGTTGGTACATTTAGACCCAAGGCATTTTAGTTGCTGTGTATAGTACTGTGTATTGTTCTGTTGCATTACTGAGTCACAATTTATATGTGACTCAGTAACATAATTTATTGATGCACATTTCAGTGTTTCTTCCCTTCCCCTTTACTACACTTACCATCATTCTTTATGTTGTCCCTCTTTCCTTCCTTCCTTCCTCCCTCCCTCCCTTCCTTCCTTCCTCCCTCCCTGCCTTACTTCCTTCCTTTCTTTTGTTCTTTCTCTTTTTTTCTTTTTTAGTTTTCTATTTCAGTCAGTGTTGCACTAAACATCTTTGTTAATATCTCCTTGTGTACATGTGAGAGGATTTCTGTATTTTAATTGATAGGTTTAGGGAATAAACTTCTTTAACTTTACAAGGTAATGAAAAATTGTTCTCCAAATGTTTCTGAGTTCCCCTTTCTCCATATCCTCTCCAACTCTAGGTATAGACAGACTTTTAAATTTTTTATAAACAGATAAGAGTAAAACTGTATTTGCTACTTTAATTTAATTTTATTTTTTACATAAAGTTGAGCTTCTCTTCATATTCTTATTGGCCAATCAGGTTTTATTTTCTCTGATTTTCTTTTCATTTGTATTCTCTCAGCAGTTTTTAAAATTATAATGCTTATTTTTTATTGATTTGTTGTAGCTTGTTGTATATTCTAAATAGAAGTGATTCACCGAGAATGTATGTATCTTCCTAGTCTATTGCATGTCTTTTATCCATGTTTATAGTGTTTGGGTTTTGTTTTGTGTTGGTTTTTTGGTTTATGCTTATATTGAGATAACAAAGGTTTTACTGATTTAATCTCTAAATATGGTGTGTATCACTTAATATATTTTCTGATGTTGGACAGTTGTTACATTCCTGGGGTCAATTCTCTGTAGTTATTATGTATTTATGTTTATACATACACATATACATATGCACATTGTTTTATTTGGTTTACTCTTATTATTATTTTTTCTTTTTTGTGGTACACGGGCCTGTCACTGCTGTGGCCTCTCCCGTTGCAGAGCACAGGCTCTGGATGCGCAGGCTCAGCGGCCATGGTTCACGGGCCCAGCCTCTCTGCGGCATGTGGGATCTTCCCGGACCAGGGCACGAACCTGTGTCCCCTGCATCAGCAGGCAGACTCTCAACCACTGTGCCACCAGGGAAGCCCCAGTTTGCTCTTATTTTATTTAGAGTTTTTGCATCTAAGTTCTTAAGTGGGATCAGGATATACGTTTCCTTTTTCATGCTCTCTACTTTTAGTATTAATTTCATTTTCAATTATTGATCATAACATTATTCAGTGTTTCTATTTCTTATTGTATTGATTTCAGTATGTTACAGTTTTCCAGGTAATTTCCCATCTCATTTGATTTTGTAAATTGTCCTTTAGTTGTTCAATATATTCTCTTAGATATTTTAATGTTTCCTCTATCTTAGAGATACATTCTTTCATTTCTAAAGTTTCTAATTTGTGCCTTTTTTCTTGCTTCATAGTTTATAATTAATATTATTTTGATCAGTATAGGTTTTATTATCAGGTTGAACTTTGGCAATTTCATATGGTTTAACCTAATATTTTATTTGTCTTTTTAAAGAACCAGTTTTGGCTCTATTATATACTTGTTCTATGTCATTAATTTTTGTTCTAATCTTTATTATTTATTTCCTTATTTATTTGGCTTTATTCTGCTGTTATTATATTTTTAACTTGCTAAGTTAGATCCTTACCCAATTAGTTTTACAATTCTTTAATATCATATAGGTGCATTAAAGGCCATAAATTTTCCACTAAGTATCACTTTAGCTGCATCCCACAGGTTTTGATATGTAGTGTCTTCATTGTTGTTCAATTTTAAATATTTAATATTTCTTTTGATTTTTTCTTTGATTCATGGTTTATTTGAGTATAACTGAGTTTTCTGGTTTCCAAATATGTATGGGTTTTTAATCTGTATGTTTTGTTTTAATTTCTGATTTTATCACATTGTGGTCAGATAACATGGTTTTTATGATATGAATTCTTTGGTGTTTGTTGAGTCTTCTTTTATGGATCAATAATTATTGAATTTTATAAATACTACACAGTAGCTTGAAAAAAATATGTAGTCCTTGAGGGGAAAAGTATCTACACATAAGTTAGTCCAAAATTATTAATTATATTGTTTAAAGTATCTTTACTGGGGTTTTTTTCCTTACTGCTTGATGTATTTTCTGCCTCATGGTTGACTCCTTCACTTTGTTCAGTGTTCTGCTGGAATTTCACATTTTTAGAAAGCCTTTCTGTCAACATTGCATTAAAATATCTACTTCTCCATATCTTCAGTCTCTTTTTCCCTATCCTGCTTTTTTCCTTGTGGCATTTATTAGTACCAGGTATTATATTTTATATTTATGTGTTCACTGTCTCCTTTACTAGAACATAAACTGCTGAAGACAGTAACTATGTTTTATTTACTGCTGTATGTTCTGGGTCTAAGATAGTACCTGCATAAAAGGGGCATTTAATATATAGTTGTTGAATGAATGAACAAAAGAATAGCAGTTTCTGATATTAAGGTGACCTCATTTTCAGTTGAATGAGGTTGTTTTCTGTGAGAGTTCTGATGGTCCTTCCAATGATTTAGCATTTTCTTCTATCCCATGACTTAAGATCTGTGCCCATAAGAGTCTAAGGAAATCCTGATTGTTTTTGTGTTAATTTTTAAGCTTGGATTTTCTGTCTCCAAAATATAGTATAAATGCTGATTCCTAAGGTGACCATGGAACATATCTGGATTTCATATTTTTTTATGTGGTTATTATTATCTATAACCACCCAGAGCACTAAGAAGAATTTAAGTTTTCTTACTGCTTCTTCAAGCCAGTCTATAGATTTTTTCCTACTCCTAAGCTTATGGGTAGTACATCCATTAATAAGCATGGAGATGCTCCTCCACCCCTCTCACTGGCAGTAGGTCTTGTCTGTTGTCCACACATTGATGTTAATACTCTATAAATCATCCCAAATATTTGGGTATATGTGGGTATGATGCCCTAGGGTTCAGCAAGGTTTGAGCCCCACCCTGGGCTCTAGCTTTGAGTTATCTGTTCTTTTCTGATACTCAGAGATTTCCTTTTCTGTCTTTCATTCTAATTTAGATCAGTTTTTAATTATCAAAATTATCCTAAGTACCTGTGTATTTGAAGTGAGAGATAAAATCACATCAGTGGAATCTGCTGTAGTTACTGAAATGATTAGCATTTCATAATAAACTGTCTTTACTTCTAGTATGTCCAATAGGATCTTTACATGAATCTTTATTAAGGGTGTTTATAGCATGGTAATCCCCTTACAGAAGATGCACAGTAAGTATATTAATGTATCTAGCACTTGATTTGGATCATGTTGCCCTAATTCTTCAGTGGCTCTCATATTTCTGTGTCATATCAAAAATCGTATGAGATTTTTTTCAAAGAAAATATCCTTTAACAGTTAACATCATGCAATGAGTATGTGTGTGAGTGTGTGTGAGTGTGTGTGTGTGTGTGTGTGTGTGTGTAGTGGGAGCAGAGAAGAGGGAGACAGAGAGGTTAAAGAGTTTAGGTGGAAAAAGAGACTATTAGACTATTATGAAGAAAAAGACAGGTTAGGTTAGGAGGGGAGATAGGGAGAGCATGGGGAGTGGGCGAGATTGCATTGATAAGACAGCTTGTACCTAAACAAGACAAATCTTTGGCAAGGTTGGTTTAATTCTTTTCAGTGAGGCAGATGAACTGTAGCAGAGACAATAAACTATTCTAATTCCAATCTGCCCTCCCCTTCAACTCCTTAAATCTGACTTCTTTTCACATATAGCTAAACTGGTGCTTTTTGCTGACACCTGAGTGAAGTTGAGAGGTTTGCACTTACACTCAATTTTTGGCACTCTATGATTTGTACTGTACTCATGTCTACAGGGGAAAATTGGTCCCTCTGAGTACAGAGTAGGTGACTGTCAGCTTGATTGTGTGTGAAAGCTTCTAATGTGTCATGTGATATTAACAGGAACCCAGTATCAGCAAACCTGTGTTCTTTTGGAACTGCTTTTCGTCAACATTCTCTATACGTAACAAGAGCATAGGTAATAAAGGTATTCAAGTCTCACAGGTGAGACGTGAACACTTCATCCTCTTTTGCAAATATTGCAACATTTTGTGATTCTCCTTCATATCAGAAAAGAGAAAAAAATCTTTTCAATTATTTATTTAATGAATCAGTTACTTTATGGAGCTTTTGAAAATGTTATTTTTCAGATAGATTCAACAGTCTTATTCCTATTGTGTAATTTAGTGGTAAGCTTTCCACGTTCATCTTACCTGGGAAGTTCAAGCATTTTATGACCTCAAAAAGCCTGACCCTTGTTTTGTATAGATAATTACCTAAATGTTCCCATTATTTAGAATGGATATTTCAACCATCTCAAGGTTTACTTTTACTAGGATTCTCAAGTGTTTTCATTTATTGAATACTGAATCCAATTGAAGCAGCTTTTATAATATTATCTAAAATCTTATATTTTCTTATTTTATTTTAAAATTCATAGTTGTATGACATGCTGATGTAGCTTAATTGTAAACTTTACATTCAGATTTTACAGTTTTAGCATTTGTGCAAAAGCCTAGTTGAAGCTTAAAAAATATTTTGCCACCATAGGTTCTGGAGATTTATGTGGCCAGAACAGATAAAGCAGAATTTCATGTTGGAAAGGTAGAGTACAGTTTATTGGTTATTACAAATAGAAGGCCTGATAACTTAATGAAAGCTGATTGGCAGTAGGATTTATCATAGCAACTGTAATACAGAGAATAGAAAATGATAATGTTACTAATTAATAAATAATGCATCTCATGACAATGTGGATCAATGTACTATCATTTAGAATCTTTACCAGGCAAGTTTTATTTAATTGTGTAGCTATTTTGGTGTTGGGATACAATTTTGAGAAGCTTAAAATACCTTTTGAGATGGTTATCAACCCGAATCAGGTAAAGGAGTATTTAGTACTTCAGATATAGGAAGGTTTATTTTAATTGGGAAATTTAGAAGACCTTAAAGATTTTGAGGGAGAAACAGTTCTTGTAATGAATGTAATGAAAATGTAGCTTGAAATGGCTTGACAACATTTTCAATAAAATACTGGAAGAAAAATCAGTAAATATCTTGAAGACAAAGGAATCATGACCAATGAACAAGATGAGTTTATTACAAACAAATCATGTCTGACAAAATTAATAGTTGTTTAAAATAGAATTGCAGAATTAGCATGGGTAAAGGGAATGCATTTTTTAACTTCAACTGAGTATTTGTTGTAGCTTTTCAAAAATAATTTAAAAATTAGGATACAAATAATCTAATGGAATGAATATTTATGGAAAGACAATAAGTCTACTTAAGACCAAAATATAGTGCCAAAAATATACCCAAATTGGGATTAGGTGGCAGTGACAAGGGTGACCTGAGAGGTTTGGCTCCCCCATAATCTCTATTGATCCCCCTAAATACTCATACAATTCATGTAAAAGCAACATGCATATCACATAAAGATGGCTTTTAATACAAGTTCTCCTAGTGCCCCTTCTAATCATATTTTGTTGCTCTGTTTGCCCTATATAGAAATTCCATAGGCTTTATTGATGGATTTAGATCAATGATAAACAAATCTGTCTTACTCTCTGTTTTGTTTGTTTTTAATTGAGGTATAGTTGACATATAACGTTATATTAGTTTCAGGTGTACAACATAATTGTTTGATACTGTATATGTATATATTGCAAAATGATCACCACAGTAAGTCTAATTAACACCCATTACCCCACATAGTTAGTTTTTTTCCTTTTACTTTTAAGATCTATTCTCTTGGCAACTTTCAAGTATACAATACAGTATTATTAACTATATAGTCACTATTATGTACATTACATTCCCAGGACTTATTTATTTTATAGCTGCAAGTTTGTATCTTTTGACCACATTCACCCATTTTGCCCACTCCCCCCGGCCCCCCCCTGCCCCCCAGCTCTGGTAACTACCAATCCCAATCTCTTCTCTGTATCTACAGTACATTTTTTTTGTAGATTCCATAAGATTCCATTATATATAAGAGAGATCATATGGTATTTGTCTTTCTCTGCCTGACTTGTTTCATTTAACATAATGCCCTCAGGGTCCATTCATGTTGTCACAAGTGGCAGGATTTCCTTCTTTTTATGGCTGAATAATATTCCATTGTATATATAAAACAGTTTAAAAAAATCCATTCATCCATGGATGGGTATTCAGGTTGTTTCCAAGTCTTGGCTATTGTAAATAATGCTACAATGAACATGAGGGTGCAGATATCTTTTCAAGGTAGTGTTTTCATTTCCTATGGATAAATAACCAGAAATGGAATTGCTGGATTATATGGTAGTTCTGTTTAATTTTTTGAGAAACCTACATGCATTTTTCATAGTGGCTGCACCAATTTACATTTCTACCAACAGTGCATAAAATATCCCTTTTCTTCAACACTTGTTATTTCTTGCCTTTTTGGTAATAGCCATTTTGACAGTTGTGACATGATATTTCATTGTGATTTTTTTGTTTGTTTCTTTTGGAACAGAGAAAGGTTTATTGCAAGGGCCAAGCAGGGAGAACAGGCAGCTCATTCTCCAAAGACCTGAACTCCCTAATGGTTTTCAGGGAAGATTTTTTTAAAGGCAACATTTGGGGTGATGACTTCAGGGTTTATGACTTTCTTCTGATTGGTTGGTGATAAGGTAACAAGGGTGATGTTCCAGGAATCTCAATCGTCAACCTCTGCTTCCCACTAGTCTAGGGTCTCAGCATGATGTCACCATCCTCCACCTGAGTAGGGCCCTTAGTTCCTGCTGGTCTTAGAGAGTCTCCCAGAGAAGCAGGAGGCAACTGCAGCTCACCCTGGGGACGTAGACCCCGGCAGCAGCCATTCCTGGGAGCTTCTCCCATCATGCGGACATTGGTGCTGGTGGGCACCAGCTCAGAATGTCCTTGTAGCTTTGATTTGCATTTACCTGATGATCCCACTCTCTATTTTTTAAATAAAGTTTTTTTTTGAAATACAGGCATCTTGTTTATGTATTTATTGTCTTTGGCTGCTTTCCTGCTACAATGGCAGAGTTGAGTATTTGAGACAGAAACCGCATAACCTACAAAACCTAAAATATTTATCATATAGCCCTTTACAGGTAGTTTGCTGATCCCTGGTTTACATGAATTTTTTTAACCTTTAGAAGCATTAGAATTGTTGTCAAGTCTGGGCATAGGTAGAATATTTGTACACTGTATAAAGGAGGGAGTTAATATGTACATGTTACTACTCTTAGGGTTTAGTCTTACACTAAATCTTCTGTGTTTCATGGGGACTGACCCATCCGTTTCAGCAATAAAGGTCAAAAATGACATATGTGACACTGTCACTGCCTTCACTCTGTTCTATTCAACTGTCCTTGACATCATAAAAGTTGATGATGATATATCAATAGGTTTAATGGGGGAAATGTGAAGGGAACTGTGACTGAGAAAAACAGTGTTGTTAGTCTTAAATATGGAGGCATTTTTGGTCTTATTCTGTAAAAATCTATTTTGTTTAGAAATCTTTCAAAATAAGCGTCATCAAATTTATCTTGGACCTTTCTCCCAAAGTACTTATATTAGGAACAGAGCATTCCTCAGCCTGCGATTCAACTAAAAAAAATCACCTGTGCATGGTAGGTGCTTGATAAATATTTATGGCTTGAATATTAACTTCATAATTACTTTTTTGTGTTTGTTTATTCATTCCTCAGATATATGAGTGCTCACTGCGTGCTAGGCATAATGCCCAGAAACAAGTGATTTAGCAGTGGATAGTGTATAGCTCTCCCTAATGTGGGGAGATGGGCAATGAATGAGTTCATAAATTTAAAAAATAATGATTGCAGAGAGTGATAAAGAGTGATTTGTGTCAGAAAGGGTGGATAATGGGATAAAGAGTAACAAGGTACCATTTGAGCTAAGATTGAATGACAAGAAGTGGAAGCCACCATGAAATGATCTGGGAGAAGAGCCTTTAGAAGAACAAGTTCAAAAGCCCCAACCAGTTGTGGCCTCACAAAGGAATAGAAAGAAGACCAGTGTATCTAGATCCTAGCGAAAGAGTTTGTGTGTATGTGTGTTGTGTTAATTTAGGATCCACCATGTTTTGTGTCTGTGGGAGAGTGTTAGTAACACGGTGGCCCTCTGTATGTTTTCTTAGGTACCCAAAGAATCAATCGTTTTTAAACAGATATATAGGTTTTTGAAGTCAAATGAGAGTGACTGAATTAATTTTATTTGAGTCAATTTTTGTTGAATCCAAGAGAAGGTCATGAATAGGTGTCTGGATAGGAATAAGAGAAGAGTGGGAAGGGAGAAAGAATTCACATAGAGTTTTAGAGAAATTGGAGGTTAGCACTTGGTTCTTTGGCTCCAAGACTGTGTAGATTTCAGTTACATGAACACTCCTAGACACACTGTAGGCTCAAAAAAACGTTTGCTGAATCAATGTATATTGGTTTGAAATCTTACCTGATTGGATTGGAGGGTACAATTTCAGCATTATTTTTGAAGAGAGGATACATAATGGAACCAGATTATGGAGGACTCTGAAAACCAAGCACAAAGGATTTGATATTGTAAGTGGTTGGGAATCATTATAGGGAATAAGATAATAACTTGATTTCCAAATATTTGTTTTATTATGGTATGTAGGATGATTTAAAGACAGAAGGAGCCAAAGATGATGTTTTATTCCAGGCATACTTTCTATTTTAACCAGGTTCTCATTCTCAGCCTGGTTTGGCTACATTGCAATCAATTACTTCATAACAGTCCCTGGGTCTAATAAAGGAAAGCTGTCTCAGTTACCAAGGTCCTTTTTGTTCTGTAGTCTTGCATCTGTATTTGTATTTGACTTTTGCTGTACCTTCTTTCCTGTCTATGTGATCTTTAACAATTTTTCAGGACTCTGAACATTCTGCTTTATTTTGCCTTTTTATATTTGTCTCTCACTGGTACCTCCTTGATTGTATTTACATATAGGGAGTAATTCAATAAAAGTTAAATGGAACAAGTTTAAAATGGAAAGCTTTCCTATACAAACTGTAAGGATGGGATTTCCTTCCTTCCTCCCTCCCTCCCTCTCTCCCTCCCTTCCTTCCCATCTTTCTTTCTTTCTCTTCCTCCCTCCCTCCCTCCCTTCCCCCTCTCTTCCTCCCTCTCTCTTTCCCTTCCTTTCTTCCTTCCTTTCTTTCTCCCTTTCCTTCCTTTCTTCCTTCCTCCCTCCCTCCCTCCCTCCTTCTCTCTCTCTCTGTCTCTTTCTTTCTCTCTCTTTCTTTCTTTCATCAAATTTTACTCTTAATGGGACTACTCAAAATGTAAAGGTTGGTACACTGAAAGCAAATCCTGAGCAACAAATCGGTTGCTATCTCTGTGAACACTCAATCTGTCAGTGAGAAAGATATGCCAAGAAAATTTTCATGTTGTGGCAGGTTTGGCCACTGAAGCAACTTGCCTGCCCTCACTAAATATACATTTTACTTTAATATTTCTATTTCATAGAAACTATTTCAGACAAGAAAGTAAAAATCATATAATATGGTTTGTTCCTTTCTTCAGACAAATTTGGAACAACAGACAGTCTTACCTTTGGGAGCTGTTATTATGATAATATGGCCCACTTATCTTATCTTGGTTGGCCCTCACAATAATATATAATCATTCAATTTTGTATCTCATCAGAGCTATTTCTGAAAAGGAAATGAGGGGTCAGCTTTTGTCATAGGATTTTCCTCTGAGTAGTTGACTCTGGGAAATTTACAAGGGTATATAACTGTCACAAAGGTGGTGTTAGGTTTGTTAGTAACTTATGAACAACTCCCCAAATGGCTATGTCTGAGCACAACACTATGAATATTTCTTGTATGGTAGTGAAGAGGTGGACTTGTGTTAAATATAAAACCACGCAAGAAAACCCATCACCTCATGAAGGATCGAAACTGCAAATGTAGTATGGTTTGTAGGAGTATAGACTCTGCAGGAAGATTGAATGGGTGTGAATCCTGGTTTTGCCACTCAGTAGAGAGGTGATCTTTGGCAAATTTCCTAATCTCTTTGTGCTTCAGTTTACACATCAATAAAATAGGGATAATGATATCTGATTTTGAGGTAACTACCTCTTAGAGGTTTTTTTTTTTAATTTTACATTAAGTAAATATACATAAAAGTACTTAGAACAAAACCCGAATACAGGAAATGCTTATGTATTTGCTATTTTCTGATAATCTTCAGAAGTAAAGGTAAAAATTAAGTAGCTCTCTCTCTGATCCTGCCTTCTCTAAGAGTTACAAATGTATAAGAAAATTGTTGCCACTTCTAGAATGTGGAATGATTTGAAAGCACTATTTTGTTTTAAAACTCAAAGCAATGGTAGTACAATTGTCCTAAAAGGAGACATTATTTAACATTTAGGTTAAGGTTAAATTAAGCAGAATTGTTTTTATACCCCTCTTTTTGAAAAAAGGAGACAAATCATAAGATGATAGTTCCTTATTAGGGGCATCTTCAAAAAGCAACTTTAAACATCCCTGTTATGTCTTGAGATCACTGTGTAGTCAGTACAGTCTCCTATGTCTACCTACTTAGAATTCTGTAAAATTAGAAGACAAGTGGTCTTTACGTGGGTTCGTGGACTCCTGGAAATTTTATTCAAAATTTTGTGAACATGTACACTTTCCTAGAGAAAGAGATTCTTGGTTTTTATCATCTTCTCAGAGAGAATTATGATCCCCCAAAAGAGTAAGAACCATCCTCTGAAGCAATATAAATTTTTTGTTTTCAGTGAAGATAAAAGTATAATACCCTATTTACCAAGGCAGAAAAATCGAATAGTATATTTTAGGTTTTTAGTTAAAAGGATCAAAATGAAAATTTTATTCTCCCTGGTGAACACTTAGCTAGCCAGAAAATTTAATAGCCAGAATTCCAGGTAATCAATGCTTACTTATGTCAAGCAGCAATCATTCTTCAGTATATTAGCTGAGTTGGTATTTTGTCCAGAGAAAATGGTGATTTTTGTCTACTCTTCATTCTTTCTTGTCCTAGTTTCAGAATTATTAACATTTGCAATAGTTTCATAATTGTATGTTTCTTATGATATGCTTAGGAGTAAAAGCATTATATAAATGCTTGCTTCAAAACCATTATTATATCAATCTCATTAATATAGTTTAGTACAGAATATTTCTACTCATTCTGTCCAAAGGCACTGTGGAATAAAGTATCTGAAAGAGGACAAGGGGAAGTTGGAAGAAAGGAAATTTTATTGAACTCTGAAATCTTAAAAATGTGTTGTACTTCTTATGCACTTATGCAAACGTTTAAATTCACATTTACTTTGGTGTTTTTAGTTGCTTTTATTAAAATGTCTTAATAGAATATTTTTATTTATTTATTTAATTTATTATTTTTTTCTAGTAGGTCTGTGTCTTTATTCCTGTCTTACCCCTATGTTCTTCATGACATTTTTTTTTCTTAAATTCCATATATATGTGTCAGCATAGAGTATTTGTCTTTCTCTTTCTGACTTACTTCACTCTGTATGACAGACTCTAGGTCCATCCACCTCATTACAAATAGCTCAATTTCATTTCTTTTTATGGCTGAGTAATATTCCATTGTATATATGTACCACATCTTCTTTACTCATTCATCCGATGATGGACACTTAGGTTGTTTCCATCTCCGGGCTATTGTAAATAGGGCTGCTATGAACATTTTGGTACATGTCTCTTTTTGAATTATGGTTTTCTCAGGGTATATGCCCAGTAGTGGGATTGCTGGGTCATATGGTAGTTCTATTTGTAGTTTTTTAAGGAACCTCCATACCGTTCTCCATAGTGGCTGTACCAATTCACATTCCCACCAGCAGTGCAAGAGTGTTCCCTTTTTTCCACACCCTCTCCAGCATTTATTGTTTGTAGATTTTTTGATGATGGCCATTCTGACTGGTGTGAGATGATATCTCATTGTAGTTTTGATTTGCATTTCTCTAATGAGTAAAGATGTTGAGCATCCTTTCATGTGTTTGTTGGAAGTCTGTATATCTTCTGTGGAGAAATGTCTTTAATAGAATATTTTTAAATAATTGTTTTAGGGATCCTTAGAAAGGGTACACATTCCAAGCTCAAAAACTTTATTTAAAGTTTTTAATTGAAGGAGGTTAAGTAAATAATTCAGAAATGCATTCTGTTTACCTGTTAATAATTAAGCAGGTTACACTATGTACTTTTTATAGTCATGGTGTTTTAATTTATTTATTTGTTGGTGTGTTGGTTTTTAAGATTTTATTTAAGGCATTCTGCTATTGGGAAATAAAATAAACTGAGTAAAGCTGCACATTATAAAGGAAATGGCTTGGGTTACTTTTAAAGAGACAAGTGAGAAAAAAAAAAGAATTGATTGGATTTTAGGGTTAAAGGCAGTATTTAGTACATAATCTTTCTGAACTTTTCCCCTCTATTTGAAAGGGAAACTGAAATACCTAACAGAAAGAATAATTGAGTCAGGTGAATGGTCTTCTGCCCTAGAGCTCTGGCTCAATAGAATTTGATTTGATTTTAGATGGCTTTAGTGTAGGGTTTAGCCAGGTCACTTTTATGGATTCTTGGAGAAGTCTACCATAGAACTTACCAGATTTCTCTGGTGTTTCAAAAACTTTGATAATACCCAAAGCCAGAATGAATACCTCCACCTTCAGAAGCACCATTATGGATGAACTAGAACTAAATTAGTCTTTTCTAGTCTTAGAATATGTCTTATCCTCTTGACCATGTATGTACAGGTTCTTTCTTTCTGATGTTCTTTAAGGATTGTAAATTGGTTTTCATTTGGCATCTTTGATCAGATACAACCAAAGTTTGTATTTAAATTTATATTTAATGATGAAGACATTTTCTGTAATTATTGATAACAAATAGTCTTTAACAGTTTCTATTCATTTTGTCCCAGCCTGTCATTTGCTTAGTTTGAATTTTTACTTATTTGAAATTATACTCCTCCTACCTCTAAAACTGATGCTTCATTTGTTCTCATGGCAAATTTTGTTTGTCTCTCTGTAGCGGTCCTATTGCTGAAATTGATACATGTTTTATCTGTTTTCTCTTGTAGTAGTATGCTTACTGTATAAATATAACCTCAAACTTCTTAAATTTTCTATTCCAGGCTGTGCCTTTCCTTGAAAATTTGATCAAATATGTGGACAATTAAAATTTGGCTTCTAGGAATCTAATAGGTACCATTATGTGTGATTGCTGTTTTATTTTTTTTAACAAATTTTATTTTTCTTTCCTTTTACTTTCTTTTTTTTGCTTTGTTGTTCTATTTCTTCCCTCCCTCACTCCATCTTCTTCCCTTCTTTACCTCTTTTTTAAAAATCTATGCAGTTAATGGAGGTGGCCTTCACCGAAAATAGGACAGATAGACATTTTCAAATGGCCTTCTTAACATTCAGGAAATCTAATGATATATCATCTAATTTTTTTTCTGCACCATAGACTAAGTGTCTTGTTTTAGTGATTTTTTTGTGTTTATGGAAAGTAATTTGTATGTATTGTAGAATATTTGGAAGGAAATTGTAAAAAGAAAAATATCTATTATATCTTAATATCTGAGATAAGTACTGGGGATAATTTAGTATATAGGTGCTTACATGCTTTTTATAATACATATTTTTTTCTAATACATATGTACTCACACATACATATAGATCAACATTCATATATGCATATGACCAAAAATTTGCATAGTTTATGTATATTATGTATACACAAATTATTAAAAATTGCTATCTTAATATCATTACCATTTTACAACCTGAATTTTAAGCTTAATGGTGTATTATAAATTTTTACTTGCCATATTTAATGGAAGCTTATCATTATATCACATAAAATTTATTTATCCAGTTAACTATTATGGAGTATTTAGGTTATTTTAATTTGCATTTCTTTCATTGCAATTACAGATTAATATTGTTTCATATATACCTGAAGTTTCTTCTGTTGTGAATTACTTGTTCATTTGAAAAACTGAGATATTTTCTTTCTTTCTTTCTAGATAAAGACTGTTAACACAATGAATATCATATATGTTAAAAATATTTGTCTTCATTTGTTGTAGACATCTTAATTTTGTTCAAGATACTTTTGGATTTATAAAAGTTTTAATTTTAAGTAGTCAAATTCATAAATCTTTGTGCTTATGTTATATACTATTACTTATGTGCTTCAAAAGCCCTTCTTACCTTGGAGTTCAGAAAATTATATACATAAGTTTTCTTAAAGCTCTTTGATTATTTTACTTAATATATTCAGATATATCAATCTGATTTTTATTTTGGTGCATGGCAAAGGTAGGGAACAATTTGTTTTTTTGGTCATTTAATGAGTCAACTATCTCAACACTCTGGAAATGCAACCTGTAATATTTACCCCATACTGAAGTCCCTATGGTCTGTTCTACAGATATGTCTCTTCCAATGACAGTTACCACGCTGTCACTTATATTTTAGTCTTTGGTAAAAGCTAACCTTGTTTTCTACTTCTTTGCTGCAGAGCCAATACCTAATACTTGTTATTTTTTTATTGTAATCTCCTATTCTCTTTTATCACTTAAAAAAATTTTAAACTAGCTTTAAAGCATCAGAACTACTAAAAATAATTTTAATTCAATTCAGTTCAACAAAGATTTATTGACTGTTCACTATACACCAGGCCCTGTGCTTGTATTAGGAACATATAAATGAATCAGCTGCCTGTGCTGTAGGGTTCTTGCGCTAGAAACATGTATTAATCTGATGGAGGCAGACAAAGAACGTGTGAATGGTCAAGATAGTGGGCTAGTATCAATGCCTTCATTTTTTTCTGATTATTTCTTACTCTGTTTTTATCTATGACTTATTGGCTCTAACCATTTTATATATTTTCACTTTTTCCTTTCTTTTTAATCCATAAATTATTAGTTATTAAGTGACATTGATTTAACAGAATTAGATTGATTTAGGCATATGAAATATGGTAACTTTCTCATATTCATATGGTCTGTTTTTCTAATTACTGAACTGATAATTGTGTCTTCATATTTTCAATTCTATAAATGTTTAGTGATTTCTTTCTAGGCACTATTTAAGGAGCTGTAGGGAAAGAAAAATGGATGTCTTTGACAAATTTATAATCTAGTAGGAGAATTCACCATTTATAAAAATAATAGCAACATAATAAAATACTAGTTATTGAGAGTACTGTTTGCAAGCCACAATACTAAGAAAGGTAGTGTGTATCTCCTTTAATCCTTATAACAGCCCATATAGCCCCAGATATTATTTTTTTTGACTCTTTTCCTTACTTCACTCAGGAATTTTCTTATTGTTGCCCTCTCTGAGAAGATTTTCTGTCCAGACCTATCTAAAATATCAGCCCATGTAACTCTCAATGCTATTAGCTTGCTTTATTTGTCCTCTTAGTATTAATTATAGGACATTGTTGGTTTAATGATTTTTTTGCTTATTGTTTGTTTCCCCTGCTAGAATGAATATTGAGTGAAAGACTATGAAAAATGGGTTGTAGAAGTTTGCAGTTACAAAAGGTCAAAGTTTAATAAATAACATTTAACTTCTTTAAGCTTAAATTGTTTCATCTGTAAATTGATGTAGACTTAGTGCCTTTTCATAGGTTGGTCAGGCTGTTGATTCTTTCCTTCAATAAATATTCATTGATCTCCTACTATGTAGCAGACACTATTCATATAAATGGGGGATACAGTGAGAGACAGGACCTGACCTCATGGCCTTCCATTCTAGTAGAGAAGACAGACAATAAATAAATAAAAATTACTTTTATAAAATATCATGTAATGGCCAAATTAATTTCTTCCAAAGTATCCTTCCCCACCTCATCCCTACAACCTAAACATTTTTTTTTCTTTTCCATTCCTAGTTATCCTCTGTTTATCCATTATTAATGGTTATTATCTCACTCCTCCTAGCAGATTCTAATTTTCAGAGCTTCTTCTAAAGTTGGTGTTGCAGAATAAGTGTGGTATTACTCAGGTACCCTGACTATAGCAGAACTATCACCTTCCTTTTCTGGATCCCATTTATTTATTAGTACAGCATAAGCAGGATCGCTGGTATGGTTTGTTGTTTGAGTCTTTGTTTTCCCTTTGTTTCTGCATCTTAAAGATCTAGTCAGTTAAAACCCTTAGACCTTCTTCATTTTAATAGAACTTTTACTGTAGATGTACTCGTTTACAGGATTGGCTTATGTTTATCTATGCATTTCCATTAGTAAAACTGCTTTTGAGACTTTGAATGGCTGAATAGCTGGAGATTATTAGTAAATATGACATCAAGGTCCTCAATGAGATTTCATAGCAAATTTAGAGAGATCACTTTCCGAGGACATACAATATCAAACTCAATTTTTAATAGGAGAGTTGTTTCTAGTTAAACCTTTTTATATTTTAACTCACCAAATTGGCTTTAAAGTCACCTCAGCATCCTGCCTGCTTTACTGCTCCCAGCCCTAGTTTTCATTCTATACTATCAAAAGCATTTGGTCAGAAGATAGTTTAAAAGTGACTGACCCATTTGTTTGACATCCCTGCCTCCAAATCTGAGTAGGACCCTCCTATTAGCTTTGCTTGCTGAGACAGGGATCATAAAGCCATGTTTTAATATCAGTGCATTAGGTACTAAAGACCAGTTCAAGCTCTACTGAGCATGTTACCCTCTACTCCCTGTTTCTTTCCACCCATTTACTTTTTATTCTCTTTAGATTATCTTTTTTATGAAAATCTCTCCAACCTCACTCATATTTTGAGGACAGGGCTTGTATTTTATCTTTGTATACTTCCTAACTTACGAGTGCTTACCAGTGTATTATGGGTAGTAGATCTTTGCAAAATTTCTGGTAATTAAAAATAAACAAATAAATGTAATAAAGACTATTGGAGATTAGTGGGTTTTTTTAGATCAGTTTTTTAAATTTAAAAAATATAAATGGGGCTTCCCTGGTGGCGCAGTGGTTGAGAGTCCGCCTGCCAATGCAGGGGACACAGGTTCGTGCCCCGGTCCGGGAAGATCCCACATGCCACGGATCGGCTGGGACCGTGAGCCATGGCCGCTGAGCCTGCGCGTCCGGAGCCTGTGCTCCGCAACGGGAGAGGCCACAACAGTGAGAGGCCCGCATACCGCAAAGAAAAAAAAAAAAAAAAAAAAAGTAAAAACATCTCTTTGTATAAATTAATAAAACTTCTAATAATACTATAATAAATATTATGTTCTCCATCTAAACCCTGTACACAGTGGTTTAAATTGTAAATTCATGCCATATTTTACTGAATACTTGTTCTGCACATAGACAAATTAATGTGTTAGCCTTTATTTTTCTTTTTAAAACTACTGATATTGGAGCTTCCCTGGCGGTTCAGTGATTAAGACCACACTTCCAGTGCAGGGGCCTTGGGTTCGATCCCTGGTCGGGGAACTAAGATCCTATGTGCTGCATGGAGCAGCCGAAACAAAACAAAACAAACAAAAAACTATAGATATTAGTTGGCATACACAAACTCAACTACCTACTTCTCATGACTAGTCATAAAGATATTATGGAAATGTAAATTGTTTCCTTGGCAGATTACTAAGTTTAAGTATTTCTCTTTTACAGTCACACAAAAAGAAGTGTTAAGAATTGCCCTTTGAGACTCTGAAGACTAAAGGTAATATCCAATGATATTTTCTTCAATAGGTTTTTATCTTCTTGGAAAGTTTCATAATTTTAAAGGCCTTGGGTTTACTGCCTCAGGTCTTTTCTTTATTGCCCTTTAGCACGTTAAATAAAATTTTCTATGTCTACCTAAAACAATCTGAAATTATAAGTCAAAAATAGAAGAAACCTTGTGTCATCTCAGAATATGTCACCCTAATTGGGTGTTGCTATATACCCATTGATCCTTCTTTTTGGGAATGTATTATGGCCCCTCCCCTGTTTTTTAAATCAGTTTGGAACTCTTCTGATTTTATACCTTGCCCTTTTCTTAAATAGACACATTGGCTCAAAGTCAAAAAGTCAGTACCAATTCCTCTTCAGCAACAGCTTTACAACTAACTATAATAAATAAAAATGCATTTTTGGGGAACAATGAAACCATGCAGACAAGATTTAGTGGCGACTCATAGTCAGAAATCCAGAATTTCAGGCAAGAACTTTACAATAGACTTGTGTTGCTGCATTGTGTATAAAGAGCTCATAGGGATTGAAGAAGGTTTCTGAAACAAGAGGGGACTGTAATTACTTTGCTTCTTACATGCATGGTTAGATCTTCCAGCGAGAATAACATGGTAGGGTAATTTATTATAGAAGAGTAAATCACAGATTACATTGGAGGGAGATGGGGTGGTGTGATCCAACCATCAGTTTTGTGAATACATACACTTAAGCATGTGTGATAGCTTGTTTTTAATTTCTTTACACCAGTGCACACCTCAAACATTCCGTTTTGCAGTGGGATATGCAAATTGTTCCAAATGCAGCAGCAGTACTTTCACCTGAATGTCAAAACTGTCAGAGAGCTTTAAATCAAATCTTTATAACATTTTAAAAAAACAGCCAGCCCTAAGATTGAGGCACCAAACTCACTGCAAAAACTTGATTCCCATACTTTCAAAAAGCTCCTGTATGTCAACAGAGTAATGTCAAAGTTCTCATTCACCTGCTTTCTAATTTTAACCTTTTAAGGATTTTATTTTATTTGGCTTAATTATGATATTTTCTACAAATTAATGATAAATGCCTTGATTAATAAAACCAAATGTCAGCGAAAATGACAACTTGATGAAAAATTAATACTCGGCAATATTTTAAGGTACAGAAGTACTAAAGATGTACTCTTAAATCTCATACTTCGTCAGCTCCTTTTGAAGGTAGGTAACCAGGATTTTCCTTGCACTTAAGTTTTCACAGCCACATGTGTAGATGCATTTTAGCAGTATGATTTTCAGCTGTTGTTTTGACTGCTAGCTGTTATAGATATACATACATTTTTAGTTTTTCTTTTGCTTCATAATATTATTTATTTTTATTTTACAAAATCAAGGTAAACTATATTTTGGGTTGGTTATATTGTTGAAGCTATCATACTAAAAATCCAAATAGTAGTATGTGTGTGTGAGTGTGTGTGTATTTCAAGAGATCTCATGGTGTAAAATGTAGTAATTGGTGATTGGATATCTGCTACACTATTAATTCATTTGGTTATGAATATTTCAGCTGTTATATTTTAAAATTATTCAGTAAAAATAAGGAAAATAGATTTTTTATGGAGATTTTCTTAAAATATATTTTTCCTGAGCTTTCATTAAAAGACCTGAATACCAATAAAGAACTGTAACTTGCTTTCTTCTTATAAACAGTTGGTTAGATAAAAAACTGAATAGGAAATATGACTTTTACTTTTTCTCCTTTTACTGCAGATCATGGAGTTGAAAGATAAAAAATATCCCTTGTAGTTTTCCATCTTCACAAATATCAGGATGATTTTTAAATATGAATACTTAAAAATTCTATTATATGTTATGTGGAAATGGTACTATGCAGGAGTATAGTCCATGTTAGTTTTATTTTCATATTTCAAAGATAAAGCTGCCAACCAAATGAGGGAAGGCACAATGACCTCTTCTGTGCTGTGCTTTTGCTTGGTTTGGTTGTTCAGAGATAAAAAGACCCACGTAATATACTGTCAGTGAAATGGACTCACTTTGACCATCTGTTCATGTAATGACATACCTATCAACAGAAATTTTTGCCAACTAATGTTAAAGACACTTTTTTCTGTAACATACTGGGAACTTCTGGTAGGTGTTTCAGGTATGTTGCTAAGCACAGTAAGATAAATAGAGAGGAGTGTTGGTCAATATCCTGTAAATACAATATATTCCAACCCCAGGGAAAAACATTCTTCAATGGAGATTTCTAGTACAGTTTAAAATTGGAGATGGATTGTGCTGAATCTTCCCTTAGCTGGCTCTAGGTTTTATTGTTTCTGTGTGTTGCCTGGTTCCAGGCATCCAGTCTGTACTGGCAAAGCTACTTGATGAGGAGGGGCCGCCAACATCTCTGCCTTGACTGCTTACATACCTGCCATGAATAATAAATCTGTCAACTAGTTATCACTGCGTTGTAACTGTCTCTCTTCCTTCTTAGCTGATCACTGCCCAGAGGAGTTTAAGTTCCATTGTAACACAAGGCTTCTGTTATGTTTCTATACCTGCATTTATTTGTATGCAAAAGCATTCATTCTTCTTTTTTTTCATATACCAGTAAATAAGACATGCCCCGGTTCTCTGACAGTTCTTAAATTACATAGCAAACAATGTGCTTTTCCCCCCTTGTTTATACTATTCTTCAGCCTCTTATCAATTTACTTCTGCATATGAGCCAATTAAATTTTATTCATTAGTTATAAGATTTGGAAATACTTACACCTACAATCCACAGTTTTATAAGTTTTTAGTTGAGATTATAGTTATTTGGGGGTAAATACAAAGAGAACATCATCCTTTCCCCAAAATGAACAAAGGAGATAGACTGAAACCCAAAATAGTCTCTTAAAGGCTTTTGCTTGGTGTTATGTTGTTTGATCCTAGAAATGAGGACAACTGATTCAACCTTACACAGTTAAAATCTTTAGCTTCAGGGAGTTGAGTTATGATATTTTAAACTTGATGCTTGAGTTAACACAGACAACAATCACCTGATATTCTTTGAAGAATCTAAACCTTATAGGAAATTAAACAATGTTAGACTATCTCTCATTCAACAGAAAAAAAAAAACCTAAAAATAAATGTTTTCCAATGGACTTAAAATACATAAATTTCCAGTTTTAGGACTTATAATTAGACCATATCTTCTCTCTAAATGACTTATTAGCACCTTTGGAAACTGTATTCTCTCTTTTAAACGTACAGTATTTTATTCTGCAAGGTCAAGTAATCGAGACCTTACTGGTTTGGAAATATTAATGCAGCTTCCAAAGTTGCTAAATGCATAACTTAAGTACCAGTAGAATGATCAGTTCTATTAAATAGGATTCATTTACCATATTTGTTTCCTTTGGAAGCTTGTGTTTATGTTAATTGAATAAAGTATGCTCATGAAACACACTGATAAATAGAGCAATAAAAAGATACCAAGAAAAACTATGACCATTGTCCAAGATGTGTAGGGGATTTGTGTTTCTTGACTAAATGCTGCATTCATTCTTCCTCCTTATCTACCATTCCCCCAAATATCCAGGTCTCTTTTTGTATCCTTTAGTGATGACAAGATGTTTTTTTATTCCTCTAATGAAGTGGGAAGCAGATTAACATGCTTTCTTCTAGGGAATTAGATTACTTATTGTAGTACTGCTCAACATATCTTTGTAATACTCCCCAACCCCTACCCACAACTAATTAGTGACTTTCAGCATTAGGGAAAATCTTAGTTGTGTGGTGGTTCTATATTTACCAGTGATCAAGGAAGTGTTACTAATACACTTGTCAGTGTTAAAAAAGAATTAAGTAAATAAAGGGCCAGATGGTCGAGCCCAGGACCTATCAAGAGCCCAGTATGTGTGGGCTGGTCCAAGGGAATGACAGAAACATTACCAGGCTAAGTGGAATCAGAGTTTGGCTTTCACTTTTAAGAAACAGACTGTTTTTCAAATATGTTTTCTTATGATATAATAATTTACATGTTCGGATCTCCTTTGTACTAGTAACATTTGAGTGCATGTATTTCCCTGCGCATCAAGAGCCAACAGTGTTTACAAAAGTCTCCTTTCTGATACATGTAACAGGACATAGTAGCATCAAAGTAAAGCAATTACCAGGCAAACATTTTTTCTGGTTCAGAGAAGAATTCTTTGCTCTCTCTCAAAAATCTATGTTTTTACTGTAATAACTTACTCATTATACTTTATTATAATTGACAATAGACTTTATGGTTTATTATATAAGAAACCTGGTTATGTAATGGTTGCTGTAGTACATGGCCACGTGAGAAACTAGTAAATATCTCTTAGTGTTTTGTTGTAATAAGAGCATTATAATAAGTGGTTATAATAAGATTAATTTAAACTGAAGACATTAAGAAAGCAAATTCCCTTCCTTTCCTATGATTTAATTGTCTTTACATGTATACATACATAAATATATTATTTCCCACTCTAATTTCCATCCTTTTTATTTTTCATCTATTTTAATTTATTTTATCTTGTAATATGCACTTTTGGAAGCTGTTTTAAATCTTTTTGGTTTCTAGAATAGATGCATGGGTCAGTGAATTGCTGGGTAGGTAAACTGACTAAATAAAGTATACACTTTTTTCCAAATTTTTCTTCCTACAATCACATAAATAATGCTAGAAGAGATTAACTAACTATAGACCTCCTGCCTTCCTTCTCTTCCTTCTTTCCATCCTCCAGCAAATGTTTATTGAATATCTGCTCTGTGCCACGAACTTCCTAGGGGTTAAGATATAACTGTTGAAAAAATCAGACATAGTCTTTCCCCTTTGGGAAACTGATAAGAGGGACTAAGAAGAAAATAAAATACACATATAAGTAAATATTATAACATAGACATATAACTAAATGACATTTTTCTGGACTTCTTAATTCTGGCGTGGGTTAAGAAGTTTGGTCTATAATGGAGGAATTATCTTCAATGGTCTACCTCCTTAATAGAGGTTTACTTCTAGATTTAAAAAATGCAGGCTGGCAAAATTATTTCAGATTATGTCTTGAGGGGTGGGTGGCCTTGGGATGAAGACAGGTGAAGCAATATTTGCTTTCAAGGTAAGTCATAAAGAAAACAATTTTATAAATCTGGCTTACTATATATGATATAGGTGACTTCCATAAGTATTTTCAATCTCAGATTGAAAAGTCATGGGAATTTCTAGTATTTTTAAAAAACAAAAATTATTTCTTTAAAGATTGTTTATTAATGGTCCAGAGTTTGAGTTTATCTGTAAATTGGGTAGTAGTAGCAGTGATGAAAGAGCAGGTGATGGAAATGTATATTTTTTCCTTCTTCTCTTTGGACATGCGTGTGGAATATTTTTGTCTTCCGATTAGATTGTTCATTATGCTCCCTTTGGATGTGTGTATTGTTTGGCCTTCCAGACTTGCATGCTCATTCAAAGGCATTCCAAGTCATTATGCTAAACTTCAGCCTTGTTCAGTAAAAAGGCCATTTCCTCCATCAGCTGTCCCCTTGGACATACATTCTTTTTACTCTCAAAAAGACTTTATATGCATTCAGAGTATATTAGATGGATTTGTCAAATTACTCACAGATAATCAGTTTTTTAAAGTTATAATTTAAGCTATGACCTCTCAAACTGTGAATTATAAGGTTTGACCCTTTGGTTCACTGTTTGACACAGCATCCTTTAATTACAGTTTTTAAAGGACATTTTATTTCAGTTAGAATTTGTGTTATGAAAATAGTTTAAGTGTTTTCCCTTTAAATTTCAGGAATAAACGTTTACATGTAAAAAAATATGTATAATATGTACATTCAAGTATAGTAAATAGCTGGCTTGCATATGCATGCTATATTCAAATATATTTATGCATAGTTATATATTAAGCCTGTTATACATAACTATAGAAATTTTTATATAATAACCTGTGAGTTAACACTAAGATCATACTTGTTTTATATAACTGGTGTCAGGATGAGACTGACTTTTTAAATAATGTTTATCAGGGTGAGAGGGACTTTATTACTATTTGATTCTAGGTTTTTTCCCTTTTTTTATTTTGCTGAGCAGGGATACAGAACTTGGTGCCTATGAATGCTCAGTGTCTGTCAGTAATTTGAAAGTTCTCAAGATGGTTCAATGTAGCATGATGAAGGAGAATATAAACTGGTCAAGTGGTTTTCGCAAATGTGCATAGCTCAAGGTACTGAGATGGAAAGTACGTAGCAGGAAGGTCAGTTAAGGTAAGTGCAGAAAGACGTCCAGATGTGTGAACACTTCGTTAGTATCCTCAGTATTTGAAATGGAGGAACTTAGTGTTTTTTTATTGGATAAAAAGAAGATATGCATATATCTGACAGTAGTTTAACATACAGTTTTCTGTTGCTATTTAATAAAAATCTAATAATATTTAGATGATTTCTTCACTTCTAAAGCAGTTTTTCTCATTTTGTACTAAACCATGTTCTTTGTTGCTAAATTCATAAAATTAAATCTAAAATATTATGGAGAGATGATTACTTAAAAACATCTGAATATTTTTCTTAGAAGTACATAACCATCCCATTGTATTTCAAGTATTTTAGAAATGGTTAATTTGGTTTTGTTCAAATTCTTCTCTAGGCTACTGTTAGCATGATGTATTTCATATGAAAAGTTAATAATTTAGATGATGACATTGAAAATAAAGACGTCTTAAGGAAAGTGACTCTTAAAGGATCCAATGTATTGTTCCTAAATTTTTTTCCTGCAAAATAGATTTCCCTTGTATGTTTGAGTGTGCTACTTTAAGATTAAAAAAAAATTAACTTTATAGAAACCCCAAAAGGGGAAATTAATTTTCCAAAAAGAGGCAAATACTTATCATAGGCCATGTGTTTAGTTATTTCTAAAATACTTTTAAAACAGGATCTAAGCAGTAGAAAGTCTTTTTCTGATTAAGCATATACTTTGGATTGCATTATTTTCCTTTTAAGCCCATTAGTTTGTGGTTTTTAAGGAAATGTTTGCCTCTGTTTTTCAGGTTATTACTAACTAAAGGTAGAATTTTCAAAAGACAAAAAATTTCTCAAACTAATTGTAAACAAATTTTTTATTTCATCAAGTATGTCTCCTTTCCCAGACAGTAAGCTTCTCGAGGGAAGGGAATATGCCTTCTTCATTTTTTGTGTTTAGCTCAGACCAGGTTCTCAGTAAATGTTTATTGAACTGATTAGCCTATCAGTAGACTTAGAGAAACTAACTGTAGTACTCAATTCTACTCAAAATTTATCCACAACACAAACATAGCAAAAAGGAATCCTTTAAGAAAAATACGTGTACTAAATTTCCTTTGGATCACTACTACAGGATTCCCTCTAGGTCTGAGTATTTGTTTTGGTGCTTATTGTTATAGCTCAGTAAGGAAACAGAAGTTTTGTCCTATATGCTTCAATGAATTTAAATACAATTTTAAGACAAAAGACATTTTTTAGGCAAAAAAAAAAAAGAGGGACCCAACCAGTGACTTGTCAAAATAGTTTTATATCTTAATATTTGAAATGATAGCATTGAAGGATTAATATAATAAAGTCTTAAAAGTGTTTAATACTCTATAATTTTATACTACCCACTAGTGATGACAGTACTTAGTATGAAACAACTTTTTATATGTATAGACTTACTCAGGATCTGAAATTTAGGCAATAATTAGCCTCTCAAATGGATCTGTTTGGAAAGCATTATAAAATAATACCTCCCTTCCCAAAGAAAGATGCAGTTGTGTTAAGGCTGCACTCATTTAATGGTGTCTCAACTGAAACAGGTGCCTTCCCTGCTTTGTTCTCCAGGAACAGCTTTATAGATTTAAGCATTGAGTATACAGTACACAGTGGCACTATTAAAAAATCAGAATGAGGCCAAGGGAAAATTCATCTAGGATCCACACACCTAAATGCAGTTGGTAACAGAGACACTAACTCTCATTAAGCATAATTAAACCTAATATTGACTGTAAACTGTTACTTACCTTAAACTTCTCTATAGAGAATGTGGAAAGGGATTAACCTAGCAGACTGGGACATTAATTACTACCACTTTCACATTAAAGTTACCATCAAGAAGGGCTATATTCATAAATAAAACATAGAAGGGATTGAGAGACTGAAAATATGTAAATTTACTTTATAAAAAGGAAAGAAAAGCCTAAATTAAAAAAATAATAATAAGTGAGCTGTGAGCGATGCCAGCCCCAGCAAAATGGAACTCTGGCTAATTACTACAAAAAAATAGGCTGAAATAATCACAGAAATGTGTCCTTGCCTTCTGAGTGACAAAATCTCTTCACAGGAGACTCCAGTTCAACCAAGTCCATTCTTTCTCATGCATAGCGTCCTCCACTGCTGAAACTTTGTGAGATTTGAGGAGAGGATGCAGGAACTTGGGTGAAATAGAATTTATTTCCTATTTTTCTCCAGTTGTTTATAGCTCTTTATTTATGAAATTGATTGTAATGGTTGTATGAATATTGTTTGATTTGTCAGCAAGAAGGCACAGTGTTTTTTCTTCAGTCAAAATGGTCTGGTAACTGGTCTCCTGCTACTGTTTAATGATCTCCTTCTTGGGTGCAATCAAAAGGGTATGTTGTGAAGGATATAAAAATGTCAGCTAAATTTAAGATCAACTGTTAAGTTTTTATATTATACTGCTGCCCCAATGGGGGAGGCCAGGATCTGGGAGATAAGAATTTAAAGAGAAAAGCAAAGTAATGACAATATAAACTTATCTACCAGCCTAAGACAATGTCTTCAAAATCTATCAGCCTGTCTGCTTGCCATGAATGTGTGCTCTTATCTATTACTTGTTTTCTATTTCCTTTCCAATAAGGAACTATATACTCACTTCTGGACTTTCTTATTACTTCACAGGGTGGGGTTTTTCTAATTTTTGGAATTGAATCTCACATACAACCTTGGTTTAACATGTTAGGCTCCTAGCCATGTCTTAGTGCTATCATGCTAAATTTTATCGTTGGAGTGATATAGTAGTTGTACATGTAGAAAAGGAAGCCTAGAAATTAAGCCTGGAGCATGTATTCAGTTTTTTTTAGAGGATGCGAGGTTTAATTTTAGAATAAAACCCGTATTTTTTCCCCCTGAATTTAAAGCTAGTTTCACAGCTCATGAGATGAACTAATGAAATAGAAATAATTAATGGACAAAGTCTATCTTTCATTTCCCTCGTTGAAGAAAAATTCACAAACTGGTTGGATGACAGAGGATGAACAAAAACAGCGAGAGTAAGAGTACTTCTATCCTCCATTCTTGTAACAATCATGATATTATGAAGTAACCATAACAATGGCACTCTTATTAATCAGACATATTTATACAGAATTAGTGTTGGCTTCTGCTCTATATTACCTTCAGTTTTACATGAACTTTTATTATCTGTGTGTATCAAAAGAGACATGGTGAATGAACAAAGAAGCCCTGTTATGAGACAAGTATTATTTGACATTTTGGGAAGCTCTTATTATAGGGTTTCCTCTTAAGTGAGAATAACGGGAAGGTTGTCATTAGTTGCACTATTACAGACACTCTGGATTTTTAAAAACAGAAATGGAGCCCACTTTTTTCCTTGAAGAAGAATCATTAGTTAGAACAATTCGAGTGATCCAGACTTCTAACCGAGACTTGGCCCCCTAATCTTCTTGCTTTATTATGTGAAACAATGACCCCATAAGGCATCTCTTAAGATAATTGTTTTTCCCATGGTTTACAGAGCTAGGTTAACTGTATGGTCCTCTTATTTTTTTAAAAAAATGTATCATCATCTTTAGACTTTTGGAAAATCTCTGATTAAACCAAAATGCAGAAGACTTGCAAGGTCTATAGCCCTATTGCAAGCCAGATGCCTTTTTAGTTTTTCCATGCTAAAAAAGGACAGCTCTAAGTAAGTTCTTTCGAGTTCTTCTTCCCAGGCTTATGATAGGTGTGACTGGGAATTATGGTGAAAAAAAGCCTGACTATGGGTAATATTGAATTGTTTCTTAAACTCATGGAGTCTGGATGTTCAAAAACTGACCAGTTGCCTATATTTTTTTCCCTAGAGTTTAGGATAAGATTTTAAGTCCATAGAGTGAAAATAATACTATTGAAAAGAAAATACATGAATCACTACAGCTGCAATACATCAGCTGCCTGAATAAGGAGAACAGGGATTCTCAAAGTGGAGAAAGTAGAGATCAAAACTACCACTTGTGGGGTCTTTTCTTTTCAAATTAACCTCCCCCAGGTTGACAATTATTTGTATAGATGCTTGTCTGAGAGCCAAAAATACTAGAAAACAGTTTGACCAATTGATAATTAAGCTGCTTTTAATCTTTTGAAGTTTAAATATAGAAAATAGAATAGAGATTTTTAAATCACAGAATTTTCTTCTGCTCTCATCATATCTTCCTATTTTATGTTAACAGAGGCTAAGTTTGGGGGTTCAGTGAAGAAACAAACAACCCCCCCCAATAACACATAAACCCTCAATAAGAAAAAAAGGCTGCCAACTTTGGTGTTTAAATACATGTGAAACAAGCCAAGTTTTCTAAATGAGCCACGAAAAATTATTAAACTCCTCCTAATTACCCATCTATCTTTCATAGCAATAGGATAGGACCTGTTTTGTACCTTGAAATACTTAAACTGAATCCTTTAAAAAATTATTTATTTGTCTGTTTTTAATTTCTCATGTTTTCTATTATACGCTTTTAATTGGATGCTAGAAAGAAGGGCAAAGTGATTTTATCTGTGGCCATTCTGCTCAGTCTAAGTAGGGGGATACTTAAAACCTAGTTACAATAGGAGAGATCATCCTTGTCAAGATTCAAGATATTCCTTGGCTTTGAACTCTAGAATGAAACGTCTTCTCCTTTTAGGGGCATTAACGAAACCATACATTTTAGACAGGGTCACTATATACCTTTTTTGCTACTTATAAGGCACTTATTGCCCAAATAGCACTTGAAGGTGTTTCAAAGCAGTATATATTTGCACATGTCTTAGATCCTCACCAGATTATGAACTGTGGGCGCAGGCAATATATCATTTATAACTTTATATCCTCTTTAGTGCTCTGGATATTACAGGTATGCAGTGCATTTTTTAGGTGATTCTTGCTTTAAATGAAGAGAAGCTGAGGTCACTGAGGAGAGCCACCAAATTGAAGAGTGGTTCGAGAAACTTCTTTTGCATCGGAATGTGATTCATCTTAATTTTCAAATACATAAAGTTTTCAAGGAAATAAATTCACCTTTGACTTATAAATCACTAGTTTCCTCTAGTAGACAACTATATATATATCCCACCTCTAACCTAAACTAAAGCTAGTTGTATTTTGGTATAACACATCTTTGGTAACAAATACATTCTTTCATTCACTAAAACAAAAATATATATATATTAGTGCTAACTTCGTGCAAAGCAAAGAGATATACAAGTGAAAATATAGGGTGTCTGCTCTCAAGAGACATCCTATATGGTCTGCTGGGGTCTCAACACAAAATAATTCTGTAAGTATTAATACCTTAAGAGGGCCCTAAAATGTTACTATGGGAACATTAAAATCTACTTAGGAGAGCAAGGAAAGATTTACAAAGATCATATTCAAATGGAAATTTGAAAGATGAATAGGTTTGATAGGTGAAGGGCAGGCAGGGGTGGGGGGTGGTTGCATTGGGAGAGAACATTCTAGGAAAATGTAATAGTATGCATGAAGGCCCAGAAGAATGAGAAAGCCTGGCTCATTCAGAAATGGCAACTGGTTTAGTATGGCTGCACCTTAGGGTGGAAGTAAGAAGTAGGGCTGGATGGGTAATGTTGGTCAGATTATAAAGGGCCCTAAATCCTGTACTAAGGAGATTGGATTTTATTTTATCACCGTTGGTGAGTCATTGGAAGATAAATATAAGATGATATATTCAAGAGTGTGGAAATATAATCCATACCACCTAATGATCAAGTGGGTATGGAGGATGGTGGAGGAGTCATGAATAAGCCAGCTTCCTGGATTTGGTGAGTGAAAGGATCATTTATAAAGATAGAAAATGCAGCTAGCTACTGCCCTCTCTCTTTTCCCTATCTACACTCAAATTTCACCAGAGATGTTTATACTCTGTATTTCCATTTCCTCACCAATGCATTCATCAGTTCACCCCATCTGCTTCTGAGACCTCTGTCACTTCACCAAAGTAACTCTTATTGAGATCTCATTGAGCATTTTATCTTGCTGACCACTTCCTCCTTTGTGGAATGCTTTCTGCCCTATTTTCCATGCCATCATGCTCTTCTGATTTTCTTCGTATGCCCCTTGTTACTCCCTTGATGTTTCCTTTGCAGGCATCTTCTCCAATAACTAGCTGTTAAATGTTGGAGATCCTCAAGTCTGGATCCAAAGCGCTTCTATTGATGCCCAGTATTTTTGGCATCTGTATAGCCACAACACATTGAGATGTTTTCAGAGAATGTACTATAATTCTTTTAAGGTCCTTTTTTTGGGGACCCTGTTTTAAAGGTTATATTTAAGTACATAGTCTTGTATTCTTTATTACTAGTAATACGTATTGGATTGGCCAAAAGGTTCATTTTTTTCCCGTAAGATGGCTCTAGTAGCACTTTGTTGTCTTTAACTTCATTCAAAACAATTTTGTTAGATTATATGTGACAGCTGTCATATCTGTGTGCATTTAAAAAAAGACATCAAAATTGGTGAATTTTTATGTAGCCATTTTAATACAGAAGATGGAAGAAAAAAAGCAACATTTTCGGCATATTATATTTATTACTTCAAGAAAGGTAAAAATGCAACTGAAACGCAAAAAAAAGATTTGTGCAGTGTATGGAGAAGGTGCTGTGACTGATCAAATGTGTCAAAAGTGGTTTGCGAAGTTCTGTGCTGGAGATTTCTCACTGGATGATGCTCCACGGTCAGGTAGACCAGCTGAAGTTGATAGCGATGAAATTGAGACATTAATTGAGAACAATCAACATTATACCACGTGGGAGATAGCCAACATTCTCAAAATATCCAAATCAAGTGTTGAAAATCATTTGCACCAGCTTGGTTATGTTCATCACTTTGATGTTTGAGTTCCACATAAGTTAAGCGAAAAAAAACTTCTTGACCGTATTTCCGCATGCGATTCTCTACTTAAACGTAATGAAAATGTTCCGTTTTTAAAACAAATTGTGACAGGCGATCAAAAGTGGATATTGTACAGTAATGTGGAATGGAAGAGACCGTGGGGCAAAAGAAATGAACCACCAGAAACCACACTAAAGGCCAGTGTTCATCCAAAGAAGGTGATGTGTATATGTTGGGATTAGAAGGGAGTCCTGTATTATGAGCGCCTTCCGGAAAACCAAACGATGAATTCCAACAAGTACTGCTCCCGATTAGACCATCTGAAAGCAGTATTCGACGAAAAGCGTCCAGAATTAATCAACAGAAGATGCATCATCTTCCATCAGGATACCGCAAGACCCCATGTTTCTTTGATGACCAGGCAAAAACTGTTACAGCTTGGCTGGGAAGTTCTGATTCATCTGCTGTATTCACCAGACATTACATCTTTGGATTTCCATTTATTTAGGTCTTTATAAAATTATCTTAATGCAAAAAATTTCAGTTCCCTGGCAGACTGTAAAAGGCACCTGGAACAGTTCTTTGCTTTAAAAGATAAAAAGTTTTGGGAAGATGGAATTATGAAGTTGCCTGAAAAATGGCAGAAGGTAGTGGAACAAAAGGGTGAATACGTTGCTCAATGAAGTTCTTGGTGAAAATGAAAAATGTGTCTTTTATTTTTACTTAAAAACCGAAGGCACTTTTTGGCCAGCCCAATAATACTCAACACATGCCCACAGGGGAACTCATATGTAACTTTTGTTCTAATTTGTACACCTTATAAAATCTTCCTGATGTTTATGTTTTAATATTAGGCAATTATTAATCCCCCTTGAATCTCAGTTTCTTAATCTATAGTATATGAGGAGCCATACCAGCTCTTTAGGATTCCATTATGCTATGGTTTGATAGTTTACTACCTGAAGAGGACAGTGAACTCTAAAGGATGTGCAGCTATCACTTGAATTACATAGTCAAAGTTTATAAAAATGCTTGCCTGTCTTTTCCACATCTACACTTACACACTTTACTTCCTATTTTTAAGATAGTTCCATGCTTGTGGAACTATTCCTACTTCCATGTTTACTTAAAATTTCTTTGCACAGTTTTTGCTATGAAATTTTATCAAAACACTTTTGAAAATCTGAGTATATTTTATATTATGGTTACCGCACTCACCAATGCTTAATTAACCCCACAGGAAGCCTGGATGTGAGAAGCTCAATTAACCAAGTAGGGCTTAAGATTTTCAAGGGTCTTACCCTTTTGTACATATTCCCCTTGTTTGTCTTTGGTCCTATTTTTTTTTTACGTGTGATTGGGTCACATTGCCAATGTACTTTCAGGTCTCTGTGAAAATGGCCACTTTAAGGACAGGTTAGTTGGATATTCAGGAGACAGTTTTATTCTTAGAGCCCATTTGATGCTAGTGATTCATCTACATTTAGCTTATTAATGAATTTTAGAATAAGCTTTGTATTTGTCATTATTTTGAATCTAGAACCTCCGAATTTGTGTGCTTCAAAATACATCTGAGGCATGGGAATCTACTTAGTGTTTTCCTAGTGTATGTGCATGTGTGTGTGGGGGGGGTGTGCATTTGCTTAGTATGTGTGTATATATTTTTTGTTACTAACTTAATAAAATATGTCTGAATTTCCCTGCATATTGCTAACTTATTTATTCCCTTGGCATACAAAAAACCAAAACAAATGAACAGACAAAATTGAAACAAGAACAACAAAAGAAAACTCACTTGGTTTTGCTGTCCCTTGCCAGCCTCATTTTTCTTCTTATGGATTTTTTTTATCTTACCCAATATCGAATGGATTTTCTTTCTCAATTTGAATAATTTTTACTGAACACTTGCAATGTGCAATCTACCTGGATTTACCCCCCAAACCATCCACTACATGACCTTCTTTTTTTTTTGTCTTGTTATCTCATTTTATTAACCTTTTAGAACTCTTCCAAATATTGGAGGAAAGAAATCAATATCAATTGTCACCTGATGTGACCTTGTTTTACTCATTTGATCAGTCTTTCTATTTAAAAAATAAATGGTCTTTTTTCTCATATTTCTTTGTTCACTTTATCATTTAAACATACAGTAGGATATTCCCCATTTCCACTTTTATCTTTTTTTTTTTGCTTTATAACAAATTTAATCAGTTATACATATACATATGTTCCCATATCCCCTCCCTTTTGCGTCTCCCTCCCACCCTCCCTATCCCACCCCTCCAGGCGGTCCAAAGCACCGAGCTGATCTCCCTGTGCTATGTGGCTGCTTCCCACTAGCTATCTACCTTACGTTTGGTAATGTATATATGTCCATGCCGCTCTTTCACTTTGTCACAGCTTACCCTTCCCCCTCCCCATATCCTCAAGTCCATTCTCTAGTAGGTCTGTGTCTGTATTCCTGTCGTACCCCTATGTTCTTCATGACATTTTTTTTCTTAAATTCCATATATATGTGTCAGCATAGAGTATTTGTCTTTCTCTTTCTGACTTACTTCACTCTGTATGACAGACTCTAGGTCCATCCACCTCATTACAAATAGCTCAATTTCATTTCTTTTTATGGCTGAGTAATATTCCATTGTATATATGTGCCACATCTTCTTTATCCATTCATCCGATGATGGACACTTAGGTTGTTTCCATCTCCGGGCTATTGTAAATAGGGCTGCTATGAACATTTTGGTACATGTCTCTTTTTGAATTATGGTTTTCTCAGGGTATATGCCCAGTAGTGGGATTGCTGGGTCATATGGTAGTTCTATTTGTAGTTTTTTAAGGAACCTCCATACCGTTCTCCATAGTGGCTATACCAATTCACATTCCCACCAGCAGTGCAAGAGTGTTCCTTTTTTTCCACACCCTCTCCAGCATTTATTGTTTGTAGATTTTTTGATGATGGCCATTCTGACTGGTGTGAGATGATATCTCATTGTAGTTTTGATTTGCATTTCTCTAATGAGTAAAGATGTTGAGCATCCTTTCATGTGTTTGTTGGCAGTCTGTATATCTCCTGTGGAGAAATGTCTATTTAGGTCTTCTGCCCATTTTTGGATTGGGTTGTTTGTTTTTTTGGTTATTGAGCTGCATGAGCTGCTTATAAATTTTGGAGATTAATCCTCTGTCAGTTGCTTCATTTACAAATATTTTCTCCCATTCTGAGGGTTGTCTTTTGGTCTTGTTTATGGTTTCCTTTGCTGTGCAAAAGCTTTTAAGTTTCATTAGGTCCCATGTGTTTATTTTTGTCTTTATTTCCATTTCTCTAGGAGGTGGGTCAAAAAGGATCTTGCTGTGATTTATGTCATAGAGGGTTCTGCCTATGTTTCCCTCTAAGAGTTTGATAGTGTCTGGCCTTACATTTAGGTCTTTAATCCATTTTGAGCTTATTTTTGTGTATGGTGCTAGGGAGTGATCTAATCTCATACTTTTACATGTCCCTATCCAGTTTTCCCAGCACCACTTATTGAAGAGACTGTCCTTTCTCCACTGTACATTCCTGCCTCCTTTATCAAAGATAAGGTGACCATATGTCCGTGGGTTTATCTCTGGGCTTGCTATCCTGTTCCATTGATCTATCTTTCTGTTTTTGTGCCAGTACAATACTGTCTTGATTACTGTAGCTTTGTAGTATAGTCTGAAGTCAGGGAGCCTGATTCCTCCAGCTCCATTTTTCGTTCTCAAGATTGCTTTGGCTATTCGGGGTCTTTTGTGTTTCCATACAAATGCGAAATTTTTTGCTCTAGTTCTGTGAAAAATGCCAGGGGTAGTTTGGTAGGGATTGCATTGAATCTGTAGATTGCTTTGGGTAGTAGAGTCATTTTCACAATGTTGATTCTTCCAATCCAAGAACATGGTACATCTCTCCATCTATTTGTATCATCTTTAATTTCTTTCATCAGTGTCTTATAATTTTCTGCATACAGGTCTTTTGTCTCCTTAGGTAGGTTTATTCCTAGATATTTTATTCTTTTTGTTGCAATGGTAAATGGGAGTGTTTTCTTGATTTCACTTTCAGATTTTTCATCATTAGTATATAGGAATGCCAGAGATTTCTGTGCATTAATTTTGTATCCTGCAACTTTACCAAATTCATTGATTAGCTCTATTAGTTTTCTGGTAGCATATTTAGGATTCTCTATGTATAGTATCATGTCATCTGCAAACAGTGACAGCTTTACTTCTTCTTTTCCGATTTGGATTCCTTTTATTTCCTTTTCTTCTCTGATTGCTGTGGCTAAAACTTCCAAAACTAGGTTGAATAAGAGTGGTGACAGTGGGCAACCTTGTCTTGTTCCTGATCTTAGTGGAAATGGTTTCAGTTTTTCACCATTGAGGACGATGCTGGCTGTGGGTTTGTCATATATGGCCTTTATTATGTTGAGGTAAGTTCCCTCTATGCCTACTTTCTGCAGGGTTTCTATCATAAATGGGTGTGAAATTTTGTCGAAAGCTTTCTCTGCATCTATTGAGATGATCATATGGTTTTTCTCCTTCAATTTGTTAATATGCTGTATAACGTTGATTGATTTGCGTATATTGAAGAATCCTTGCATTCCTGGAATAAACCCCACTTGATCATGGTGTATAATCCTTTTAATGTGCTGTTGGATTCTGTTTGCTAGTATTTTGTTGAGGATTTTTGCATCAATGTTCATCAGTGATATTGGCCTGTAATTTTCTTTCTTTGTGACATCCTTGTCTGGTTTTGGTATCAAGGTGATGGTGGCCTCGTAGAATGAGTTTGGGAGTGTTCCTCCCTCTGCTATATTTTGGAAGAGTTTGAGAAGGATAGCTGTTAGCTCTTCTCTAAATGCTTGATAGAATTCGCCTGTGAAGCCATCTGGTCCTGGGCTTTTGTTTGTTGGAAGATTTTTTATCACAGTTTCAATTTCAGTGCTTGTGATTGGTCTGTTCATATTTCCTATTTCTTCCTGAGTCAGTCTTGGCAGGTGGTGCATTTCTAAGAATTTGTCCATTTCTTCCAGGTTGTCCATTTTATTGGCATAGAGTTGCTTATAGTAATCTCTCATGATCTTTTGTATTTCTGCAGTGTCAGTTGTTACTTCTCCTTTTTCATTTCTAATTCTATTGATTTGAGTCTTCTCCCTTTTTTTCTTGATGAGTCAGGCTAATGGTTTATCAATTTTGTTTATCT
Organism: Mesoplodon bidens; assembly: GCF_964165515.1. Lineage (NCBI taxonomy): Eukaryota > Metazoa > Chordata > Mammalia > Artiodactyla > Ziphiidae > Mesoplodon > Mesoplodon bidens. The sequence goes on along the minus strand of NC_138161.1, from coordinate 61,773,382 downwards.
TCTCAAAGAACCAGCTTTTAGTTTTATTGATCTTAGCTATCATTTCCTTCATTTCTTTTTCATTTATTTCTGATCTGATTTTTATGATTTCTTTCCTTCTGCTAACTTTGGGATGTTTTTGTTCTTCTTTCTCTAATTGCTTTAGGTGCAAGGTTAGGTTGTTTATTCGAGATGTTTCCTGTTTCTTAAGGTGGGATTGTATTGCTATAAACTTCCCTCTTAGAACTGCTTTTGCTGCATCCCATAGGTTTTGGGTCGTCGTGTCTCCATTGTCATTTGTTTCTAGGTATTTTTTAATTTCCCCTTTGATTTCTTCAGTGATCACTTTGTTATTAAGTAGTGTATTGTTTAGCCTCCATGTGTTTGTATTTTTTACAGCTGTTTTCCTGTAATTGATATCTAGTCTCATAGCATTGTGGTCGGAAAAGATACTTGATACAATTTCAATTTTCTTAAATTTACCAAGGCTTGATTTGTGACCCAAGATATGATCTATCCTGGAGAATGTTCCATGAGCACTTGAGAAACATGTGTATTCTGTTGTTTTTGGATGGAATGTCCTATAAATATCAATTAAGTCCATCTTGTTTAATGTATCATTTAAAGCTTGTGTTTCCTTATTTATTTTCATTTTGGATGATCTGTCCATTGGTGAAAGTGGGGCGTTAAAGTCCCCTACTATGATTGTGTTACTGTTGATTTCTCCTTTTATGGCTGTTAGTATTTGCCTTCTGTATTTAGGTGCTCCTATGTTGGGTGCATAAATATTTACAATTGTTATATCTTCTTCTTGGATCGATCCGTTGATGATTATGTAGTGTCCTTCTTTGTCTCTTCTAGTAGTCTTTATTTTAAAGTCTATTTTGTCTGATATGAGAATTGTACTCCAGCTTTCTTTTGGTTTCCATTTGCATGGAATATCTTTTTCCATCCCCTTACTTTCAGTCTGTATGTGTCCCTAGGTCTGAAGTGGGTCTCTTGTAGACAGCATATATATGGGTCTTGTTTTTGTATCCATTCAGCCAATCTGTGTCTTTTGGTGGGAGCATTTAGGCCATTTACATTTAAGGTAATTATCGATATTTATGTTCCTATTCCCATTTTCTTAATTGTTTTGGGTTCTTTATTGTAGGTCTTTTCCTTCTGTTGTGCTTCTTGCCTAGAGAAGTTCCTTTAGCATTTGTTGTAAAGCTGGTTTGGTGGTGCTGAACTCTCTCAGCTTTTGCTTGTCTGTAAACGTTTTAATTTCTCCATCAAATCTGAATGAGATCCTTGCTGGGTAGAGTAATCTTGGTTGCAGGTTTTTCTCCTTCATCACTTTAATTATGTCCTGCCACTCCCTTCTGGCTTGTAGAGTTTCTGCTGAGAGATCAGCTGTTATCCTGATGGGGATTCCCTTGTGTGTTATTTGTTGTTTTTGCCTTGCTGCTTTTAATATGATTTCTTTGTGTTTAATTTTTGACAGTTTGATTAATATGTGTCTTGGCATATTTCTCCTTGGATTTATTCTGTATGGGACTCTCTGTGCCTCCTGGACTTGATTAACTATTTCCTTTCCCATATTAGGGAAGTTTTCAACTATAATCTCTTCAAATATTTTCTCAGTCCCTTTCTTTTTCTCTTCTTCTTCTGGAACCCCTATAATTCGAATGTTGGTGCGTTTAATGTTGTCCCAGAGGTCTCTGAGACTGTCCTCTGTTCTTTTCATTCTTTTTTCTTTATTTTGCTCTGCAGCAGTTTTTTCCACTATTTTATCTTCCACCTCACTTATCCGTTCTTCTGCCTCAGTTATTCTGCTATTGATCCCATCTAGAGTATTTTTTATTTCATTTATTGTGTTTTTAATCGATGCTTGATTCATCTTTAGTTCTTCTAGGTCCTTCTTAACTGTTTCTTGCATTTTGTCTATTCTATTTCCAAGATTTTGGATCTGGGAAATAGAATCTTGGATCATCTTTACCATCATTATTCTGAATTCTTTTTCAGGTAGACTGCCTATTACCTCTTCATTTGTTAGGTCTGGTGGGTTTTTATCTTGCTCCTTCTCCTGCTGTGTGTTTTTCTGTCTTCTCATTTTGCTTATGTTACTGTGTTTGGGGTCTCCTTTTTGCAGGCTGCAGGTTCCTAGTTCCCGTTGTTTTTGGTGTCTGTCCCCAGTGGCTAAGGTTGGTTTAGTGGGTTGTGTAGGCTTCCTGGTGGAGGGGACTAGTGCCTGTGTTCTGGTGGATGAGGCTGGATCTTGTCTTTCTGGTGGGCAGGTCCACGTCTGGTTGTGTGTTTTGGGGTGTCTGCAGACTTTTTATGATTTTAGGCCATCTCTCTGCTAATGGGTGGTGTTGTGTTCCTGTCTTGCTAGTTGTTTGGCATAGGGTGTCCAGCACTGTAGCTTGCTGGTCGTTGAGTGAAGCTGGGTGCTGGTGTTGAGATGGAGATCTCTGGAAGATTTTCGCCGTTTGATATTATGTGGAGCTGGGAGGTCTCTTGTGGACCAGTGTCCTGAAGTTGGCTCTCCCACCTCAGAGGCACAGCACTGCCTCCTGGCTCCTCAATTTGGGATGATTTGTTGTCTATTCATGTATTCCGCAGATGCAGGGTACATCAAGTTGATTGTGGAGCTTTAATCCGCTGCTTCTGAGGCTGCTGGGAGAGGTTTCTCTTTCTCTTCTTTGTTCTCACAGCTCCTGGGTCTCAGCTTTGGATTTGGCCCCGCCTCTGCGTGTAGGTCGCCGGAGGGCGTCTGTTCTTCGCTCAGACAGGACAGGGTCAAAGGAGCAGCCTCTTAGGGGACTCTGGCTCACTCAGGCCGGGCGGGAGGGAGGGGCACGGAGTGCGGGGCGAGCCTGCAGCGGCAGAGGTCGGCGTGACGTTGCACCAGCCCGAGGCGCGCCGTGCGTTCTCCCAGGGAAGCCGCCCCTGGATCCCGGGACCCCGGCAGTGGCGGGCTGCACAGGCTCCCGGAAGGGCGGTGTGGACAGTGACCTGTGCTCGCACACAGGCTTCTTGGCGGCGGCAGCAGCAGCCCCAGCATCCCACGCCCGTCACTGGGCTCTGCGCTTTCAGTCGTGACTCGCGCCTGTCTCTGGAGCCCGTTTAAGCAGCGCTCTTAATCCCCTCTCCTCGCGCACCAGGAAACCAAGAGGGAAGAAAAAGTCTCTTGCCTCTTCGGCAGCTCCAGAGTTTTCCCGGACTCCCTGCCCGCTAGCTGTGGCACATTAGCCCCCTTCAGGCTGAGTTCTCGCCGCCAGCCCCAGTCCTCTCCCTGCGCTCTGACCGAAGCCCGAGCCTCAGCTTCCAGCGCCGCCCGCCCCAGCGGGCGAGCAGACAAGCCCCTCGGGCTGGTGAGTGCCGCTCGGCACCGATCCTCTGTGCGGGAATCTCTCCGCTTTGCCCTACCCAGGTATGTGGGGAGTTTCTTGCCTTTTGGGAGGTCTGGGGTCTTCTGCCAGCGTTCAGTAGGTGTTCTGTAGGAGTTGTTCCACGTGTAGCTGTATTTCTGGTGTATCCGTGGGGAGGAAGGTGATCTCCGCGTCTTACTCTTCCGCCATCTTACCCGGAAGTCCACTTTTATCTTTCTTCATGTCCATTTTTTTTGTTTCTTCACATTTTATCCAATAAATTGTTTGAAGGTAAGCCTTGAGCCACCTGTGTAATTTTCTGTCTTAAAAACACTCCTTTAGGGTTTGCTTGTCCATTTCTAACTAATTGTCCATTGGTGCTCATTATGGGAAGTGAGGGAAGTGAGAATTCTATTTAGTTCCTCTTGGGGTCCTGGAAAGAAAATAGCTGGGTAATTCAGAGTATTTGTGAATTTTAGGTTTTGGTCTACTTAAATTTTGGTTACACATAGTTTGGTCCCGAGCTAGCCAGAGATAGGAAATTTTATGAAAAATTTAAGTGCAATTTTACCATTTCTGAGTAATTTATAAATTTAAACTATTTCTCTTGATATCTTCAAAATATCTAACTTTTAGAAATCTATAAAGATTATACTCTACCCCAAATAAGAATTCCCCCACAGAAGTGCAAGTATAAATATTGTGCTGCAATAGGATGCTACCAGCTGATTCTGTCTTCATTTTTAAAATTTTGTATATTATATTGTTCCCCGATTCTGTGAATAAGAATGGCAGATGGAGCATTATGAGCTGTTTTTCACTGTCATACAAAATAAGTCACAGGAAGTTAGAAATATCTGGACCCTAAAAAATATTACAATTTCAATTCTTTAGGCGAGAAACCATAATTTCTCCTTATTGGATCCTGTCTGTAGAAGAGAGTATCCACCAAAGAGTAAATACTCAGTCAGCATAAATTGATGGTGAAAATTCCTGAAGTTTAGCCTTGAAAGGGAGCTTTATAAAATGTCTTTTTAGCCAAAAGAAAAAGCTCCCTTATGAAATGCTGTGTATTGAAAAGCACAGATACTTGTGTGGAGACACTCAAATAGAGATGAGTCCATTTTTAGTACATTGTGTGGGGAGTGACATGCCTGGAACTCCATTAATAGCAATTTATGTTGTGTTCTTTTCATTTCATTTTGCTAATGAATTTAGTATCAGATTGATGGGTGCTTGGAACAGAAGACTTAATCTGCAGATTAAGTAGAGCAGTATACACTTCCCAGATAAGGGCCTACAAAGCAATCTCCATTGGAGGTCAAGCTCTAGATACAAAAGGATACTTGGAAACACTTTCTTTTCAGCAGGTATGAATTGAGTTAGCAACCTTTGATCTATGGATTCATATTTCTTTATAAAGGGTGACATCACTTCCCAGGTAACATTTGGAAATATATGGTCGTTACAGTGACCAGGAAGCACTATTGGAATTTAGTAGATAGGGAAAAGACATAACTTTAAGTTCTGCAAGATGTGGACTAATTACTTACAAAGGAGACTTGGCCAGCTCCCAAAGCCAGTAGCATTTCTATAGCGAAATGCTATTTGGGGAATCAGAAAGGTATCACTTGTGGCAGTAGTTTTCAAACATTTTCATAAACCACGGAAAGAAATGCATTTAAATCATGACCTAGTATACTAATGCAGGCATTTATAAATTGAAACAAAAATTTCACAGTATTTACCCTTTCTGTGCATGATACCTACAAGTATTTTCCATTCTATCAATTTTTTCTCATTCTATCCTTTTCTATTTTTCCTTTTCTTTTAAAGTCTAAAACCCACTCTCTTAACTTCAAGACCACTAATAGTATACTGGACAGTTTGAAAACAATGTTTTAGAGATCTTTAAATTTACTAGTAAGAACAGGGTAAAAGACAAAGTAACTTGCCTTTAATATGACTTGGTTTCCTTTTATTCTAAGCAGAGCTTGTAATTTCCATGTGTGACTGTGGTCCACATTTCTTTTGGGGAGAGGCCTGGGCCCATACTCCAGTAGTCCTGGTATAAAGTCTGATTGCCACCTTTCCCCTTTGTTGCCATGAAAATGAGGGAAGAGAAACAGCACTACCCCAGCTCACTTATGGCATTTGGATCTAAAGTCTCAAAGTTGCCTCTGTGGTGCATATTAGGAACCATGTGGTGTTATGTGAAAATGAACAGGGTTCAATGAGATGAGAGTAAAACACTCTTCTTTTCCTGTCAAAGTGAGTCATCCCTAAGCTGTGGGATGGTGACTTGGCATATTGGGCCTCTCCCTTGCCTATTGTTGATTGAGGCAAATGTGGAGTCAAGTAGCCTTCATGTTTTGGTGCAGTGTCCAATTTATCATGGTTGTATAAAGTTAACCAATATTCTTGGCTTCTCAGAATATTGTCAGAGTATTGGCTTTTCAGAGTATTTTTAATAGGCATAGTTGTTGATGGCAAGCCTACCATTATACCTTAATTTTCTTCATGTCCTTTACCTAAAGTGATTGTACCAATTAAATGTAGTCATTCTCAGGTGAAGGAGGTAAAGGGTTAATTTGGGGGAAAAACGCTCCCCTAGTGATTTCAGTATATCTTCCTAGTAGTGGACCATTATTTGTCTATTTCCAGGATACCTACCCTGCTCTCTTAAGTCATCAGAAGACCTACAGAACAGGGTTTGGTCACGCAGAGGTGAGCTGAGCATGGGCAATTTTCTGCTATCATCTTCCTGGTCCATGTGCTGTTCTCATGAGTATTTGTCCATCTGTTTGACTGAAAAGGCAGGATTTAAGTTAATCCCTTGCTTTTGTTGTGTTGACCCAGTGACAATTGCAGAATGCCTTGAGTTGGAGATTTATATTTAGGGTATGAGATCATAACAATCAGTTCCTCTTCCTATGATCTGAGTTTATTAGCATTTTTGCACACTTTTGTCAGTATAGTATGCTCTTATCTGGTTGTTTAGAGACCTTGGTCCTATTTGCAGTAGTAGAACACATTTAGTATTAAATCTTTAGCATTGTACATGGATACTTCAGATCCATCTATAAAGTAAAACAACACTATTTGGCACCAAATTTTAAAAGGGATTTTAACAATTAGACTTAGTATGTCACAGAATTTGCCCTTTCTTATTTCACTTTTACTAGATTCCTCTCCCAGTTACTTTCCACTCATATTGTTCCATCTGTGGAAATAGGCCCATTTCTTTACAAACAAAATAAAATGTATCCTCCTCTTTCCAACTTTTTTGTTCACCTTTGCCCAGGGAAAAAAAAAAAAGATTTCATAGAAAGCCAAAGTTAGAGATGGAGTGATGGAGTGTCAGTTCTCTTTCCCTTTCTTCATTTGGAGCTGTCATTTCTTATTTGATGAGGGGACTTACCAGTGCCCTAATCTTCCCTTATAATGAGAAAAACCTTACCTGTGAGACATCTCTGTGTATGATTTCAGGGTTGAGTACAAGAGGTAAGATAATGAAGACTTATCCCACTTGAGTTGGGCAGCATGAAAAGAAACAGTGATTTTTTTATTTTGTCAAAGTCCTTAGGGAGTGGTTGTCATTAAGTCAGTGAAGCAAAGATCAGAAGACAAACCCAAGCACAATGGTGCAACTAACAAGTGAATTCAATCCAAAAGCTAGGAATTAAGCAAAGCAATATGGAGAGAAAAAGGAAGAAGTTTCTGGGTAAGCTGTATGAACAGAACTTGGGAAACTGTATCTTGTTTATATTGGTCCTCAACCACTTGGTACATCGAGAGTTAATTAGAGTGCCCAGGTAGATAGCAGGAGGCTATTTTGTCACTGGTTACTGCCATTTAGGAATTTGCCCAGGAGTTACTGGAGTTGTCAGAATTCATTCACAGTCATGGAATGGCTCATTGTGCTGGTTACCCTGTGCTGATGAGGGGCTGAGTGCTTGATCTCCAACTTCTAGGTAACCATAGTAGCAGTAATATGGTTCACCTCAGGACACACCTGCTCTGGTGAGATTGTTCCATGGGATGAAGCAGAGTTCCAGACTTCTACTTGGCAGCCATGATCAAAGTGCTTTAGGAGATTTGTTAGCAGCAATGACAGCTGCAAGTGCAGGCACCTTTTTTTTTCCTTGTTGCCCAATATTAGCTAGAGCAGAGTAGAATCTATCTACCTCCACAAGATGTTGTTCCATCCAGGACCCAGTGAAGTTTTTCTATTCCTCTGGTATTTCCCCCAGGGAGTGCTTGGCTTCTAATAGTATTTGCTGTTGAGTGCACTTGAGGTGCTGCAAATCTTATCTTGCTTTGGAGGAGAACTGTGACTAGTCAACTTTCACTTTCTCTCAGTGTTCTCATTGAAGCATGCTGGAACTGGCGCTTCTTAAACTCACTCTTTTCTTGGGTGGGTCTTTCTTCACTCCATAATCTTAGCTTAAATGATACTTCTCCAAAGCAACTTTCTTAGATCATCCTGTCTAAGGTAAGACGCTCCTGTTAATTCATACCACAGTACTGTGTTTTTTCCTTCTTAGTATATAGTCGTCCCTTTGTATCTGTGGGGGAGTTGGTTCCAGAACCCCCAAGGATATCAAAAACCCAGGATGCTCAAGTTCCTTATATAAAATGGCCTATTATTTGCATATAACCTGCATACATCCCTTTTTATACTTTAGATCATCTCTGGATTACTTATAATACCTACTACAATGTAAATGCTATGTAAGTAATTGTAAATATAATATAAATGCTATGTAAGTGATTTCCAGTGTAGGGCAAATTCAAGTTTTGCTTTTTGGAACTTTCTGGAAATTTTTTGGAATATTTTAGATGGGTGGTTGGTTGAATCCACACATGCAGAACCTGTGGATATGGAGGACCAGCTGTATATGGCTCCAGGAAATTGTAAATGTATGTGTGTATCAATAATTACATTTACATTTATTGTAATTATTGATATGTTTGGATTTATGTCTACCATTTTATATTTTGTTTCCTGTTTGTTCCCTCTGTTTTACATTCCTCCATTTCCCATTTCCTGCCTTGTTTTGAGGTTATGTGAACATTTTTATTGTTCATTTTAATTTATCTATTGTGCTTTAGGCTATATATCTTTGTATATTTTTAGGGGTTATTCTATAGGTTACAATATGTATACTTCTCACAGTCTTTATTTTTTTAATTTTTATTTATTTATTTTTCAGGTGCTAACAGGAATTGCTTGTTTTTTTAATTAATTTTTATTGGAGTATAGTTGCTTTACAATGTTGTGTTAGCTTCTACTGCACAGCAAAATGAATCAACCATACATATACATTTATCCCTTCCCTTTTGGATTTCCCTCCCATTTAGGTTCACAGTCTTTTTAGAATCAATATTTTGTCACTTCAAGTAGAATGTAGAAATCTTGACACCGTATAAGTTCTTTTACTCTCCCAGTTTTGCAATATTGTTGTCATATATTATCTTTACATACACTGAAAACCGTATCAGATAATGTTACAATTTTTTCTTTCAACTATTAAGCATGTTTTAAAGAACTGAAGAGGAGAAGAACAGTTCATTCTGTTGACACATGTTTATCATTTCTGTTGCTTTTCCTTTATTCTTGATGTATAAAATTTCCTCTGGTATCATTTTCCTTCTGTCTGGAGAACTTCCTTTAGCAATTCTTTTAGAGCAGTTCTTCTGGCAACCAGTTTTCTTAGTTCTTTTTCATCTGACAATGTCTTTTTTTTATTTTTATTTTTGACTGCGTTGGGTCTTCATTGCTGCGTGCAGACTCTTCTCTAGTTGTGGCGAGTGGGGGCTACTGTTCGGTGCGGTGTGCGGGCTTCTCATTGCAGTGGCTTCTCTTGTTGTGGAGCATGGGCTCTAGGCGTGTGAGTTTTAGTAGTTGCAGCATGCTTGCTCAGTAGTTGCAGCATGCGGGCACTAGAGTGCACGGGCTTCAGTAGTTGTGACGTGCAGGCTCAGTAGTTGTGGCTTGTGGGCTCTAGAGCACAGGCTCAGTAGTTGTGGCGCATGGGCTTAGTTGCTCCGTGGCATGTGAGATCTTCCTAGACCAGGGATCAAACCCATGTCCCCTGTCCTGGCAGGCGGATTCTTAACCACTGTGCCACCAGGGAAGTCCCCTGACAATGTCTTTATTTCACTTCTGTAAAGCTATTTTTACTGGATATAGAATTCTATGTTGATGGTTCTTTTCTCTCAGCACTTTAAAAAAGGTATGTCATTTCCTTCTGGCTTCTGTGGTTTCCGATGAGAAATCCACAGTCATTTGGATCATTGTTCCCTTAGTAGTAATGTGTGATTTCCTCTAGATGATTTTAAGATATTTATCCTTATTTTCAGTTTCCACAGTTTAGTTTTCATGTATCTGGACATGGGTTTTCTATTTGTTTGTTTGTTTCTATTCTGTTTGGAGTTTCCTACACTTCTTGAACCTGTAGATTTATGTACTTCACAAAATTTGGGAACTTTCCAGTCATTATTTCTCCAAATATTTTTTCAGCACTAAACCCTTTTTCCTTTCCTTCTGATACTATGATGACAAGAATGCTAGACTTCTTGTTATTGTTCCACAGGTCCCTGAGCCTGTTCTTACTTATTTTTCTCTGTTGTTCGAATTGGATCTGATCTGTCTTAAAGCTCAGTGACTCTTTTCACTGTCATCTTCATTTTGTTATTGAGGAATTTTGTTGTTATTGTTGTTGGTTTTAGTTTTCTGATTCAAGACTGTTCCTTGCTGGAACATTTTTATAGTAGCTACTTCTAAATCATTGTCAGACAATTTCAACATCTGTCTCATTTCAGTGTTTTTGACTGTTAATTATCTTTTCTCATGTGAGTTGAGATTTTCCTGGTTCTTCACATGCCTAGTAATTTTGGATTGCAACCTGGACATTTTTAATATTATGAGATTTTGAATCATTTAAATTGTATGGAGAATGTTGGTATTTTTGTTTTAGCAGGTAGTTGATCTCGTTAGGTTGAGGTCACAAGTTACAAGCTGCCTTCTGTGGTTTCAATGCCAGTTTTATTTTCAGTGCTTTCAGATCTGTCCTGTATGTGTACAATGGTCAGTATTGGACTTAGGCACTGATCTATCCGTTATTCAGTTCTCAGTTTCTTTTGTATGCTGATTAAAATCAGATCCATGTATATGCAGCTTGAGAGGAGCCCAGAATAACAACTTTATTAGGTTACTTTTCTGAGTCCTTTTCTCTCCATGATATTACTGGTGTTTTTCAGTTACCTGGTGCTCCACTTCGTGGTCCTCCAGCCAGCAAGCTGTGGCTTTATTTACTGCACTCTGATGTACATTTCTGTGACTTTGCTTATGTTCAAGGCCAAGTGGTGAGAGGACAGAGAGAGAAAAATGAAAGCAATGGGAGTTCACCCAACCCTTTTGGGACCATAAGCTTATTTTTCAAGCTAATTTTAAAATTAAATGTTTTACTGCAATAAAAACTACATATAAAAAGGTGAAGAAATCATAAGTATACATCTAGGTGAATTTTCAGAAAGTGAACATACCCATGTAAGTGGCACCCTCCAAGAAACAAAGCATTACCAGAACACAGAGGTCTTCTCATCCCTCCTTCTACTCCCTACGCCTCCAGGGCAACCACTATCATGATTTCTAATACAAGAGAGTAGTTGTGACTGTTTTTAAACAATGTATAGGGTTAGCCAAAAAGTTTGTTCAGGTTTTTCTGTAAGATGTTATGGAAAAACCCAAATGAACTTTTTGTCCACCCCAATATAAATAGAATCATGTGGTATATCTTCTTTCACTTCTTCATTCATGTTTTGGTGCATCCCTGTGAAGCTGCAGATTATTTAAAAACTTTTCATTGCTTTATAATATTCCTGTGGGTGAATATATCACAACTTAATTTTTTTTAGCTACTCTACTATAGATGGAATTTGAGTTATTTCCAGTTTAGAGTCATTGTGAATAGTGGTTACCATGTGCACATTCTAGAACATGTTTTGCTTTACATGTCTAAGTATTAATATTTCTGTTGGAAATGTACTAAAGAGTGGTATTTCTGATGTGCTTATGTTCAGTTTCAGTAGATAATGCCAAATAATTTCCAAAGATATTGTATCAATTACTATTCTTAATATCAGTATATGTGAGTTCCAATTGCTCTAATCCTTGACAACTTTTAGTATTATCTTTTTCATTTTAGTTTTTCTAGTATGCGTGGCATGGTAGCCCCTTGTGATATTTATTTGCATTTCTTTAATGACTAGTGAAGTTCAGCATCTTTTCATGTGTTTATTTTCAATTTAGATATTCTCTTTTGTGATGAGCATTTTAAAGTTTATTGCCGTTTTCCAGTTGTTGACCTGTAGGTGTTTCTTTATATAGTCTGGATGTATGTCCTTTGTCAGATATACATATTACAGATATCTTCTCTTACTCTGAACCTTGTCTTTTCATTCTCTTCTAGTTGTCTTTTGATAAACAGAAGTTTTTCATATTAATGAACTTTAACTTAATCAATCTCTTCTTTTATAGTTAGTGTTTTTTAAATCCTGTTTTAAAAAGAAAAACCTCTGCCTAACACAAGATCACGAAGATATGTTCCTTTGTCATCTTCTAGAAGCTTTATTGTTTGCCATTAACATTCAGGTCTGCATTTTATCTGAAATTCATTTTTTGTGTACGATGTGAAGTAGGGATTGGGATGGACAAGATTCATTTTATTTTTTGAGGTCGATGTCTAATTGATCAAGCGCTATTTGTTGGGATGGTAGACCTTTCCCCAAGTACTTCAGCAGTAACTTTATTATAAATCAAATGCTTACAGATTTGTGTGTCCATCTCTGGGCTCTCTATTCTGTTCCATTGAACAGGTCTATTTGTCTATCTTTGTACTAACATTACGTTGCTTATTAGTGTAGATTTAGAAGAAGTCATATCTGGTAGTGTAAATTCTTTAGATAATTGCTTTGGTTATTCTTGGGGCCTTGTGTTTCCGTAAAAAGCTTAGAATCTGTGTGTCAATATCCACAAAAAAGAAATTTCTGGAATTTTGATTGAGATTATATTTTGGGGAAACTGATATCCTATTAATGCATTATATTCTCCACTTATTCTAGTCTTTAATTTCTCTCAGTAATGTTTTATAGTTTTCTCTGCAGAGCACTTGCACACTTGCATACTTCTTTGTTAGATTTATTTCGACTATTTTATTTTATGCTCTTATAAATGGTATTGTTTTATTTTATTTTCTAAATGTCTGTTGCTAGTATATAAGAAAACAATTCATTTATAAATTTATTCACTTTGTGCCAGGCATCTTGATAAATTCACTTATTATTTGTATTAGATTTTTTGTGGGTTTTTTTTTGAGTTTTAAGGAACACAATCATGTTTTCTGTGAATAATTACAGTTTTATTTCTACCTGTACACTCCATATACCTTTATTTTATTTATTTTTCCAGTTTTGCTGAGATAATTGATATACAACATTGTATAAGTTTAAGTTGTAAAATATGATAATTTGATACCCTTATATGTTGCAAAATGATTTCCACAGTAGCATTGTTTAACACTTCCATTACCTCACGTAATTGCTATTTCTTTTTTGTGGTGAGAACATTTAAGATTTACTCTCCTAGCAACTTTTAAGTATGTAATACAGTATTGTTATACTAGATTCCCAGAACCTATTTATCATAACTAGTAGTTTGAGCCTTCCATATACCTTTAATTTCTATTTCTTGACTTAGTGCATTAGCTAGGAGGTCTAGTACAATATTGAGTAGAAGCATAATGTTTGCTCTAGGTTTTTTGTTTTTGTTTTTGTTTTTATTGTAAATGCCCTCTATCAGATTTTAGAAGTTCCTCTTGATTCCTTAGTTTGCTTAGTTGGGGTGAGTGTGTGTGTGTGTGTGTGTGTGTGTGTGTGTGTTTAAATCATGAGGGGATATATAATTTTACCAAACACTTCTCTGGATCCATTGAAATAATTGGATTTTTCCCCCTTTATTCTGTTAACATGATAAATTCAATTAATTTATTTTTGAATGTTAATCCACTCTTGCATTCCTATAATAAATGAAACTTGATGTTGATATGTTATCCTTTTTTTAAAAATAGGGAACTGGATTGAGTTTGCCAATATTTCCTTTAAAATATTTCTGTCTGCATTTGAAAGAAATTGGCCTGTAATATTTTTTTTAATGTTCTTGTCAGGTTTTGTTGCATAGTTATACTATTCTCATAAAATGAGTTGGAAAGTAGTCCTCTTTTTCGACCCTTGAAAGAGTCTGTGTATTCTTGGTGCTACTTTTTTCTTTAAATATTTGAAAAAATTTACCTGTGGGGACTTCCCTGGTGGTCCAGTGGTTAAGACTCCGCACTTCCATTGCAGGGGGCACAGGTTCAATCCCTGGTCGGGGAACTAAGATCCTGCATGCCTCCTGGCATGGCCAAAAGAAAATTAATAATTAATTAATTATCTAATTTAAAAATTTACCTGTGAAGCTATTTGGGCCAGAAGTTTTCCTTGTGGAAAGGTTTTAAAGTAAAATTTCAGTTTATTTTAAAAAATAGGATTATACATTTTTCTCATTTCTTCATCCATTTTGGTAATACTTGTTTTTTTAAGAGATTTGTCCATTTCATACAATTTTTCCAGTTTATTGATATTAAGTTGTTTACCATATCCTCCTATTATCTTTATAATATCTACTCTTTCATCTAAATTTTCAGTTATTGATCTGAAATTGTTCATCATATCCTCTCATTATATTTTTAATGTCTATAGTATCAATAGGAATACCCCATTTTTCATTCTTATTAAGGTTATTTGTACTTTTTCCTTTTTGTTTTAAAATGCATATTTCTTAAGGGTTATTATTTTTATTTGTCTTTCCAAAAACAATTTTTGGATTTCTTCATTTTATCTATTGCTTTATTTTAAAATGTTTGGGGCATTTTATAATTAACATTTGTTATTGATTTCGAGTTTAACTATGGTTAGGTATATTATATGATTTAATCATATACATTATATGATTTAAAAGACATGTTTTATGACCCAGTTTAAGGGAAGTTTTGATAAATGTTCTATGTGTATCTGGAAATAATGTGTATTATGTAGTTGTTGGGTATAGGGTTCTATACATATCAATTAGGTCAAATTTGTTAAATTTTGGTGCTCAAATATTTTATATATACTGATTTTCTACCTTCATGTTTTTTCACTTGCTGAGAGAGTTATGCTAAAATTTCCTATGTGGTTGTGGATTTGTCTGTTTCTCCTTTTAGTTTTGTTAGCTTTTGCTTCTTAAGAGTATATTATTAGTTTTCTACAAATTTAGAATTTTGATTTCTTTCTAGTAGATTATTAAATGCTCTTCTTGTACTATATCTGGTCTTAAATTCTACCTATACTGATAGTATAATGTGTAGTTATCCTAGCTTTCTAAAATAAAAGGATGTCTGGTTGGTAATTTTTTTTTCACCCCTTAACTTTCAACTTTCCTGTAAGCTCATATTAAGGTGTGTTTCTTGTGAACAGCATATTGTTTTTTTCTAACTTGCAGTTCAACAGTATTTGTTTTTCAAGTGTAATATTTAGTCTATTTACATTAAATAAAATTAGTAATATTTTTGGATTTAATTCTATTATTTTACTATATTTTTTCTACTTTTTCTACCTGTTTTACATTTCCCATTTCTCTTTTCTTAATTTCTTTGTTATTAGTCAATCTTTTTATTTCATTCCTTCCATTTTGCCTTGCTAATTGTATATTTTTAATTCTTTAATGGTTATCCAAATAAAGCCTACTATAAATCATACTTTTTATCTCTTTTCATCAAGGAAACCCTATTTGTTCCTATCCAAATATAGGACCATTTGTGCCATTGTCCTATATTATAATTCTTTGGGTGCTCTAATTGCTATAAGAAATTATTATTATTGGGATTTTGCCCTGTGTGTATATATTCTTTTATATTTACTTAGATGTTGACGTTTTCTGGTGTACTTCATTTGTCCCTGAATTTCCATATCACTATCTGAGATATGGAAATTTCTACCTGAAAGATATCCTTTAGTATTCCTTAGAGAATGATTCTACTGGTGAAATTTTTTCCCACTTTAGTCTTCCTGAAAATATTTTTCTTTTGCCTTCATTCAACTAAAGGATAGCTTCATTGGTTGTAGAATTCTAAGTTTGTAGTTACTTTTTAAAAGCATTTAAAGATATCATGTCTTTGTTCTCTGATTTCCATGAGAAATCAGCTATCAGACTCATTACTCCTTGGAAAGCAATGCATTTTTTTTTTTTTTTTGGTGTATGTGGGCCTCTCACTGTTGTGGCCTCTCCCGTTGCGGAGCACAGGCTCCGGACGCACAGGCTCAGCGGCCATGGCTCACGGGCCCAGCTGCTCCGCAGCATGTGGGATCTTCCCGGACCGGGGCACGAACCCGTGTCCCCTGCATCGGCAGGCGGACTCTCAACCACTGCGCCACCAGGGAAGCCCAAGCAATGCATTTTTATTCCTCTGGCTCTTTTAATGTTTCTTCTTTGATTATTATTTTCTAAGCAGTTTTAAAAAACCCAAAACACAGTTTTGTGTCAATTTCTTTGTGTTTATTCTGCTTGGAGTTCTTAAACATTCATTAATCTGTGGCTTGATATCTTTTGTCAATTTTGGAAAATTCTTGACCATTATTGCTTGAATTTTGCTTCTGTCTATTCTCTCTATCTCTATTTTCTCTATATAATTTTCTTCTTGCAGATAATTAAAGTTAATTCACCTTGATCTAATCAGGGATTGAGATAACTTGAAGTTGGGTTTATATCTTTGTGATGGTTAGCCTCTTTCTGTTCTGCCATTACTCCTATAAATAACCATTTAGAGCCTTGAATAAAATTATGGAATTTTTTCAAGTGGTCCATAAACTCCAGTTTTTGCCTCCTTGGCACCATAAGAACCTAAGAACTTGACATTGAACATTCTGTTTAATTTTCTAGTATCTAGGTTGATGCTTTCTGCTTTCTATTTTTGGGGCTTTTCATCCCATGAAAGGTAACCTGCAAATGCTTCAAGGGTTAAAAGTATAAAAGAATATAGGCTTCATCTCATTGCATTTACCTTCTGTCCAGGATTTTGGCTCTCCATGTTGTGGCTATCTTGACAGTTCTGAAGTTGATTCTTGACTTTTTCCCTGCAGTAGATTACTTAATGCTCTGATCCAGAGATTTGTGCTCAGTCTCTCAGCCCTGTAATATGTAGGATGACTAAATGCCTTGAATGCAAAGGTGGTAGACATCATAGAGCTTGCTTCAGTGTGTTTTCCTTCTTTACAATATCTTGAATTTTAAACTGAATCCACTTTGGTTGATCTCTGGGCCTTCCAACAGTTTTTAAAATAACTTTTATTTTATTCAGCATTTATAATTTTCTCAGCAAGAGGTGTATTTTGATACAAGCCATCCTATCATGGTGGAACTGGGCATCCTCTTATAATGCTGTTTTATTAACAGGTTATTTGAGGGTGGGTGGGAGCTAACTACTTTGTTTCTTTACAAAGTAATTTATGAAGATATTCTTCTACTTCCAAATATATTTTATAATCCCCTTTATATGAATTCCTTACATTTATTGTTTATTTGTATCTAAATATTATTCCTTCGGTATTTAAAAGTACAAAAAGACTTTGTTACTGAAATTCATTTGGCTTTTACAAACTGATCAATCTCCATTTGAATGATTACCTTAATCACCCTAGTTAGAGCTATACTCCTCTGAAATTTAAAAATTACCAAAAATAAAATTGTTGTTTTCTAAAAGAAAGTTGGTTTCCCTGGTGCAAAGAAAATCTTCTAATTTAGGTAATTACATGCATTCTGAGAATCCAAATAATACCAATTGTTTTAGTAGGCTATATATCCTTCTCCAGTTTGTGTACTGAACTATGATTAATATTTTCCTGTGTCATAAACTGGTGCCAAGTTCCTTTAATAGTGGGTAAAGTAATTTATAAAGGGAAATTAATGTTATTTAAAACTGATTCATGTATATCTTGCGGTAATAGTAGTGAATAGGCATAGAAAGTAGTTTCGTAAATGGAGTGTAAATATTTTTGAAATTATTTTGATTTACTGATTTTTTTTCCCCTAGAACTTTCTTACCTCCCTGGATAATGTGATGAACCATATATAATGTAATATTCAATTAGTAAAACCAGTAGCAGCAGATAAAAATCAGTGTTTGTCCTAGGATATCCAGTACTGGAAACTTGGGTAAAATGAAGCAGTTATAATGGAAGCTGAACAGTGAGGACCTAGATAAGCATATCTATTTAGACAACTGGAGATTTATTTATTGTTATTAACAATCCATTGTATTTTATAGTGATGAAAGTCTCAAAAGCTGAATACATTTTGAAACAGAGAATGAAAATAAGTAAAGGTACCAGTTAATTATTCCAAGGGCTGTAGAACACTTAGATATCTTTGACTTATCTTCCCTTCTGCCCTGCTATTTAGAGATGTATCTTCCTTTCCAGCGTCTAAATTGTTTATCACACACTTGCATAACAATTGTCTGTGTTTTAAACTGCTATGATTGATAGAAATTCATGGCTCTAAGTAGTTTATACAAAATTTAGAAAATTTTGCAAATCATGGATTCTTTTGATTTGAAAGTATTAAAAAACAAACCCTAAAATAGGAGTCAGGTGGCCAATAACCTAATTCCAGTTTTGTGTTGCTGTCAGGCAAGTCTTGTATCTTCTCTGTACTCTAATTTCCTCCTTCATAAAATGAGACATTTTAGAGCATTTACCTTACTTTCTCAAAAAGTCATTATGAAGATCAAATGAAAAGATGTATATAGCAGTCTTTTCCCAAAGTAAAAGTATTATGCAAATGTAAGAGATCATTACTGTTGTCCTCCTCATCATTAGTGGTACTGATGACAGTGGATGACTATAGCACTGCTCAGAAGCATAAAACAGTTTTGATACAAATTTTCTCTAGTTTGCCTGATGATAAATATAAAGTCTGCTTTCCTAGCCATAACTTATTCACATCCTTTGTACTTTTGTTTTGGTTATTTTATGTTTTAAAAAATGGCACCAAATTTAATCTGTGGGTTTTATGAGATCAATCAAGTAACAAGCTTGGGTTAATTCCTTTGTCAGTAACAAAGAGATAGAAATTCAGTGAATTCAACAAACTGGGACAGGATTCTATCTTTTTAAGAATAGGTCCCCTAAGGTCCCTGAATGCATTTTACTCGTTGTTGAGTGGAGAAGCAATAGTCTCCTTTGGAGCAAACTTACTGAATTACGAAGAAGAAACAGTTTATCCTTGAACCATTATGAAATTCAGGGAATGAACGATGTTTACCCAAGGCCAATTTTGTAGCATAAACATAGAAAATATTGGCTCCTTTGAAGGGTGTGCATTATTTTGATTCATGTAATCATTAAATTAGTTACTTGAAGTTCACAGATCATTAATTGATGGATTTTAAGTGAAAAAAAAGTATGCATAAGCTGAATAAGAAGATAGGTATGCATTACATCAGAGATGTCATTCAAATATACCTGGAAAACACATTTGTATCATTAGGGAGCATGACAGCAATCTATGAAACCATTGCTTGTGAGTAAATAGGTTTCTACCCTGAGGGTGTTTGGCACACTATAGCAGTTCAGGACACTTTCCACAGTCCAAATAGAGTCTGAAATGAATGGATAATGTCCTGCTGTTTCCATTTATACGAATTAATAAAATTGTGATCAGACTCTGTCACTCACGTCCATATTGAAGAGAATCTGAAAAGCAATGAAATGCACTATACTTGAAATATATATTTACTATAAACAATTTTAGAATACAAGGCTAAAGCATACATTTTATCACATTACACTGTGACCATTGATTTACTTGCACAATGCCTGACATATGATGACTCTCAAAAAATGTTCCATAGTATGCTTGAAAATGAATACACTAATGAACACACAGAGAAGTATGCAGAAGACACACTTTACAGTGATTGTAGAACACCTATACTGAATAGTCATAGAAGAGTGCATGGAACATTAATTTTCATTCAAGCATCCAATACCCTGATTAAAATTTTAAAAACTTTCCCTTTCAATTCTGTTTAGTCGGATGTTGGATCCATGAAGCTGTTTTCCAGAATTCTTAAAGACAGTATTCTTCAAATTTTTTTGGTCTTGCTTTTTCATCCATATCTATCTTCATGTTTTCCTTACTTTCCATTCTAAATTATTTAAAATATTAAGCTTTTTTTCATATTTTTCATACTTCATTCTCCCAGTTAAATGTTGTACACTTTATTAAACAAAATTTGGAAAATTTTAGAATGCTCCAAAAAATAAAATATTCCTAATACCATATTGGTTTACTTTCTTCTAGTCTTAAAAAATACATCTTTTTGAATATTTTAATCTTAATTGTTATACTATGTTGTATCTTAATTTTTAATTTTACTTAAAATATAAGTACTTTTTCCATTTTAATAGCTACAGCATATTCTATAGAGTAGATATACCATAGTTACTCAATCCTTATGCTTGGACAATAATTGTTTTCATCTTTTAGTTATCTTAAAAAAGAATGTGAAGAGCTTCTTTGTGCATAAAACATTTTTCCTCCTAGTATTTAGAGTATTTGAGATAAATTCATAGGCGTAGAATAAAGCCTTATGTGGTGGCCATGGAGGTGTCCTTTTTAGATCTCCTTTCAAAAGAGGTGGCTGTGGAGAGCATAGATGATTGACAGCCTCCAGCTGCCACACCTTTGGCTCCACCACAGCATTCAGACATTCACATGGAAGGTGTGCTTCTCCTGGGTTACTCCTAGCCTAGGACTCCTCCCAACCTGGCTGAGACTTTCTTAGAACTCCTCTGCATGTGAAACCCTTCCTTCCTTCTTTCCTTTCATGGGTGTCAGACTTGCATCATGGTCTAAGCACTTTCCTTGCCTAAGCCCCTCCTCCTTTATCATGCACAAGTTATTCTCCCAATAGATATCTCTTAAACCCAATTGGTCTTGGTACCAGAGGACCCAAACTGACGCAGCATATAATCATTATTCAGTCTCTTGATACATAGTGTCCAGTTTTCTTTCAAAAAGCTTTGTACCAACTTATACCCCCACTGCAGTGCAGCTTTTCTTTTCTTTTTAGAATTTTCATTGATTTGATAGATGAAAGAATGGTATTCCACTTTTAAAATTTCTATTTCCTTCATTAGGTTAAATATCCTTTTTTCCATCTAAGATGTATTAAAATCTATTCATCTTTCACTAAGAAACTTTTCTTATAATTCATAGTCATAATTATAATACTTCTTTTTGCTGCATTTTTGATAGTGTATTTGAATGTAAGTCTCATTCAATACTCATTTTTCAGTAGTTGGGATAAATTAAGAATATAGAACAAATATCATGATCACTCATTTACTCAAGCCTAAACTAAGACCATAGATATTATTTATGAATTGTTAGCAGCAATGGTAGTAGATTCCAGGCTTACTGTAAGTCTCCAGGAAAGGCATATAGTTCAACATTTCTATAAAATGTGTGTGTGTGTGTGTGTGTGTTTACATATGCATGTACATGCATGAGTAGCAGGTGTGGGTAAGTGTGCAGAATTTTTTGTATGAGAGGTAAGGCTTAAAATTCCTTTACTTTCTTGTCTTATTTTTTGTTGTTGTTAGTAATTTTGCTTTTTTTCCTTTTGTTTTTCATTCACACCTTTATTTCTAAGATGTCCCTGATCATCTGATATTTATTAGGTAGTTAAATTATGCATGTGTCAATCTCTGTGTCCTCAAACACACAGAGCTAATCAAGAATAAAACCATTTATTGTAAATTTACCTCTAGAATGAGTCCTCCTTTCTCTGATTTTGAGGATAGATAGATACTCATTATGATCTGGTAGACAATTATAACATGCACATTTAGAGTGTAGGTGGATAGAAGAGTACTCTGTGTGAGGTGTCAAGACTTTTATTTTACTCATTTAAAGACAAAGATTTAAATGTGCTTGTTTAAATTCAACAAGCCCTTAGAGCCATGAGGCCTTGGGGGTAAGAGGTGCTTAAAACCAAATAGCACAGGAGCTGAAGAAGTAATTATATGTCAGAGTGAAGATGGAGCTGAACAGAGTGAGCTGATCTGGGAACAGGGGATGAAAAACTAAATTATGTCCCAGGTATCCACAGATGAAGAAAACAGACCGGGAAACATGCTTCTTCCTATATCTTACCAATTTTTGTAAATGACAGAGCTTTTCAGATGGTGTGCTAATCTGATTTCACCCTTCTTTTCTGCATTTTTGCTTTAATCTAAATTTTAAAAAATATTAATTAGAAGGTTGCTTTTAATGAAAAACACAAAGACTTCATAATAGCACATGTATTCAGGATTTGAGGTGGCAGGAAATAAAAAATAGTTGTAGTGGAATTTCAGTGTCCTTTTCTCCCTCAAGACCAGCTTTTAAAAGCCACCTCACTTCCCTCACCTATTCCAAAAGATGGCAATAGAGGGAAAGGGGGAAGGTGAGAATCATTCTGAGCAGATTTTCAGCCTTCTAAAGCAGTGGTATTAATATTATATGAAAGATTTAAAATGTCCCACATTCCTCAGTTGCTTAGAACATGGTAGGGAGGAGGCAAAGAAGTATATATTCTTTGCTCCAAATCCTTTCTCAGGAAATCTGGCCTATGGTTTAAGAAGACTCTAGGACTGGGTAGTAGAGCTCAGAAGTGACCATAAACCCAAACAGATTTTTTTTTTCATTTCTCTTAAACTTGAGGGCTCATTTCTTGATGAAAGTGAAAACCATACCTATAAAAGTTGATATAGATAGACCCATCAATCTAACTACTAAAACGGAGGTTATTTTACATTTCTAGAAACATTTTTTAGAGAAATCACTGTGAATATACAAGTATGCATTTTTGCCTCTGAAAAGTCTTTTTTTTAACATCTTTATTGGAGTACAATTGCTTTACAATGTTGTGTTAGTTTCTGCTGAAAAGTCTTTCAGAACTTAAGAAGTTCTGAATTTTTGTTGATGAGAAATATGAATTACATTTTAGAATCCAGTGTTGAAGTCTGTTTCTTCATAGCATTATAACAAAACAAAAAGTTCCAAGTTAGCAATGGATTCCTGAGCTTCTATGCAAGTGCATTTTGCTCCGCTATTTTTTGCTAAACTGCATGAAAATTAAAAAGGGCCACAGTATCATACTTCATAGCAGACTAAAAGGAAGCAAAGATAGTGGTAAAAGGAAGGGCCACAATATGTATGTCCTGCATGCCGCTTTCACTATAGTTACTCTGGGATGGTGAGGAGAGAATGAGAGGACCCTGTTCACTTATTTATTCAGTAAATATTTATTAAACACCAACTGTGTTCTAAGCATAGAGACTGTGGTTCAAAAACTTATAAGACAAGTACCTGACTTGGAGGACCTTACATTCAGTGGGAGAGGAAGGAGAAATATCAGGAAAGGGAATGTGCAATTTCAGTACAGAGCAAACCACTGTGATGGGGTAAACTTAGATTTGGGAAGTGGGAAGGTTAGGGAAAGCTTTCCTGAGGCAGTATTAGTAAGCTGAGACCTAAAGGATGAAGAGGTGTTTGCCAGGCAAGAGTCTGAGGGAGGCGTGAGGGAAAAAAGAGTACATTTCAGGCAGTAGGAATGGTGTGTAGGATTTTAATAGATTATATCCTTCCATTTCTCCAGCATTTGTATGTTAAGAGAGACAGACAAGGGCAATTACAGAAGAGGGACAAAATCCCTAAGGCAGGGGCTCCAGTGGTGGAGGTGGATGAATTAATGCTGGAGTAAGGTTGATCCTTTCCTGTGGTACTAGTAGGGAAGAATAAATAGAAGTGTATGAATGCAGTTGTTTGTAAGTGAGATACCAAAAAGTTGATATAATGGCCTTTATTTTATTTTCTCATTGGTATAGATAGCAGATTTCTTTGCAGATTCTGAAAGGGGAGGGGTGGAATAGAAGATTTCAGGAGCGAGGGAAGATTTGAAATAGATGTCATATACAGAAGTAGAGAGAAAGTTGATTAAGGAAACCTGGAAGGATTATTAAGCAACATTTAGGGCCCACCTAAGTGTAAAGGCTGAGGATGAGTAGTGGTTATGGTCAGCAAGTTTGTGAGACCCTCTTAGGCTTCTGAAATATAAGGATAGAGAAGGCAGATAGCTGGACTGCTCCAGGATTGGGTCTTTTCTGATGTTGGTGCTCTTTCTGTTTTCTCCACTACTCATCTCTTGTCACTGAAGACTTCTTATGGCTGATACTGTGACTCTCTAGGGGCTTTTTTTTCTGGGATATTCAGCAGGTTTGGCTCAAGTTCTGGCCAGGCTTGAAGTGCCAAAGATTTAATGCCACTAGAAGAAGGCTTAAGCAAATAACTGGTGGCAAGCTAATGGATAAATATCCCAGCATCCCCACCTTTTATGTGGAATAACTGTGAGGCATGTTTTATACTGTTTCCCAGAATAGGCCAATAAGATTAAGCTCCAATTCACCATACCAGTAAGCTGCTTAATAAATGCACCCCTTATTGACTTCCTACCTGTTTCATTTATGGCTGTGTAACAAACTACCCCTTTAGGTAGTTTGTTAGTTGCTTAAAACAGTAGGATTTATTATTTCTCACAATTCTGTGGGGTGGCTGGGCTTAGCTGAGAGTTCTTCTGCTCTGCCTAGGAATACCAGAGGTCACTTATGTAGCTGCACTTGACTGGGAGCCTGTCTGGGTCAGGGATGTCCACAGTGGCTTTACTCACAAGTTGAGGCCTCAGTGCAAAGGGTGGAATAGCTGGGGTCTGAGCCTCTTTTTATCAACATGCTTTCTTATTATTCACTAATCTAGTCAGAACTTCTTTACATGGTGTCTGCATTCCAAGAAAGCAAAAAAAAAGTAGGCTGCCAGAACCCTTCTGTTCTTGGGTTACAACTGGCACAGTGTGACTTCTGCTATAATTAAATGGTCAAAACAAGGTACAAGGCCAGCCAAGATTCAAGATGGGGGGAAACAAACTTTTTCTCCTGATGGGTGGGGCAATATGCAAGAACAGGGATCTAGAACCATTGATGGTTATCTTTGCAGACTATCTCATTTCCCTTCTCTGCCTCACTTTTCTCCTTCATTAGTGTTTCCGGGGGTCATCTTCCAAATAAACTACTTATGCAAAATTCTTGTCTCAGAATCTTAACCAAACGAAATTGAGGTAAATGAGACAGAGGAAAACCAGGAAGTGAAGTATTAGAGAGTATTAGTAAAAGAATAAAGTGATGGGTCATGGGGTTTGGGCTGGGTGAGAAAAACAATGTTAAAGGGTTCAAAAAGCAGAAGACTCGGGAGGCCTAGGGTCTGACAATATCTGTGATATCAAAAAACTAGACATGTTAAGTTTGGCAGGGAGAAAAGCCTGGAAAGAAAGGAGACTATGGTTGTAGGTCCATTACTGGTAGAGTATCCCTTGGTGACCCTAAGGAGCAGAAACCAGTGGAGCAAAGACACAATTTTATCACTCTTCGGACAGGCAGCTGCCACTACTGTGGTAGTGAGACTCACCGCTTTAGGAATCAATTCTTTAGATTATGTGTTAGATAAATACTCCTTTAGCTTGTTGTGTTATGATGATCCATGACACTAGATCTGGAGAAGAGGTGGTCATTAACACAATCAGTGTCACCCCAAAACAGCTTGAGGGGAGTCTCCTGCCTATCAGAGGTGCAACCCTAAGGAGGTATGCTATTTTTTTTTAACTGGGACATAAACAAAAATAAATGAAAGGGAAGTAAAAGAAGCTTCAGAGTCAAATTAGACTCAAGTCATAGTGTCACCAGTTAAGTGATACATGACATTGTGAAAATAACTTAGCCGTTTTGAAACCCACTCCTTCTTGTATTACATGGTCTTAGTACCTCATTTGATTGTGATGAGATTAAGTTGTAAAATATTTGCTAAGTGCCCAGCCCAAAGAGGGTACAATTGAATATTATTTCCCTTTCTCCTAATCTTCCTTCCCCCATCCTGTAAGCCAAGATTCATAGGTAGAGCATAACATACCTTCTCTTTCTACTGTTGTAGCTTGTTTCTAATACGTGTGGTCTACTGTAAGTACTCTTGTGGCCTAAAGGGTTCACTCTTTCTCACTTAGTTCAGTTAGTTCTTGTTCACTGCTAAGCAGTGACGAGGGAGACTGTAACTTAGTGATAAGTGCCCAATATGAGATTTTTTTTTTTTTTAGTTTAAATGGAAGGCAAAAAGATTCATCTGTACTAAGTGGCCAGACAATCTGCTTGGAAGGTATTTGGCATTCATATGGATTTTGGCAAGAAATAAGCTTCATCTGAACTCTGTTGCACTCTTATTCATTTTGTTAAAACTGATATTCAAAAGATTATGGTTCATGAGGCAGGAAACTAGAAAAAAATAAAAATTCCTTCTGCTGTGGTTTTTGTTCTTGATATTTCCTCAACTTGTAACACCATTCTTCCCATAACAGAATACTCACTCCATTGCTGTCCTTTCTCAACACTCATTTGCACGGAATCATCCTTGGGTCCTGACCTTTGTACCAGGAATTAGATCCTCTCATCCAGGCAGGCACCTGTTAGATCTTCAACTGACTACTGGTCCTCTAGGTCCACCGCTCTGCCCCTGTTTCTCCAGGTTCCTCTAGCCATCCCTCCATCTCTTGCTTCCCTGGCTAGCTCTGAATGTCCTGCATGCTGTATGGTTGGCCCCTTTCTGCAGTGTGACCCCTGCTACCTTAGTTCCCTACAGGGAATCAAGCCTGAGGCACAGGGCTCTTTCTGTTCCTCCTTAATAGTATTTTCCTCTTCCTGCTATGCACTGTTATTATTTACATATGTATATCTTCTCGTATGTATCTCTTCTGGTAGATTACCAACTCTCTAAAGGCAGATACAAAACTCTTTCTTACATGTATGTGTCTCACAGTGAATAGTACAGCACCTTGCACCAACCAGGTGTTTAATAAGTGTTTATTAATGTTATTTGAGTGAATATAATCCAAGCAGTTTTAAACAGCATTGTACTACTTATCCTGTTTTTTGGTTCTAAGCAGAGTTTTTATCAGAAGATAGATCTAAAGCTCTCAGAATCTTAAACAATCTGCAAAATCTTTTTCTTGAAACTTGCAGCCAGGTTCCAATTGTTTAATCTTCAAACTTAAAATTATTTTAAACACACCATTCACAAAATTTTCCCACTCAGCTGAAGTACTGATGTAAACAAGCTTCTTATCTCCACAGGTATGAAAACTTCAGGTGTCAGTTGATGATTTACTTGAGATTGTATGTGAGAGCCTGCATTTTTTCTCACTTTTCTGAAAGGGACAATATATCTCTCTTGAAATATTCTCCACGGGCCTGAAATCTGAGGAATTAACCAGACCTGTTTTGTAGAAATCATACAAATCTTCAAATATTAAGGAGTTCAGAAATAAGGCTATTTAGGGACGTCCCTGGTGGTCCAGTGGTTGAGACTCTGCACTTCCACCACAGGAGATGCTGGTTTGATCACTGGTTGGGGAACAACAACAAAAAAAAGGGGGGGGGAGCTATTTATATAGTGGTATACTGCTACAATTGGAAAGTAGAAAACATCTCTTCTAGCCTCACATTTCACATGAGTAAACTGAAGCCTTGATAGGGTCTTGTCCAAAGTCCCACTGCTGCTTAATAGTGGAACCATATCTTCTGATGGTTGATGGAGGTGGGGGCAGTTTTTCTTACTGTAACCTAGTAGAATTAGATCCAGAGGCATACCAAAGGAGAAAAAAGTATGATGAAATTATTTCAAATGATGGATATCTTGTAGAGATTATATTCTTGCTGAGTTTTAAATACGATTTTCTTTCCTTACTCTCTGATATTACCATATCCTATAATGCATCAAGATCTGAAAACAGATCTTGTAATGACAGAGATATATGGGCTCTATTATCAACTATAAAGCAAATTTGCTTTAGCTTCAATTTAAAAAAATATTTTGCATTTGAGTATGTGCTCGTTTTTAATTTAGAAAATATAATTTATTGGGGAACTTAATCTTGACCAGTTCTTGAGATAGTTTTTCAAGCTTTGAGATATGTTGTGGGTTACTATAAATCTTGGCAAAGAACGTTGGACAAAGATTCTTTTAAGTTTCTTTTTTTTCCCTACTTTGATTTTGGGATCTGATGAAGGGTGTTGGTCTTGAGACATTTCACTGACAACTTTTTTCCACTTCCCAAACTTTTGAGAATTTGATGTATATATAAATTTCACATGCATTCTTAGCCATTTGCTTGTACATATTTCTTTAAATTTATTTTTTATCCATTTCATTTCTCCCTTTCTTCATGTGTTGTTATTTAGGCCTCTTCCAGAAGCAAGTGACATGTTTCTAGCCCATTGACTTCAATTTTTATCTGTACTTCTTGGTACCTATTTAGATCGTTCTGTTCCTAGAATTAATCATAATTCATTAGATGTTTCTGGTATGGAGAAATAAATCTCTAATCAAACAACCCACCTACAAATAACAACCATAAACTCTGACCAAAGAAAAAATCAAGGCAAAACAAACAAGTCAAAATACAATATGATATGAGCATTTTGGAGAATGAACAATAGTAGGAAGATTTTAGACGGGAGTTGAAACTTGTATTAAGCAACTAGCATAGGGTGGGGTGAGTTTCACATTTTTGTGGCTTTTCCTGAGAGTATCTGCAGTTGTAGTGGCAACATAAGGAAGTTAAACTTCAAGAGAAAGCCTGTTGCTTTCAGACTGGAGGAAAATGGGAAGGGACAGGGATGCCAGAGAGTGAGGGGTAACTCAAGAAAGGAAAGAGACAGAGATGGGAAAACTAAAATTCCATGTACAAACTCTGCCTTACTCTTTGGCTGACCCCTGAACCACACATGCATAGGGTAGACTGAAAGCAATCCAAACTGAGATCTGAATAGGACAGAGTTTGCAACTTGAGACTAGCTAATGACCTGCTAAAACAAAAAACACCAGCACTCTCTGTCTCTGTATAACAGAATCCAGAGTATTCACAATTAACATTGACAGTGTCCAAGATACAACCCCAAATTAGTTCAAATACAAAAAAAAGCATGCTAAACTGTAACCCTTTCTCAAAGGGAAAGAAAATCAATAGATGAAAATTCAGAAATGACCCAGATATTAAAATTATCAGACAAGAAAATTAAAGAAGGTATTACAACTGCTGAATGAAGTAAAAGAAAATATTGTTAATATGAATAAAAAGATAGGAAATATCAACAGAGAAATTTAGAAATATATATCTATACAAAAAAACCAAATGAGAATTTTAAAACAGAAAAATACATTATCTGAATAGACTTAATAGCATAATGGATGTGGCCAAAGGAAAAGTCAGTAAACTTGAGTTAGATCAATAGAATTCATCCAATCTGAAAAAGAGTGAGAAAAAAAAGATGGAAACAATGAACAGAACCTCAGAAGCCTGAAGGACAATTTTAAAACATCTACTATATACGCAATTGAGGAATAAGAATGGGTAGAAAAAAATGTTTAAGTATTTTAAGAATAAAGGTAAAGGCTTCCTAAATTTTGTGAAAGACATACATATATTCAAGAAGTTTAGCAAACCCCAGACATGATAAATTTGATGAAAACAATGCCTAGGAATAGCATAATAAAATTGTTGAAAGCCAAAAATAATACTGCATTCAAAATTACGTTTAGTGTTATGTAGATGTTATAATGTTGTATTTGAATATATTTTTTAAAAGATGAGGAAACTGTAGAATGTAGTGTTTAAGTAATGGGCTTTAGTCTCCTAACATCAAGCTCTGCTACTTATTAAGTCTGTGACCTTGAGCCAGTTTGTTTTCTTAGAACATCACTTTCTTCCTTTATAAAATGATGATAAAGGTGAAAATAAAGCTACCTTATATGGATGATGTACAGATTAAATTATATATGCAGAAGTCTTGGCAAAGTACTTAGTGGAAGTTAGATAAATGATAGCTCTTGTACCTCTTTTTTTTTTCTTCTCAATGTTCTTTGCTTGGTTGTACTTCTTAATACTTATCATAGAAAATAATATCCCTTTCTCATAATGCCTTTTTCTAGTTTTGGAATGAATGTTTAATAGTCTTATACAATAAGTCAAGGTGCTTTTCTGTTTTCTGCAGTATAGTTTTTATAACAGACCATCTGGTTTTTGAAGGCTTATTAAGTGTTGCTTTTAAATGTATTTAGGCCTTTGTGCACACCTGTGTGTGTGTGTGTGTGTGTGTGTGTTTGTTTATATAGATTTTAACTGCTTAGGTAATGTTTTATTTATAAAATTCTATTCAAGTTTTCTAGTTCCCCTCAAGCTAGTTATATTTTCAACAAAAATGTCCTTTAATCTATGTTTTAAAATAGCTTGAATAATTAGTTCAAATAAATAGCATAAAGTTGTTCATGGTACTCAGTAATTAATTTAATTCTTCAAACAGATCTGTTTTTTCTTTTTTAATGCTATTTATTGGTATACCTTCTTTTTATGATAAAACTTCCTGGTGATTTGTCTTTTTATTAGTCTTTTCAAAGAAGCAAAATATTTTACTTTGTTGACTGTCTTTATGTCTATTATTCATTTCACTTATTTCTGATATTATTTTGTTATTTTCCTGCTTTTAAAGTTTTTGTTTTTACTTTAATGTACCTTTTCTAACTTGGTAATTTTTAGTCTTTTTAACATATAAATTTAGAGCTATACAGTTTCCCCTGAGAGCTGCTTTAACTGCATTCTTTGAGTTTTGGTATGTATTGTGTTCATTGTCATTGAGTTCTAACTTCCAAAATATTTATTAGCCTTTTGCCTATGAATTACATAAAATTTTAATTTAAATATTCCAACTATTGGAGATTTGGGGGGGGTCAGGGTTATTTTTTTTAATTAAAGTCTAAATTTACTTGTGATTAGAGGAGATGATTCAATGATTTTAATTATTTAGTATATGTTAAGACAATTTGTGGCTTGATGTAAGGTCAATTTTTGTAAATTTTTCATTTGTACTTGGAAGATATGTGTATCTTATAATTCTTAGGTGCAGGCTTTATATTTGTTAATTAGATCTGCCTTGTTAAATTATCATTACTTTTCTTGCCTGCTTACTCTTGCAATTAATGTTATAAATATGATCAAATCTTTCTTTATGATTGAGAATTTTGCTATTTGTGTTTTATATATTTTATGTATCTGTTGTTAGATGCTTAGAGGGGCAGTTTATTGTATCTTGTTAATGATTTGTTTCACTTTCATTATTTAATGGACATATTTATTTTTAAATAATTCTTTTACTTAAAACCTAGTTTATTAGACATTAATATAGCTACCTCAATTTTTACCATTTCTTTACTTTCAAACATTATATTTTAGCTGAGTGTCTTGTAAATAGCATGCCACTGACTTTTTAAAATTCAAATTGTTGCTCACTTTTAACCAGAAATTTAACTGGTGTATATTTATTGTAATTACTTATATGTTTAATTACTAAAATCCTAATTTGTGCCCTCTATTTACAATGCATTTAAAAAAATTTTGTTCTTGCTTTTCACTATTGTATTGAGTTTTCTTAAGTTCCTTTCACCCCTCTATTAGTTTGAAAATTATGCATATTTAAAATTTCTAACAGATAGTGATTACCTTTAAATACTGTATAATCCTACTTGATTTGATGATGTTAGTATCTCTACCTCCTTTCAAACAATATAAAAATGTTAAAATATTTCATCTTCAATCACCCCTGCCCTTATCTTACATATTAATACTGTCTAATATTTTAGATCCAACTTGTTTTTATATCCCATTTAATAACTGGTATTATTTAACTTTTTATAGTAAGAATTTATTTAAGATTCCTTAGGTGGTTACCAATTTCCAGTGTGCTGTTGACTGGCAAAAGCTGATTGTGTGTATCTCTTTCCAGCTCTTCATTCAGTGACATTATGTTTGTAGTTTGAAGTTGGCCATGGTGGGAGTATTTATACAATAGAAATAAGTAAACACTACAAATCTGGGCTTTTTTTTTCTTGGAAGAATCATTTGTTGACTATTTACCAGTACACCACTGCCAGTATTCTTGTTTTTCATTTGTTTTTTCATCCAATCCTTTATTCTGGGTTAAATTTACTTATTACTAATTTATATTTTTATATTCTTTTAATGAAGGCAAATTATAAGTAAACTTTTGATCCTTATTTGAAAATGTACTTTATTCTTACTTTTTAAAATTTGAAGTATCGTTTATTTACAATGTAGTATTAGTTTCAAGTGTACAGCAAAGTAATTCAGTTATATAGAAATGTATATTTTTCAGATTATTTTCCAGTATAGGTTATTACAAGATATTGACTATAGTTCCCTGTGCTATATAGTAAATCCTTGCTTAGTTATTTTCTGTATAGTAATTTATATCTGTTAATCCAAAACTCCTAATTTATCCCTCCCCACCCCTTTCCCCTTTGGTAACCATAAGTTTGTTTTCTATGTCTGTGAGTCTATTTCTGTTTCGTAAATAAGTTCATCTGTATCATTTGTTTAGATTACACATATAAGTGATATCATATGATATTTGTCTTTGTCTGACTTACTTCAGTTAATGTGATAATCTCTAGATCCATTCATGTTGCTGCAAATGGCATTATTTCATTCTTTTTTATAGCTGAATAATATACCAGTGTGTATATGTGTGTGTGTGTATATAAAAATATATATATATATATATATATATATATATATATATATATATATATACACCATTGTATATATTGCTTATCCATTCATCTGTCGATGGACATTTAGGTTGCTTCCATGTCTTGGCTATTGTAAATAGTGCTGCTGTGAACACTGTGGTGCATGAATATTTTTGAATTAGAGTTTTTGTCTTTTCTGAGTATATGCCCAGGAGTGGGATCGCTGGATCATATGGTAACTCTATTTTTAATTTTTTAAGGAACCTCCATACTGTTCTTGACAGTGACTGCATCAATCTACATTCCTGCTAACAGTGTATGAGGATTCCCTTTTCTCCACACCCTCTCTAGCACTTAATATTTGTAGACTTTTTGATGATGGCCGTTCTGGCTGGAGTGAGGTGATACCTCATTGTAGTTTTGATTTTGATATTCTCACTTTTTAATGATAGTTTATTTGACTATATAAACTACCGTACTTATTTATTTTCCCTCAATACTTTGAAGATACTATTCCATTGTTTTCTAGACTCTATACTGTTGTTGTTGAGACATCAACTATCTATTTAGTTGAGTTTCCTCTATAGATAATCTGTCCTTACTCTTTGTCTTTGGTGTTTGTACAGGTTGCAGATTGTTTGGCTCTAAGATTCATTCTTTTCTCTTCTTCTTGGTTGTTTTTGAAGAGGGCTGACCATTCAGGCTGAATTTCCTAGGCTACCAAATCAGTTTTCTTCTGCCAGACTTCATCCAGTGGGAATCACTGGTGATTGACTGAGAACAGGAGGAAAGGAGAACTTTTAAAATGTCTCCTTTGTCAGCCTGGGTGACATTTCCAAACACTGCTACATCTCTGTAGTGGACCCAACTCCTGATGAACCGATTCACAAGGACTCCCTATTTTACCCCTCTGTCCCTTGCCATTGCTAATTTCTGGGTTGTATCATCATACCTTGGTTCACTTATCAGCCTCTTCTGCATAGTTTATATTACCTCATTTTCTTTTCTTTTTTTTTTTTTTTTTTTTTTTTTTTTTGCCGTACGTGGGACTCTCACTGCTGTGGCCTCTCCCGTTGCGGAGCACAGGCTCCGGACGTGCAGACCCAGCGGCCATGGCTCACGGGCCGCCGCTCCACGGCATGTGGGATCCTCCCGGACTGGGGCACGAACCCTTGTCCCCTGCATCAGCAGGCAGACTCTCAACCACTGCACCACCAGGGAAGCCCTATATTGCCTCATTTTAAACACTGTGAGTGGTTTATGTTTCCTTGATTGGATCATGAGTGATACAGTATTCTAGATTTCATTATAACGTCTCCAGATTTGGATTTATATTTATTTATTATTTTTGGGACTTGCTTTATGTATCTGATGTTCCATGTCTTTTTCAATTCTGGAAAAGATCCATTATTGCTTCAGATATTGCCTTTTTGTCTTTATTTTCTCATTCTCATATACTTTTTAGACATGTTAAATCTTTTTATTCTTTTTTTTTTTTTTTTTTTTTTTTGCTGTACGCGGGCCTCTCACTGTTGTGGCCTCTCCCTTTGCGGAGCACAGGCTCCGGATGCACAGGCTCAGCGGCCATGGCTCACGGGCCTAGCTGCTCCGTGACATGTGGGATCGTCCCGGACCAGGGCACGAACCCATGTCCCCTGCATCGGCAGGCAGACTCTCAACCACTACGCCACCAGGGAAGCCCTAAATCTTTTTATTCTGTTCTTCATATTTCTTAATCTCTTTTTAATATTTTCCACCTTTCTCTTCTGGGTAAATGCCTTAGAATTATCTTTCATTTCAGTGATTCTTCCCTTATCTGCATCTAATGTGATGTAGCCTCACTTCAGATGCTAACTTTAATACAAATTTCATTCCTTTAAATCTCTTTGGTTTTTATCAAATCTGCTTTTCCATGTTTTTTCTGCTTATTTTTGCCTATTTCTTTTAAAATTTTTATCATTTTAAACATTTTGTCCCACTGAAGTGTGAGATTAATATTCTCTTACTTCAATTCTTAAGACTGTGCCCTCCCTATTCATTTTCTAACTTAATGCTTATATTTGATGTAAAACACTTTGGTTTCTGCTGACTCCTATATGAAAAAGCCTTTCCTTATGTGTTTGATATCTTTGATATGTGAGCTCTTCTTAATTGAAGTTTGCTTTTCCTGTGAGACTCCCACATAATCTGGGTTGTTGAAGGTGTCCTGGTAGAGAGTGTTTGTTTGTTTGTTTGTTTGTTTCTAGGTAGTCCAGGCATATTACTTGGTTGCCATTCTCTGTGGTTGTCATTATTGTAAACCTGCTTTTTGTCCCTGTGGCTTCCTGATTATTACTGAGTTGGATAATACCTCTGGTGTGTTGTATAACATCATAATAATGCCCTGTCTTTCACATCCCTTTCCTTCCTATCTTTTTGGAATTTCAATTTATTATAAGATCAGACATTTAAAAAGTTTTGTTTGTGTATGCGTTTGTATATTTTCTGTTTTAAATGTGGTACCTCTATGTTTTAACAGGAACATTCCTGTGTGAATCTAGCCTAACATTTTATAGAAGAGCCTACTCCTTCCAGAGGACATTTTTACCATTTGGCTTGAATGCTTTTTCTCCGAGGTTATCTTCCTGACTCATTTTTGTATTTATTTCAGGTCTTTACCTAAATGTGATCATTCAATGATATCATCACTGGTCATACTATCTGAAATTTCAACCACAACTCCCCCATCCTAGAATTTATTTCTCCCTTCCTCACTTTATTTTAATTCCTTAACATGGACCATTATCTATCATTCTATGTATTCAACTTATTTTTCTTGCTTATTGTCAGTTGCCTACACAAAAACATAATCTCCATGAGATCAGAAATTTTCATCTATTTTGTTCATTCCTATATTTTCACCACCTAGAATAATGACTGACTGGCTCATAGTAAATACTCAATAAATATTTGTTTAATAATGGATGAAATATTCATTGTCTGTGTATTGTGTGCCTGTCCCTGAACTAGGTGGTGATGATACAAAGGAAAGAAAAACAGACAAGATTCCAGCCCTCATGAAGATGACAGCCTTACAGAGAGCATAGATAGACTTAAAAATCACTGTATCACCAGAGGTGGACAAAGGTTATGAATTCAAATGAACTCTTTTAATGAACTTATTGGTACCAGGTGGGCATTCCTTGAGGTTGCCCACCATGAGGTTGCATGGTGCTTACTTCTGGTATGCAACATATCTAAGACCTCTTATTCTCTTTCTTTATCTAAGAACAGACCAAAGAATACACGCACACACACACACACACACACACACAGACTAGAAAGATAATGATTTAGCCAGAAAACAATCTTAATGAGGGAGCTGAAGTAGTTTTGACTACAGTAGTAAGAAAATGAAAGTAACTAAGCACGAAAAAAGAATTTCCAATAAAGTTTTCATGATAGCCAGTTTCTCTTCCAATGTTGGTAGCCCCTGTATGATGATCACAAAATGCAAAGAAAGGGCCTAACTCTACATTCTGATGCCTTGTGATTGTACCTAAAGAGCTAGTACACATTTGGCTTTTATAACTCTGCAGGTAGTACACAGAGGAGGATATGCTATTACCTTATCACAGTAAATAATAAAGTTCATGGCTATATTTACGCAGGCTGAGTTTCCAGTATGTGAATTCAAGTGAAGAATGTTAAATCTCTAATATGTGTTTAATGTACATTTCAGTTGATTTTCCTCCTAACTATAATGGTGGCAGTTATTTTATATGTGGGGAAGTCTGTCACCTAAGAAAAAGCTAATAGATTTTTTGGGCAATTTTTCTATTATGTTAAAATGTCTTTCCATTTCTAACTGCTGTTATGTTCTTACTGCTCTGTCTTTTGCTTTTTTTACTTATTGTCCCTCACATCTACTTACTTTTTTTTTTGCCTCTGAATCCTTTTTCTTTCATTTTTCTCTACCCAAAATGTCTGCTCCTGGGATTTTAGTCAAATCATATCTCTATTTTGCTGCAGACACTGGCTGGCCAACACAAAAGAACTAATTTGTAGTAAGCCCCTTCTCCTAAATACCATGAATTATACTAGTAGTTGCTTTCATATATACAATTTCATTCAGTCACCATTAAAAACTCTGCGTGCTAGATAAAAGGCCCCCATTTTAAATAAGATGTAACTGAGTATTTAGGGAGATTATATAAGTTCCCCTAGGATACACACTGACTAAGCTGTAATTCAAACCCTAAACTTCTAGTTGGAAATGGTTCCATTGCTTCATCTAGACATTGTGCCTACAGCCTACCTAATATTGCTTTTGAAGTTTTCCAGACTTGCCATTGATTGAACAGAATTTATAATAAAAGAGTACGTACAGCATCAAGTCTTCCATGTGACAGATAGACTTGGAATGTAGAGCAAATAACAGTAGGGGTAGCTGTTACCTATCTAATTTTACAGTCTCTTTTGATTGAAAACTGCTGCTCCGAACCTCATATTTACACATCTGACCAGTACTTATTGAGTGTTTATTGTGTGTCAGGCACTAAACCAGACCCTGGATATAGGGTGCTGAACAAACTAATGTGGCCTCTATGGAATGTACAGGCTAGTGAGGGAGAGGATAATTTAAACTGTAATGAATTCCACAAAAGAATAAAATAATGGTTGAATCTGTCTCAGGAACAGTAGTCAGATCCAGCCTCTCAGAGACTTAGAAGAACCACACAATTGGTGAGGAACTGCAGAACTCTTTGAGGGAACTCTGTGTCTCAACTTCTACCGTACCAGGTGTCTGCTAAAGAGCGAGATTTGGGTGACTCCTATCCACCCTGGGGCCAAACCAGCCAGGCTTTCTAATCTGTTGTTAACATTTGAGACTCAGATTCTGATCATCTAGTTTTGTACTGATTAAGAGGACAAGTAAGAGGGAAAAGTAAAAGAAAAGAGGTTGGAAGATTAGTCCTTTAAAGATTGAAAAATAATTTGTTTAGGAATGCAAGTCTTTAATTTTTCAATGCATTGTGAATTTTCTTAATCATCAGGAATAGATGATAACACAATTCATTCAACATTCCTTTACCCAATATTTAACCCATACCTACTATTTATCCATTAGGTACTGTACTAGGGACTAATGACATAATGGTGAATAAGACAAAACCTCTGTTCCTATGTTTACAGTCTTATGTGAAAGACAAATACAATGTAGTGTGATGATTATTATGACAAGATTAAGCATAGGACATCAGATTCTGGAGGAGGTAATATTTAAATTAAGACCCCAGGAATGTGTACAAGCTAGTCAGTAGAATTTTTACATTCATAAGAATAAATCCTTTCCATAGTCGTAGCTTCAGGTTGTGAATATTTTGAAAATATTATTCTTGACATTTATCTAAATTCCAGTTTTGTTAATTTTCTTTACTAGATCCTAAACTTTAAGGTAAGAAGTTAAGTTTTTAAAAATCATCTATTAAAAAACTATTTTCTCTTTAATACACTCTGAAGTGTGACTTATAAGATAGAGTTATTAACATTTAGTGTATTGTGGATCAGGTTTCTACTGGAGAGTTCAAATTCATCATGTTTATACATAAAATTTGATATTAAATTGTTTCATTTTAAATGGTAGCCAATAATCATAGAAAATTTAAATATAGAATTATTTTATAAGCTTAGCTTTTCATACATTCTGTAGCTTTATTAGAGCTGGTCTAACCTAAGGTCTAGACCAACTGTGCCCTTGGGTTAACGGGTGTTTATCATATGATTTCCTTTTCCTTCCTTATTGCCCATTATCTGTTTCCAGTTCACAGGGTTGATAAATAGATAACTGTTGCCTCTCTTTCTTCCTGTTTCAGATACGGCTAACTCTAACTCTGTAACTTATAAAAATAATCATAACTAACAAGTTTTTCAAGCCTACTTTTAAAATTATAATTTCTCTTAATCTTCATATACTTTCTCTTCAGGCAAACTCCAGAAGTTAGGGCACCTCAATTTTAAAAAAAGTAAATTGTCTTTATTGATCATTAAAATCTATATTTTATAATAATGTAATAATGATAGAGCACCCAGATTAGTTGTGGGTCTGGAAGAAGTAAACACATAGTAAATAAAAGTATTTTGGATTACATAGTGTTTTTTCTCAAAATAGGTCAAATTTAAAATATAAAACACTAAATATTCCTAAGAATGCTTACTCAGTCGTGGGGCAAATGTTTTTTAGTCTAAATTTAGGTTCAGAGCTCTTTTATGGAGCCATTGCTCCTGCAGACCCAGCAGAGGCCCTTTTCAGTGTCCTAAGTGAATTAGGTATTAGATTTATTAATGCCTCAAGGCCCATCCAGTATGAAGGGAAGATAAACTTTTTTGCACTTCACAACATATAGTTGGACCTATTCAGTTCCCACTGGGGAACACAGCTGTGCCAACCTAGAAGTAAAAAGAACTTAAAAAAAAATCCTCTATAGTATATCTCCATCCGGAATGGTACTGATAGTATCTTCACCCTCATATGACCCAAACAATTCTAGGGATTATATAAACTGCAATGGATTCTAAAGATACCATGTAACAATTCTGAATTTGTGTTGTCCTCCAAATCAAAACAGAAATAAGGTCTAGAACAACATCAGTATGCATTCATTTGTGTATTTCAAGCCCTGAGAGAAAAACCCACTGTGATATTTTTTACTTATATTTGCAAACCTTGTGTTATATGTGAGCTCAGGTCATTTGCAGGGTCTCTTTAGAATACATAAAAAAGTGATACTGCTCACGTGTGATCGTTAAGGAGTCTGCAACACCTGGTCCTGATTCCAGTTGCATAATTATGTTCACTTTTGTCCTTATATTTCCATTTCCTGATTGTTTCAGTTAGGTATAGACAATGATCTTTCATTTTTCATTCAGGAAAATGGGCAGTATTGCTGCACGTATTACTTAGATCCTACTGCCTTCCCCTTCAGTAATAGAAATGGCGCTTTAAAATGCAGGTTAGGGTTGCTTATCCTGGATATTAATACTGTTATAGTGTTTCCTGATTCAAAGATGCTCTGTGAACATCCAGCACATGACTGGCTCTTGGATGAGCTGTGGAATATAGAGTGATATCTTGAGCAAGTTGTCTTTCTAACTCATCACTCCTTCTTTAGCTTAAAAGTACAGGCTTCCCCTCTTTTTCTCATACAACTACGACAGTACTAATAGCTTCTGTTCAGCAAAGTTTACTTTATAGCAGGTACTGTGCTAGTTCCTTTACATGCCCATAACATGTAATAGGCACAAACAATCCTATAGGGTAGGTAACATGATCATCATTTTACAGACGGGAAAATGTAACTCACTCAAGATCACACAATTGAAAAGAGAGAGCTAGAACTTGATTCCAGGTTTCTCTGATAGCAAAAGCTAATTACTTAACCACCACCCTACCTCATATAACTCTGCTGCTGTCTCCAACCCATAGATCACTGATCACTTGAATAGCTTCTCTTACTGCTTGGCACTGCCTCAGACAGGCTGACCCCATTGACTGAACCTCAGAACCATCGTGTGACACTAGCTTCAGAGAGGCAAATGCTGATTATGGTTACAGGCCACAAGGAAACTGAACTGTCATCGAGAGAAACTCTGTGCTGCATTATTTTATCTGCACAACAAAAATGGTTCACATCCACCACCACCCCCACTTTGGTTGTTAGAGATCCCCTCAGCACTCATCTATCCACCCTTACCTTCTTTTCTTTCCCTGGAGGTGGTGTTATAGTAGCGTCTTTGGCAAGGTTAGCAAGTAATTCATTTATTTACTTTGGTTGACAATAAATAACTATATCCTGTTAATAATTGTGCATATGTTTATGTAGCTTTAGATAATCTGAGACAATCTTATACATCTGGTATCTGAGATTGACTCAGTATTCTTTCATACCTGGTTTCCTATTATATAACTCTATTAATAAACAGTAGACTACATACAGATAAAAACATACATACTTATAGTAATTTATTAGGGCATTTTATAAGTGATACACATTCACGTACTTCAGAATTTTGTTGTGTTAAATATCCGTTTTTGCTCAATAATACAAAAAAAAACCCACCTGATATGTGTTTTCTTAAAGTGCACTAGATCTGTCACAAATGCCTTAAACTGTATGTATTGTGTTTACATCTTTATGTGAGCTGTAGGTACATATTTTTTGTTTAGCTTTTTGTTGTTTGTTTTTTAAGACTATTTTTTTAGATCAGTGTTGGATTCACAGAAAAATTAATAGGAAGGTGTTATGTACATACTTTTCAGCACTTAAAAATTTTTTTTAATCTTTTTTTCTAATTAAAAATTTTTTTTTTTTTTTTTTTTTTGTCTGCGTTGGGTCTTCGTTGCTGCGCGTAGGCTTTCACTACTCACGGCAAGTGGGGGCTACTCTTCGTTGCTGTGCACGGGCTTCTCATTGCTGTGGCTTCTTTCCTTGCAGAGCACGGGCTCTAGGCACGCTGGCTTCAGTAGTTGCAGCACACGGGCTCAGTAGTTGTGGCATGCGGGCCCTATAGTGCATAGGCTTCAGTAGTTGCAGCGTGCGGGCTCAGTAGTTGTGGCGCATGGACTTATTTGCTCCGCAGCATGTGGGATCTTCCCAGATCGAACCCATGTCCCCTGCATTGGCAGGCGGATTCTTAACCACTGTGCCACCAGGGAAGTCCAGCACTTTTAAATTGTTAGTTCTATGAAGGTAAGATGTTTTCTAATTTGTCTCTTAGAATATCATAATGCTGAACAACACTTTGAATGCAATAGATGCTCACTATATATACTGTTGACTTATTGAACAAATTAGTTTGTAATAGGTTGAACCGATTTGTAGTCCTAAATTGTTCTTGCCATCATTTCACTCTGCATAACTAAGGAAGTTTTACTAAGACGATTAAAAATTTGTTATTGAATTACTGGTTTAGATTCTAAAGCAGTGGAATAAAAGAGACCCTGGCTATACCCCTATGAGGAACCAGTAAGGATGAGTTCCTCACTGTAGGTATACTTGGTGGATTTTATGTGTGACTGAATTAATTTATTTTACTTACGAAGGTTAGATTTTTCACTTACATATGGCACTCTAAAACTTTTTTCCCTTACCCCCCTGACAACCAGTATTTTTCTTATTATAAAAGTAATGTTTATCATAGAGATTAACTGTATATGAAAGTAAAAAGAAAAAAACACATGCATAATCTTATCCAGATATAATCACTCTTAATATTTTTGTGTGTTCTTTGTGTTTTTTTTTCTCTCAGCTGCACAATTTCATTATATCCGTGCAGTTGGTACTCTATATATTTATAAAACATTATAGTACCACAAGCTACCTTGTGGATTGTTTAAAAATATTTCTTTATATGGGTGTGCTATGCTTTATTTTTCTACTGTTGGACATTTAGGTTACTTTCAGTTTTTTGCTATCATACAAATTACCTTTTTTTTTTTTTTTTTTTTTTTTTTTTTTTTTTTTTTTTTTTCTCCACACCCTCTCCAGCATTTATTGTTTCTAGATTTCTCTTTTTTTTTTTTTTTAATTAGTTTCTGCTTTATAACAAAGTGAATCAGTCATACATATACATCTGTTCCCACATCCCTTCCCTCATGCATCTCCCTCCCTCCCACCCTTCCCATCCCACCCCTCCAGGCGGTCACAAAGCACCGAGCTGATCTCCCTGTGCTCTGCGGCTGCTTCCCACTATCTATCTACCTTACGTTTGGTAGTGTATATATGTCCATGCCTCTCTTTCGCTTTGTCACAGCTTACCCTTCCCCCTCCCCATATCCTCAAGTCCATTCTCAAGTAGGTCTGTGTCTTTATTCTCGTTTTGCCCCTAGGTTCTTCATGACATTTTTTTTTTAAATTCCGTATATATGTG
The DNA here is from genome assembly GCF_964165515.1 of Mesoplodon bidens. Classification (NCBI taxonomy): domain Eukaryota; kingdom Metazoa; phylum Chordata; class Mammalia; order Artiodactyla; family Ziphiidae; genus Mesoplodon; species Mesoplodon bidens. The sequence goes on along the minus strand of NC_138161.1, from coordinate 61,731,313 downwards.
TTAGCATACGGTATTTGTCTTTCTCTTTCTGACTAACTTCACTCTGTATGACAGACTCTAGGTCTATCCACCTCATTACAAATAGCTCAGTTTCGTTTCTTTTTATGGCTGAGTAATATTCCATTGTATATATGTGCCACATCTTCTTTATCCATTCATCCGATGATGGACACTTAGGTTGTTTCCAGCTCCGGGCTATTGTGAATAGAGCTGCAATGAACATTTTGGTACATGTCTCTTTTGGAATTATGGTTTTCTCAGGGTATATGCCCAGTAGTGGGATTGCTGGGTCATATGGTAGTTCTATTTGTAGTTTTTTAAGGAACCTCCATACCGTTCTCCATAGTGGCTGTACCAATTCACATTCCCACCAGCAGTGCAAGAGTGTTCCCTTTTCTCCACACCCTCTCCAGCATTTATTGTTTCTAGATTCCTTGATGATGGCCATTCTGACTGGTGTGAGATGATATCTCGTTGTAGTTTTGATTTGCATTTCTCTAATGATTAATGATGTTGAGCATTCTTTCATGTGTTTGTTGGCAGTCTGTATATCTTCTTTGGAGAAATGCCTATTTAAGTCTTCTGCCCATTTTTGGATTGGGTTGTCTGTTTTTTTGCTATTGAGCTGCATGAGCTGTTTATAAATTTTGGAGATTAATCCTTTGTCAGTTGCTTCATTTGCAAATATTTTCTCCCATTCTGAGGGTTGTCTTTTGGTCTTCTTTATGGTTTCCTTTGCTGTGCAAAAGCTTTGAAGTTTCATTAGGTCCCATTTGTTTATCTTTGTTTTTATTTCCATTTCTCTAGGAGGTGGGTCCAAAAGGATCTTGCTGTGATTTATGTCATAGAGTGTTCTACCTATGTTTTCCTCTAAGAGTTTGATAGTTTCTGGCCTTACATTTAAGTCTTTAATCCATTTTGAGCTTATTTTTGTGTATGGTGCTAGGGAATGATCTAATCTCAAACTTTTACATGTCCCTGTCCAGTTTTCCCAGCACCACTTATTGAAGAGGCTGTCCTTTCTCCACTGTACATTCCTGCCTCCTTTATCAAAGATAAGTTGGCCATATGTGCGTGGGTTTATCTCTGGGCTTTCTATCCTGATCCACTGATCTATCTTTCTGTTTTTATGCCAGTACCAGACTGTCTTAATTACTGTAGCTTTGTAGTATAGTCTGAAGTCAGGGAGCCTGATTCCTCCAGCTCCGTTTTTCGTTCTCAAGATTGCTTTAGCTATTCGGGGCCTTTTGTTTTTCCAAACAAATTTTGAAATTTTTTGTTCTAGTTCTGTGAAAAATGCCATTGGTAGTTTGATAGGGATTGCATTGAATCTGTAGATTGCTTTCGGTAGTAGAGTCATTTTCACAATATTGATTCTTCCAATCCAGGAGCATGGTATATCTCTCCATCTATTTGTATCATCTTTAATTTCTTTCATCAGTGTCTTATAGTTTTCTGCATACAGGTCTTTTGTCTCCTTAGGTAGGTTTATTCCTAGATATTTTATTCTTTTTGTTGCAATGGTAAATGGGAGTGTTTTCTTGATTTCATTTTCAGATTTTTCATCATTAGTGTATAGGAATGCCAGAGATTTCTGTACATTAATTTTATATCCTGCTACTTTACCAAATTCATTGATTAGCTCTAGTAGTTTTTCGGTAGCATCTTTAGGATTCTCTATGTATAGTATCATGTCATCTGCAAACAGTGACAGCTTTACTTCTTCTTTTCCAATTTGGATTCCTTTTATTTCCTTTTCTTCTCTGATTGCTGTGGCTAAAACTTCCAAAACTATGTTGAATAAGAGTGGTGAGAGTGGGCAGCCTTGTCTTGTTCCTGATCTTAGTGGAAATGGTTTCAGTTTTTCACCATTGAGGACAATGTTGGCTGTGGGTTTGTCATATATGGCCTTTATTATGTTGAGGAAAGATCCCTCTATACCTACTTTCTGCAGGGTTTTTATCATAAATGGGTGTTGAATTTTGTCGAAAGCTTTCTCTGCATCTATTGAGATGATCATATGGTTTTTCTCCTTCAACTTGTTAATATGGTGTATTACATTGATTGATTTGCGTATATTGAAGAATCCTTGCATTCCTGGGATAAACCCCACTTGATCATGGTGTATGATCCTTTTAATGTGCTGTTGGATTCTGTTTGCTAGTATTTTGTTGAGGATTTTTGCATCTATGTTCATCAGTGATATTGGCCTGTAGTTTTCTTTCTTTGTGACATCCTTGCCTGGTTTTGGTATCAAGGTGATGTCGGCCTCGTAGAATGAGTTTGGGAGTGTTCCTCCCTCTGCTATATTTTGGAAGAGTTTGAGAAGGATAGGTGTTAGCTCTTCTCTAAATGTTTGATAGAATTCACCTGTGAAGCCATCTGGTCCTGGGCTTTTGTTTGATGGAAGATTTTTAATCACAGTTTCAATTTCAGTGCTTGTGATTGGTCTATTCATATTTTCTATTTCTTCCTGAGTCAGTCTTGGCAGGTTGTGCATTTCTAAGAATGTGTCCATTTCTTCCAGGTTGTCCATTTTATTGCAAATTACCTTTTTAACATAAATCTCTGTTGGTTTTCAGTTATGTAAGATATATTCCTAGAATTAAAATTACTGAGTAAAGATTCTGAACTTTAAGTTCTTGATCATATTACTCAATAGTTTTCCCGAAAATTTTTAGCAATTCACACCCCTATCAGAAGTGTATGACAAAGTGTTTCATTGAGTCATCATCAAAATTGATTATTTCTTCTACACACTTATAAGCAAGTATTATCAACTAGATATAATGACTTTAATATGTTACTATCATCAACTATGTTTAGAAGTATATAAAATAAGTATTTTAGTTTGCTTTCAGAGAGAATTATGAAATATGTTTAAGGGTCACAGTAGTTCAGAGGCTACATTTTGCAATACAGTTTCCACTTACATGCAAATATTTTTCGGGTCTAATTGTGAACTGTGCATACTTTGTTTAAGCTGGACTTCTTTGTCAATACCTACTTCGTTGGCAGTTATCTCAAAGTGTGTTGAGTTGAGGCATCACATCTACTGTGGCTTTAGCATTCCCTCTTGTAGTGATCAATATCATTTCTATTTGCTGTTGTAATTTGAAGTTAATGAACATAGAGTTTACTTTTATTTAATTATGCATTTTTGTGGAGAACTACAAAAGCACCTTTCTTCCACACAAATCCAAACTGAGTGGAGATGAATCTGAGTGGTTTCATTTTGTAGAGTAGCAGTCATATTTGTATTAGGAAAGCAATAGTCTTGGAAGAATACCAAAGAAAAAAACACATTTTTAAGTGTTTGTCTCATTCTCTAGTGAAAGCATTTTCCTTTCAGAGGCCATGGTACTTGTTTTTGATCACACTGCTCCGGGATGCTCTGTGTGTATATAGTTCACACATGAATTTAGGGTGAACTGAGATATCCTATGGGGAAAATATAGACATAAAATAACCCACCTATTTAAGAACTGCAGTCTTTTCTACTTCTCTGCAGAAATTGTCTCAGCATAAATAGTGGCTGCACTTAGAAAATAATTTTTACTTAAAAAATATATTTGTTTTACATTTCAGAGTACCTGATAAATTGCAAGTCTGTTTGTGCCCCATAGCTGCACAGGTACGTATATGAATTACCTATAGTTATATCAATCTGTATATTAACTGGAAAGATATTAAAATTTGGGGTATTAAAATTGCTTACAGATTTCATAATGTGAAAATGTTAATTTTTGAGTACTTACAAATATTGACAGTGTCAAAGGATAGTACATTTTACACATACCTTGCATTTCACTCTATTGTGAGAATCAAATAAACATTTCTAAGATTTGTTGAAGCAGAATAATTTTAATTACAAAGCATTCATCTGGTGGAGAGATTAGAGAGTGTTTTATGGAACAGTACTATTAAAGCAACTCCTGACATGCAGTCAGAGACTATTGCAAAACCACTGTTTTTGACACTGTTGTTTTATTTTCAAACTTTTTGTTCTGCTTTTTATTTTCTGTGGTGGTTGCTTTAGGTAAGGAGTAGTTGCAGATGTCTGCTTCACTGTCTCAAGCACTAGAGCAAAGGGAAAAAATGTTTGCACCTGTTTAAAAATCTCAACTGTGTGGTGTTGTGGTTCCTGGGCAACAGGCAGGAATTCTCAAAAGCTTGGTTGCACCTGCTCAATTGTTGCTTGCAGCTGTGTCATAAGATTGGGAGCACAGAGAAGCTTGTTAGCAGTTTGCTTGTGCTGTTACGTATTTTGTGTACTTCGAGTTTGAAAGATTCTTACTTGATGTAGACCTTGAACTATTGCATTGGTTTATTATAAAACTCACTGATTTTAGCTCCCAAATATTTATCCAAATTCTTCGTTCTCAGTCTCAAATATTTTTTTAGCAGCTGTTGACTGCCCTAGATAATGTTTATGTTAACTTCTTTAAAGGATACCTGTGGAGAGTGGATCTCTCAAGATAACTGGGTTGATAATAATTTTTGTCCTCATAGAGACACTTTCTGTTTGGCTCAATTTCACTATGTTGGCAACCCCACTATGTGAAGCTGGATGTAGTTATTGATCCATTTAGCTGAACAGATTTGAAAGCATTTGGCTATTAGTGGACACATGGGGCATATTCAGAAAATTTAAGTGTATATTGTAAGATGATTTCTTGATTTGTGCGTGTGCCTCTGTTGCAGTAGGGTGGAAATGAGAGAGAAAAAAAGCAACAATTAAATAATAATCTTAGAAAAAGGGCTAAAATCCAGATGTAAATTTTAAGGCTGGAATATCATCCTTTACTTCTATCAAATCCTAGTCACCTGATATTTTTCCCTAAGTGTTGCTGTTAGTGATGTTAAGTTTCTTTTGGGTAATAGCTCTATATATTTTCTGACAAATATCTATATTTTCAATATAGACAAGCTACTACAGAGTATATCTTATACTAGTTAAGTAAAGTTCTATAAATATAATATAAAAAGTGAGAACTCAGGTCTTCCCTGGTGGTCCAGTTGGTAAGACTAGGCATTCCCAATGCAGGGGGCCCGAGTTCCATCCCTGGTCCGGGAACTAGATCCCGCATGCATGCCACAACTAAAAGATCCCGTGTGCTGCAACTACGACCCGGCACAGACAAAATAAATAAATAAAATTTTTAAAAAATCACAACTCAGTAAACAAAGTATTTAATTGAATAATTTATTTGGTAGTACCCAATTCCCAGTATTGAAAACTTACTCAAATAACCTGCATTATACTTCCTAAAAATACTTCAGTAAAAAAATGCTAAGGAGTTTCCATCAGTATTTAGTAACATAAAATCTTAGAGCTTGTGTATCTTCTCCTTTTATTGACCCATTTAAATCTGTTTTTTTTAAACTACCATAATATGAATTTAACTGACCTCTTTGGGAGTAGGAAACATTGGTACTGAGCTAAATATACGGTTGTCCACAGACTCTTAATACAATGCCTTGTACATAGTAGGTGGTCAATAAATGTTGAATGAATGCATGTATGAATAAAACATGTCTGGAGGGATAAAGAGTCCTAGAAACTTGTTACTTGTTGTATATTGTGGATGGTCCTGATGGACTTCCTTCAGTTCTCATACTGCTGATGAAACGGAGATGAGAATACTGATAAATTCTGTCCTTAAAATGCAAATGAATATGTAAGAATTGATCCTCATCACAATCAAGAATTGCCATAACACTATTTGCAATGTGCTTTGTATTCATTTTGCTGACTATGAGAAAAGTCTTTTTTTTTTTTTCATGATAAGAAAGGGAGTGGGCCTTAGAATTTCTTGAGCCCTGGGGACCTGGCCAGTCCCCCCGGGTCTAGAAAATCTTTTTTTCCCCCCACATTTATTTATGTATGTATGTATGTATGTATGTATGTATGTATGTATGTATAATTGCTTTACAATGGTGTGTTACTTTCTGCTTGGTGCTTTGTGACCACCTAGAGGTGTGGGATAGGGAGGGTAGGAGGGAGATGCAAGAGGGAGGAGATATGGGAATATATATATATGTATAGCTGATTCACTTTGTTATAAAAAAGAGAAAAGTCTTTATATTATCTCTATTTTATGCACAATGCTGAGGCATTCAATGACTAAGTCACTTGTCACCTTGGAAATATTTTCAGTATAGGAATAAATAAATCTCTGTGTTATGTGAGCAGTGCCATGAGTTTCCTGAGCAATCACTTTCTTCCCCAAACCCCCTACCCCCACCCTAATTCTATCTCATTGAAAACACAAAAATAAACTGTATGTTGACTTATGGCCTGGTAAGATTAGATCATATTAAAAAATTTGTGTTTTGCTAAACAGAAGTAATGGGCCCTGTGTTTGCTGTATACATGTTTATAATTATGGTTTCTATTATTCACTGAATTCTAACTGTAAATAAGTAGATATGAAGCCAAGCAGAGGTAGAGTCAAAATAGTGTGAGTTACAACCTGCTTTAGATAAGCCCCTCTCAAGTTCCATTTTGTATGGCATGAGGCAGTCACATAACAACAGCAGAGGTAGCAAAGTGAGCCAGTATCTATTGCATCAAAACATCTTGTTTAGACTTCTCAAATTTTAGTACCACTGCTTGATGATATTCATGGGTACTATTAAGCTTGGAAGTATCTTTCCTCTGGGAACAGTTTTTCTTTCACCTTAGTTTACACCGATGGGTGAGAGGCCAATATCAGGGACATTATTTTTTTTTCCAGAAACTTAGTTTGGCAGAATCAACTATATCCTCTGTTAGACTAACATTAGAAATTAAGAGATGAACCAAGAACATGTATTAGGTAGAATACTAAACCAGATGATAGCAAATGCGTCAGTGACTTGTACTAGAAATTACAGTATGGAATACCCAGGAGGGAGAAATCACCTAGGATTCCTGAGCATAAATGCAGATTTCCCTGTGATTTCAGGGTTAAAGAAATAAAGGAAGAAAATCAATATTTATTGAGAACATAGCATGTCTAGATATAATTTCTTTCTTTCTCCCCTTCTTTTCCTCCCTCCCTTCCTCATTTCCTTCCTTACTTTTATTCCACACAATAATGAATACCTACTATTTCCTAGACCCTGAGCTAGGCTAAATAGATAAAGTCTTTGCCCTCAAAGAGCATACAGGCTAGTAGGAAACAAAGATATGTCAGCAGAACTCCTTTTGTCTTCACCAGTTATTATTAGTATGGACCCAGACAAGTTACCTAATTTTTCTGTTCCTTTGTTACTTCTTTGAAAAATTGGAAAAATAATAGTATCTACCTTATGTATTGCTGTGTTGAGTTAAATATAACATAATACACGTAAAATTCTTAGTCCAGTGGTTAGCATGTAGCAAGTGCTCAATAAATCTTACTATACTACTATTATTTCTAACACCACCAACACCACTACTACGATTTAGATGCTGAAGAAAGACCCTCTACTTGCCCAAGAGCAGGTACCCTGGTCTGGACACTGTCACATTGATTGTTGTAAAGGTTCTCTCTAGTTACCTCTGCTTCTAGGGATTTAGAAGAAGTCCTAAAAATCACATAGTGTTAGAACTTGAAGGGACCTTAATGGTCAACTATTTATTTTCTTTGTTTTATCCATGGTGAGAAAATAAGCTCAGAAAAGTTGATGTACTTGTCAGGGTTATACAGTATAGTAGGTGAGAGATGTAACAATTTGAAACCAAAACTCTGGATTCTTGGTCTAGTGTGAGGTACCTCATGCAGAAAAATATTAGTGTTAATTTTTTTTTCTACTAGTGATTGGAGAGTTGATTCCTTATCTACAGGAAGTAAATGGACTATATCAAGTTGTTGGAATGCTAACCACAAGGCAAGGTATCCTGCACTGAATCTAAAAGACCTTCAGGTTTTCTCATAAAGGGGTTAATTTCATCTAAATTGATTGAAGCCTTTTAGTTTGTGTTTGTGAATAACTGGTTTCTTCTTAAGGAGAATAAACTGAGTCAAGTTTAGCAAGACATCTACTACCTAAGTGACTTCAGATGATTTAAAGGAGACTGCGGATACCTTAAATAAATCAGCATCTTAAAAGTTAATGATATGTTAGGGTATCTGGATTCTAAATCTCTTGCCTGACTTTGAACTTAGGAGCTTTGGAGTTCAAATGACCTTCACTGAATTCCAGTTCCACAGTTCAGTAGCTGTGTGACCTGATCGAGGTTGTCTAACCTTGCTAACACTCGAGTGTTCTTACCTAAAATTGTTTGGTAACAATGTCTACCTTTTCAACGATAGATGTGAAGATTAAAGTCGATTAGGTATACAAAATACTTTATTTAGTGCATAATACACACTAGTATTTCATAAATATTCTTTTCTCTCCCCTTGTTAAAATATAAACGTTGTTATGATAGGCAGTATAGGAATTTGGAGGAAGTATAGGATTCACCCATTAGGAAAGTTAATTTTGGCAAAGTTATGCCTTTGATGATTGCAGTTGAGTATCTCAGTTCATCTTGGTTAGAGTCACCATTTCTTTTTTCTTTTTTAAATAAATTTATATATGTATGTATGTATGTTTGCCTGCATTGGGTCTTCATTGCTGCACGCGGGCTTTCTCTAGTTGTGAAGAACAGGGGATACTCTTAGTTGTGGTGTGCGGGCTTCTCATTGTGGTGGCTTCTCTTTGTTGTGGAGCACGGGCTCTAGGCACGCAGGCATCAGTAGTTGTGGCTTGAGGGCTCTAGAGCACAGGCTCAGTAGTTGTGGCACATGAGCTTAGTTGCTCCGCGGCATATGGGACCTTCCCGGACCACGGATCAAACCCGTGTCCCCTGCATTGGCAGGCAGATTCTTAACCACTGCACCACCAGGCAAGTCCCAGACTCACCATTTCTAACTGAACATGCTACATGTCTGTAGAAGCTGGGGCTGTTTAAAGAAAAGCTCAAGATGAAGATAATCACATCCACTTAAGTGTCTGTTGATTATGGAAGTGTACCTTGCAGTGAAAGGGCTACTGATACAACTCCCAGGCAACTTCACCCCTCTTTTGAAAGTCAGATACCCTTAAAAGTAATCTCGTAAACAATGAAGAACCCATACTTGCTAATTAAACCATGCACTCTTACATGCATCCTAGTGAACTGAAGGTGGTTCTGTTGGCAAGGTTTTCACAATCTAAGCAGCCACAGGTTTAGTGAGCAGAGTTGGCAATGAGTAAATGGCTTTATAAGGCTCTCTTTTTCTCTCAAAAAGGAAATTCGTGTAGTAAAATGTCTTGATAAGAAAAGTGGATTTGTGAATTTGTATGTATGATTTTCCCTTATCTCTAATAAAAACTAGACAATCTTAATTATAATAAACAAGTTTTTTTTTTTTTTTTTGTATTCCCCTGCCAGGCTCTTTATGTTGCAGCAGTATCTTCCTGAACAGCAGTCAGAAAAGAAATAAGGGAAAAAACACTAGATAATATATGAAGTAGACCATTATTCAGTAGAGTTAATAAAGTTGACTTGCCTAATGTCAAGTGTACAGTTTTGACTATGATGAGTCAAGGTAAACATTAATGCTTAAGGAAATTTTTATTTAGTTGGGTATTAGTTTGCTAGGGCTGCTGTAACAAAGTATCACAAACTGGGCAGCTTAAACAATAGAAGTTTTCTCACTCTGGAAGCCTGAGATGAAAGTTTTGGTAGAGTTGGTTCTTTCTGAGGGCTGTGAGGGAAAGATCTGTTCTAGGCCTCTCTCCTTGGCTTGTAGATGTCCATCTTCTCCCAGTGTCTCTTCACATTGTCTTCTCTCTATGCATATCTGTCTCTGTGTCTAAATTTCCCTTTTTTATAAGGATATCAGTCATCTTGGATTAGAGCCTTCAATTATTATCTCATTTTAACTTGGTTACTTCCTAAAGACCCTATCTGCAAATAAGGTTACATTTTGAGGTACTGGAGTTAGGACTCTAACATATATATTTTGGGGGGGGGCATGATTCAACTCATAACAGTCGGGTTAAAATAGTTAACATTTACTGAGTGACTTTTATATTCCAGAACGATGTTTATATATATATTATTATTGATAATCCTTACAACAATGTATTAGGTAGATGTTATTTTCCCCATTTTACAGGTGAAAAAGAACTTACACTCAGGAAGGATAAACAATTTGTTCAAGATCATACAGCCAGTAAATGTTAAACGCTAGTATTTGAACCCAGAATTCAATTCTTCCTTTTTAATGGGTAAGTTTCATAACAAGTCAGTCAAAAGCCCCCAAAATACATTGAGCATTTAAGGTTTATTTATTTACTTTTTTATCATTAGGGCTTGTGCCAAAGGACATTTTGTCTATCAAAAATGGTGCATTATTCTATCGTATAAATGCCCAACATTGACTGCCTACATCTTCACTCCTGAATTTTTTGCTGACACTTGTCGTTGAAGGCTTAGTGTTTTAGCTCTTCTGCACCTGATGAAGCTTTCGGACAGGATGGATTCTGAACATGAACTGCATGGGTTGATTCTGGCCCCAGTTTGTGTGGATGGCATTGAGAGCCAAGTCATGCTCAGAGTCTGCTTCTCAACACGTGTGTACTCTGCTCTCCTTCTCTTTCTCTCGCTCCTCTCCTTCATCTTTGTTTTCAGTCTTAACAGGTAGTTTGTGGGGTTTTTTTTTCCTTTTTTACAGTCCCTGCCATGAGTTACTCCTTGAAAGGGGGTAAGTGTAAAGAATAATAAAATAAGAAATATCTCTGCTTACATGAAAGCCAATGCTGCCATAGGTATTTACTATAAACTGGCCACAGCCTTGTTACTCATTCACACTGAGGAGCAAGGAGCATTGTGCACCTTATTTTAAGTTTTCTATCTTACCATTGGAACAGTTTGTTCTCACTTTGAAGTTTTAAAGCAGACTTGCTCATGACCCAATTTCACTAATAATTCTCTTAAGTAACCCTTGTACTCATTTATAAGACTTTTTTCCATCCACTGTCTGTCTAGCCTGGTTTAAAATTTTTATATATGTACTTTTAAAAAATTGATTAGCTGGAGAGCTGCCCATTCCTCTGTGCTGTATAATAAGGATTTAAAAACTGCACACTGGGTTCTGTATAGTGTAATTAAAACTGACCCACATTTGGACCTGAGTACACCAGGACTTAGCCAAACTTGCCATGAGCTGAGTTCTGGTGGCAGATGGAAACTAATGAGGACACACTCCACTCCAGAATTTCCCAGCTGCTTGGCCCCTTTTTGTACAAACAAGGTTTGGAGCGAAGTCCGGATCCCAAGAGCATGTTCTGTAAATGTGCTGTACCCAATGATTTGGGAAATGTTATTACAAAATCAGGCTGTTTCAAAGTATCCTTAAGACCTCAGCTACTCTCAGATTTTAGACATGAAAATTCAAAGAGACCTTTTATGCTCTCTGTAACCAATTTTTAATTTTAAAGTGAATTAAAATCACATTCCCCCTCCTTCCCACTCCGGTCTTTTTTCCTGTGCCTGGCGATAGAATGATCACTTTTATCCAAATGTGGAGCTTTGCAGGTGGTTGTCTCAGGATAGACTAGGTCTCCTTGCAACCTACGGATCTCTTCAACTGGTTTGATGTCCTGGGACTATTCAGGCAGATGTAATTGAATCAGTTTGAAGCAGCTGTAGCTGGCATGTGGTCTCTCAGATTGCTAGCACCTGCTTGTTTTTTTGCAACTCACTAGAGTGAAAGAAGTGCCAAAACCAGCATTGGTCTTGGAGCAGATAAAGCACTTCAAATCCTATATTCCATTCTCCTTCCAGTCTAGCCATATCACCATTGGTGCCTGATTTAATAAAGCCCCTTTTCATGATTATGTCTGAGGTAAACTTTTCCTTCTCATTCTTCTCAGTGTTGAGATCCTGACAGTATTGACCATGCTAGTCCAAAAATATAAGGGAGTATAATGGTGATCAGGTGGCTTTGGGGCTCTCTTATCATTAGACAACTGGGTAGCCTGTGGTTTGCAGAATCATTTAAATGAACGTACCAAATTCATTTGCCATTCTAGCACAGTCTTATTGGCACAGAGAATGAGCAGTTAATGTATAACAAACAGTGAGCTGTTATGGAATATGATAAATAACATTTGCTTAGCAGGAGGGAATATAAAATGGAACTATTTCTCTAATGTAACTCTAAACTAATTGACATGGATTTCTTCAACACTTACTAGGTGCAGAAAGATGCAGGCTATTAAAAAAGGGATAAAAATTCTAGGACCTACCAAATACATAAAACATATTTTAAATATATAAATATTTAGAATTGTTTTAAAAGGCTTAAATCCACTTTTAAAATGCTTATTTTCTTTATCTTCTGTTTGTTCCATTATTGGAACAACATATTATTTGGCAGGCATATATTTCATTCTCAAATATTACCAATCTACTGATGTTTAATTTGAACCTGGAGATGATAAAGACAACACATAAAATCCACAGTTTATGTAGTAAAGTTTCTTTAAAATGGTTTAATGTTGATAATCTTTTGAGATTATTGAGTTGATGAATAATAGTAATAAGAGTGAATTCTAAAAAAAGTCATTTTGTCATCATCAGCAGATTTTGCAAGGCATGACTGGATGCTATGGACATAAAAAAAAACTATATATGGTCTTTGACTATAAGAATCTTATAGTATACTTGAAGGGACATGATATAAATTAAAGTAAGACACTCTCAGTATTAAATGCATGCTCTAGACCTGGATTTGGTGAAAAATAAATCCTATAAAAGTAAAAATATCAGCACTCTTGCTGTCAAATGAAGGCTCTAGACCCAATGTCCCCCTACTCCCCTTCATTGCCCATGAAGGACCTCACTAATCCATCATGGTTCTCTCTGCCACTAAACCAGAACTTCATCTAAGAATTCTCCTGAAGATGACACTTTAGCTAACCATTACAAATTGATGGCAGTTGATTTAAGATGAAACCCATTTGTCATTGCTGAACAAGTCATTAAGTAAATACTAAAGATATTCAGTGGAAATAAGAGCTCAGTGAGCTGCAAGTAAAACACAGGACTTGAGCTAGGCCTTGAAATAACATGAAACATAGGACTTATTCACAGATTTATTGTGCACTTTGAATAGAACATTACACTTATCTAAAAAGAAACAAGAATTTAAAAAATACTCTATAACCTAGTCATTACTAATACTGTGGAATCATTTGCTTCTCAATAACAATTTTCTTTCATCTGTAACAATGATTTAATATTAATAATTTATAAAGTAACTGTTTTATACCGATTCATTTTAAACGTCACATTTTGTTTTATTCATTCATTTATTCAATGCAAAGCATTCTAGCTATTGACATAACTATATTCATTCTCCACTTGATTATGTGAAAACCATAATCATCTACATCTTACTGAACTTATAAAGTCTTGGGAGACCAACACCTCCTAAAACAATTCAAATATAAATAGGCTCATCTCTGAGTTGTAAGAACCATTTATTTCTACCTTTAGAATATTTGGTGACTAGAAGGTTGATCAGAAGATTGGCTAACTAATATATATTAACTGCAGAAACATTTAGTTTACTAATAGTTAGTGATTAGTACACATCTCTTAGGTTAAAAAAAAGAAAAAAATAATAATTGATGTTTGCCATTTCCTAGAAAGATAATCCCTTCAACAGTTCCTTCTTTGAACATGTAATGTTTAATGATGAATGCTTGTATCATCCTTATGATTTTGAGGGTCTTTAAGGGAATTTATCAAAATAATTTCTAATTTTCTAAGTGTGTGCATTCCTGTACTTTTAGGGTAAAAATGTGTGAATAAAGCTTTCATCTCTCAAAATATATTTTCCTTAAAGTATTTTAACTTTTCACATTATTTACTATTCTCATTTTTTGTTAAGAACATCAAAACAGGATTGTACTAAACATCATGTCTTTTTAAGATAAAAACATGTAAATGAGTTACAGTCTTCTGAATTTTGAGATTTAAGTAAGTATAGATGTATAGTGATATGTACAGAAAAAAGTAGGTAAGCTGAAAGTTAACTAAAAATGTTGCTTTTATAATGTGTTAGCTTTATGTAGTAAATAGGGTAACTGAGTCCAATATTACTTTAAGAAATGGTTAATTTTTGATATTATGAGATATTTCAAACATATTACAAACACAGTCATGCTGGTCTGATGCCTCAAGCAAAGCAATGTATACTTATTAGAGTCTTTGCCAATGTCATAATAGAATATACCCTCGGCTATAAGAAAATTGATTTTTCCCCTGTAAATTTGCCATTCGATACTATATTTAACTTCCCATTGATCAAAAATAGGTATATTTACTTTCTGCATCCAGTTCTTCAAAAACATAAATAACTTTTCATTTGATGACTGATTTAAATCATGTCCAATTAAGTGATTTCAAGGATACCTTTGCTATTGATCATGTATTATCATAAAATATTTATTAATTATGTCAATATGGTACTTGAGACTTTTAAAAATATAAATCTCATAATTTATAAAAATGACTAACATCTGTTTAAGACCAGTTTCTGGCTTTCTTGAAAGTAAGGGATTAGAAGAGGTTATATCACTTTTAGATGGCATCTATTTATGGGATTTAAGAGGGAACAACTCCAAGTAGAAGACAGTTTATCACTTTTAAATGTTGGCTTACTACTACTAGCAAGCATCATTATAACCTCCCACTAAGTTTTCTCATTGATCTCTCTTTGTCCTTGGATACTCCTGTTAACTAGGGGCTTCAAGGTCACCATTTACACTTATGAAACTGCTGAACCCTCTTTTACTGTTTTAGACCTGGAAAGCACAGAGAAAGTGTATTAGCTTCCTAGGGCTGCTGTGACAAATTGCTACAAAATGACTGGCTTTAAACAAGAGAAATTTGTCCTCTCACAGTTATGAAGGCCAGAAGTCCAAAATCAAGGTACAGCAGGGCCACAATTCCTCTGAAGACCCTAGGTGAGAATTTTTCTTGCCTCTTCCAGTGTTTGGTGGCCCCCAGTGTCCCTTGGCTTTTGTCAGCATAACTTCAAACTCTGCTTCCATCTTCACATGGCCTCCCCTTCTGTGTGTGTCTCTGTTCTCTCCTCTTCTTATAAGGACACCTTATAAGTGTCCTTATAAGGTGTCCTTATAAGGATTTGGGGCTCACCCTAAATCTAAGATGATTTCGTCTCAAGATCTTTAACTAGTTATATCTGCAAAGACCCAATTTCCCAGTAATATCAGATGCTGAGGTCCCAGGTAGGTAGACATGAAAATTTGGAAGACGTATTCAACATACTATAGAATGTAACTTAAAGTTTCTGTAGTAAATAACCATGGAAGCCTTATTTACACACTCACACATTAATCCTTTCTCTCCTCTGTAGTTGACAAAGTTTATCTGTTCAGCATTTGTAGAACACTTGCTGCCTTAAAACCTTGGCATTTTTTATGGATGTAGTTGAATTATGAGTCATTTTCTTTCATATTCTTAAACTACTGAAACTTCCTTTTCATTATAGATGCTGAATTTAGGCATAGAACAGGTAATCAGCAGGGTTACAGTTACTCCACAGATGCAGTGCAAAATTAAAAACTGACTTTTATATCATACAACTTTTCTGTGAATCCATGTGTGTTGAGATACAAAATGTACTTTTATAGTCCATGGTATTTTCAAATAACTTTACTCATGACCTAAATTATGAGTTACATAATTTTTTCATAATGATCTCCAGATATTATAAGCCAAGTATGCACCTGAAATTTAGTGTCATAGAGTGACAAAAGCATTGTGCTAAACAATAGTTTGTTGAAACCATGTGATAATCTTTATATTTGGCATAGGCAAGGTCTTTATTAGACAGTTATGAATCTGGCTGTATATAAAAATACACCTGCATTAAGTGGTAACTGGAAGTCATAAGTATCCAGGACCAGACTGAGAAAGCAAGGCTCAGCTCAGAGAAGTTAACTTCTAACTTCATAGAGCCGGTAAGTGGCTGAGACAGAATTTAAGCTCAGCCCTATTCAAGTAAAATACCTGCATTCATTCTACTTCTCCCAAGTTGATTCCGAAAGTCTTGAAATGTTTTTATGTTGAAAAATGTAAGTAAGGAGTATTATTAGGGTGACAGTAAATAGAGGCAGTGGAGAGTAAAGACAGTCCAAAAAGAATTGGAATAGAATTAGAAACATTTGTTGGTACTTTCCACCTCATGATTGTGGGATATTACAGGTGTGTTTTTCTTTACAAATACTCAGTAAGCAAACAATTTGAATTTTAAAAATAGATAATTAGTAATTATATGAATTATGACCTGTCTTATCTACTGAACAATTCCTATAAGTTGGAGCTTGTCTGGTGCACTTCTGTTCTGGATAATATAATCGTATGCTCATAGGACAGAAGAAATTAGAAGTAGGTATTAGATATCCCTGCCAAAAAAATAAAATAAAATAGAAATAGAAATTAAATAAATGAAATAAATAAATGAAAATTAAATAATCTCTGAAATAGTAATACAGTTAAATGTGAAAATGATTTTGATTTACAAAATTATGATTTGCAACCAAAATATATTAATTTGAATTAACCTATTCTGATTTGTCTTGTTCCTGTTGCTATATGAACCAAAGAGAAGAAAGTATCCTTTTGCTAAATTGCAGATTACTCTCTGGTATGGATCACTCGTACACTGTGGTGAAAGTCAGACCTAGTTCCAGACACTGGAGATACAGCTCTGAACAGCAAGACTAAGATACTGTAACTCATGGAGTTAACATGGCAGTAGGGTGGTAGTGTGTGTGTATGGGAGGAGACAATAAACAAATTAACAAATACATAAATAAGATATGTTTAGATATGTTTAGAAAGTGGTGTAGGCTATTCAGAAAGTGCAGCAGAAAAAGTAGGATTGTCTCAGGGGGGTGGAGAGTGGTCATTGGTGGACTATCTGTGGAAATAATTCTTGAACTAAGAGTGGAAAAATATGAAGGAGCCAGTCAAGGAAAGATATGGAGTATAAGAAGTTTTATCTCTATATTCTTACAGGTTGTGCCCCCAAGGTGTATGTGTATTAGAGTAGGGAAGTAAGGGGATGCATGTCCTGTCCGTTAGCTATTAACAATGTACAATTAGGAGGTCTGCTTCAAGGGCATCCAGTTGACCCTCCTCTTCATCCTGATAGTAAACATAGCAAAAATAAGCATTCAGGGATGGATTAAAGAAGCTTAATTATATCTTCCTAAAATTTTACAGACTTCTTATTTGTGAAAGCCAAAGTTAGGCCACAAAGAGAGGGACTGGATTTATTGTTACTCTTAGCTGCCTTTATCAATTCCATTGCCCACTTTGATGCCAAGGATTGGTAGAGGAGCCACAGGAATTCTTGAACAATCATTTCTCCCTTTGGCAAATCATCTTTTCTAGGAGTAATATCATTCCTTTTCTTCTTTTTCTGTATACCAAGGCTTTAAATGAAAATGGAAGGTCAAACAGAATTTCCTTAGATTTAATTTTTTTTAATAGTCTTATACGAGGTCAAGATTTAACATAGAACTTTTTAGGAATATGTAGTTATCTTTCCATTTGAATTGAACACAAGAAATCTGTTCTTCTCATCTCTACTTTCATTCTCAAGCAGAAGTTTCTCCAAATACTTCATTCAAAATTAAATTGTTTATCCATAACTAGACAAGGACGTGTGGTGGTAAATTATTGAAACCGATGAGATTTGATTGAATTTTCCTGATTTTAAGTGTCTAATCAACATTGTACTCACGGCATTATTATTTTCCCATTGCTTGCTGCTATAACAGATGACAGTATTACCAAGACTCAGGATGATACCATATGAAAAAAATGCACAAGGAAGTACACACTGTATTGTGAACAGTTGAAAAATAGAGCCAAATAACATTTTCAGAAATGGTTTTTAGAAGAAAGGGTTTAAATTTTTTTTCTGAGTAGAGAAACTAAAAATCTCTGAATATAATTTTTGCTAGGCTTTACCTGCATTCTTATTTGTAAACCAAACTGTGGTATGATTGATAACACAACACTATTAACAGTTATACCACTGAGTATTATCACAGAAATTCCCATAATTCTGTTCTTATCACAATAATGGAAACCAAAAATGAAGGCAAAAACTACTTTCTTTCTCAGAAATACTACAGTGCACAATTTTCTCTATGTAACTTAGGTAACCATACAATTTGTCATCCAACCATGACTGAGGTATTTGGCTTTTAAAAACAACTATCCAAGTGTCAAGAATATTAAGCCACAATGGAAGAAGGCCATTATCATACTGAAGCTTCAAATATCACAAATTAAAAAGATACAGAGTACTTTTTATAACTTGTAAGCATGCACTATAATGTTATAGAATATCGCAAAGTGTTAAAGAGTGTTTGTTATAAAAGATATCTGAATTATAAACCAATTTTGACCTTTTGTTCTACTCAAGTTGTATATTTGACAGCATATATCAAGAATAGGTTCAAGAAAACTCCAGGGCCAATACTAAAAGTTGGCAATGAATTATATACGAAATATATTTCTGATCAGTCTTGTTTGGCATGTTTCAACACCTGTGCAGAACTAAACTGTGAAGACCTAGAAGCACTACTTGTACCATGAGTGTAGTATTTAAGATAATGTTTAGTTTTTTCAGCTTATCAAGATTTTCATCATAATACATTGTTTTCTATTGTCATAAAGACATGACTACAGTCTGTCTACAAAGTACCAAACAGAGATTTGTTCACTGTAGCAGCTACAGATGCTCAAAATAGATATTTAAATCTCAAACATATTTTTCCACTGTTCTATATTGGATTATTAAGATCTAAAAGTATAAACTGTTAGAACTATAAGAAAATTGCGTTATCTTTTTAGTATAATTCAATTATTTTACATATGCAGAAATGGAAACATAGTGATTTTGAATAGGACTAGACAAGTGCAGAGTGAAGAACTCAGCAATACAGTACTCTTTACTTCCATTTTCACCATTTTTACTTCACTTTTCACCATCTACCACAATTTGGTTTTGCTATTTTTATTTTTAAAATACATGCACATAGTGAAAATTTTTAAAAATAAAATGGTACGCAAAGATGTAAAATGAAAAGTATGTTTTTACCAACTTATAGTACTATTACTAGAGATAGACAGTTTCAAGTGTACATGTACAAAAATATACCTATATACCTACATTTTAAAATGAGTAGAAATCACACCATTCAAGTTCTCTTTGTATTTCGTTTTCTTTTTAATACTATGTCTTAGAGATTTTATAGAATTTATACTGTAATATATTATGCTATATCATCTTCTTTTTTATAGCTTCCTAATATTTCCATTTTATGAGTGTAACAAAATGTATTTAACCATGGTCTAATTTATGGACACTTGGTTATTTTCAATTTCTTCCCTCTTCAAAAACTATTACAATAAACAGCCTTCTAAGTATATCTTGTGTTTATTCTAATGTAGACATAGTATAATTTCCTACGTATACTTGGATAATTAAAATTTTGATAGCTTTTAAAAATCTTCCTTTAAAAACATTGTACTAATATATACTTCTAACAACTGTGTATGAGAATACCTACTTTCTTAAGCCTTACCAATACGTGGCTTTAACGAATTTTTTGTTCTAGTTTGAAAAGTAAAAATGATATTTAATCACTGCATTGATTTGCATTTATTTATTTATGAGTTGGACTAAACACCATTTTAAAATTTTGCTATTTGTATTTCTTTTTCCGTGAGTGGCTGTTAAATACTTTCCATTTTTGCTATAGGTTTTTTTTTTTTGTCTTCTATTGATTGATTGATTTGTATAACCTCTTTGTATATGGAAAATAACACTTTTTTGTAACATGTTTTAAAATATTTCTCAGTTTTTAATTTGCTTTTTGACTTTTGTTATTTTTTTTATGTAGCTGCATTTATCAATTATTTCCTTTATAATGTAGACTATTCAATACAAATTACCCATATTTTCTTCTAGTACGTTTGTGATTTAGTCTTTTTGAATATTTATAGGTTTAATTCAATGATATTTTATTTTTGTACACTGTATATATATATATATATATATATATATATATATATATATATATATTTTAAATTATTAACACATTTTGGGGAAATTTATTAAACAATTTTTATTTTATCACTTGAAAAAACAGACTTTTTTTTTTGTCCCTTGAGTTCCTTAGGAAGGCAGAGATCAGCACTAACCTAAAAAAAAAAAAACTGGTAGAATGAGAACTGAAATGTCAAAATTGACATATTTTTCTTTATTTATCAATCACTGATGTTTATTGTTTATGACATAGGAAAATCCCAAGAAACTTTTTTACTTATGAGAATAAATTATTATATTTTGATAATCTAAGCAATGATTAAATCAGTGAAAGCATCATAGAATAAATCAAACCCCTAGCGAGATACCTTTAACAGCAATTTCAGTTCATATGGCAACGTTAATTTTACTTACTTAAGAAAAGCACTTACTTATCAGTAAGACCTATAACTGTACAAATAAAATAAAAATGTGAACGTTCTAATTTAAGCAGGACGCAGTAGCCAGGTGATGAAAAGTTCCTTGAAAAGTTCACTTCAAGTCATCATCATTACTAAAAGGCCATTACTTTGTATGGTTTTTCTAAGCTTGAAAAGCAGCCTGGAGACTCTAAGAGTTCTGTTAGCTGACATCTTTGTAAGGTTTGTAAATAAGTAAAGTAGCCATTCAATTAGAAAGTTGAATATTTACCATTAAAAGAATATTATTCAGTTTAACATCTTTTATATTTATGACTGGAATTGACTTGGAGAGAAGTAAGGACAGATGAAATGTGAATCTAAGTGAGGGAGAGGAATCGAGAAATGCAATTTAGCTTTTGCCTATCCTTCACTTTACTTTTAATAGAATATTCATTTTTTCTATTATAAAAGTAACACACCATCATAGTAAAACTATTTGGAAAACACAAAAAGGCAGAAAGAAGACAATAAAACCACCCTTGATGTTATTATTACCACTTAGAAAAAATCATTATTAACATTTTGATGTGTGTATGTTATGTATGCATACAAAATACATAAGATTATACTCTTTGCATGATTGTGGATTCTGATTTTTCAACTAGCTATATGTTATGAACATTTGTTTCTGTTAATAAGTAATTTTTCTCTGGCATGATTTTTTTTATTGATTATATAGTATCCCATACAAAGGATGTGTTAAAATAACTTAGCCAATCTCTTGTTCTTGGACATGTAAGTTGCTTCCAGTTTTTGTCTATTACAAATAACGTATTGATTAATATCATTGTGTGCACATTCTTATGAACATCTCTGATTATGTCCTTAGGACAAGTTATTACAAGTAGAATAGCTGAGTCAAAGATATACACATTTTTCAAGCTTTTCATGCATCTAGCTATACCACTTATGCATTGCTGTGACTTTACCAGCAGTCTCATGGAGTGTCTGCTTGCTCGTATCCTATCAGTTCTTGGTATATAACTTTATATGGCTCAAAGAAAAGCTATTCAGTGGTCTGGGAAGGATGAGTACAAAGAGGTGGGAAGAGGTAAAGCAGAGGTAAGAGTTTTTTTTGTCGAGGAGGTGTTGCAGGCTGCTGCAGGCTATGGAGAGCAGCTTTCTCCAAAGCAAACTTGCACTTTTAGAGGTGGCTCAGACTCTGCATGTTAACTTGCCACAGTTCTGATGTCCCTATTTGCTTTGAGGCAGTGGCCCGACCCTTAGGCACAGTGATTGAGACCACTTACTCATAATAATGATTGCACACAGAAAATACATAAAAGATTTGTAATCATTACGCAATATATTTTGCTCCTCAAGTGTCATGAAACATTCAGGGTATATTAACGGGCAAATGCACACCTGGAGTACCTTACTGAGCTTTAGAAACTGCTAATTTAAAAAAAATCAAATGTTTAATTTTGAGGAAAAAATCAGTTTTGGATTTTGAGCATATACATCATCTTTCATTTTGGCCCAATTAACCCAGCAGGTGTGTGCAAATTAGGTCACTACTTTGTCACCGTGGTAACATGCTTTGGGGAGGTGGATCTTAACCACCTCCAGCACAGGTGACATTGGCTGAGTTAGTATTAAGAGATGCTTTACAAACAAACAAGGCAGAATTTAATACGTTAAAGTGTAGAAAATAGGTCTGATGCTGGGTACCAGCAGAGAATATTCCATGACATGAAAATAAGTACTACCTCAAATTTATATTAACTAGAGAGATCCAATGAGCCTCAGAAATAGAACTTTCAAGTGAAACTTATAATCTCTGAAAGGACAATAAAACTTACTGATGAACACTCGTGAGGTGACTGTCTCATTCCCTCGTGGAGTAAGGAGTTTAGAAGACGGAGCCAGGTTCCCTGGAGTTTAAGGATGTTTTTAGAAGTAAGCCGTGGTTTTCAGGGTGTCAGCACCTTCCTGCCTACTTGTTCTAGTGACTAAAATCTAGTCAGTACCTAAGGTTTTTAAAAGGACAGTGTCTAAACATTTCTTTTAAGTGATATTTTTTATCATTTTGCATAATTGCTTATGGGTTAAGAAGTTGGCAGACGTGGTCTATGCCAGCACTCCAGCATTAATACAAGTCTCTAACTCAGGCTTCTTCTCACCAGGTGGAAAATCAGACATGCTTCAAGATTGCTGGTAGAGATTGTGCAATCTGTTGGACTGCTGAAGGTTCCAAATCATGTAGGCATTCTGCAACCCCACAGAGTGGTAGAATTTCTTCACTTATCACTGACAAGTTCACACCTCTTTTGGTCATTAAAATTGTAAATCTGCATTATCAGTTGCCGAAAACAGGCCAAATTAATGATATTAAATGTTATTTCCAAAGAAGTGCCATCTCATATGACCACTTTCAGCACCCAGTCACAAATGATATTTCCATCAAGCCTATGGGGCCAGTTCATATGTGGCTTTATGATTTTCAGTTTGCCCTATATCGTGCTTTATATTTGTATCACTTGTTACAATTTTGAAGTATTTTTGTATAGCATATTTTATTTTTGTGATATTTTACACATGGGATTCCAAAGACTTGAATCCCTCTAGTGTTTAAATTCAGTTGACTGTGACCAGTTTTATTACTTATTTCTTGTGTTTTCAATAGTTAGTATTTACAGAACACCTGACCAGACTCTTCAAGATTGCTTCCCCTAATCTCCCTCTCTATGCATCAAGGATGAGAGGCTCATAGTAGAGCCAAGGTGACTTGTGACTTAGCCTGTGTCACAGAGTATGTGAATTCACTTTCAAATGAGAAGTTTGGAGACTTACAAAGGGAAAGCATCGCTAAGTGGAGAAACAGTTGACTCAAGTACTCTTTTACCTCTAATTTCTCTTTCACCAGCGTATACTCCCTCCCTGTGTTCAAGACCTCCTTTCTCATCTACTCCTCAGTGGACACTGAAAAAAAAACAAAAACCTCTTTTAAAGAGCTGGTTCATAACATAAAAGCCTGAAGTCTCAGTTAAATCTGTTAACTTGCTAAGGGTAAGGGTATGTATTGTTCACTGGAGAACAGTATGCCATATTCTCCCCTTGTTTGCTGGGGAACAAGGAGAGTGGCAGCACAAATTAGCATCAGAACAGAGCTTTATCACAGTGGAATCCCAGGTTGTTTTAGGTATAAGACTCAGAAACAAAAATATGTGAAGGGATTGAATCCATCAAATCTAATAAAGGAAATTATAGTATATTCAGGGAACTTGAACCCCTGAATTGTAGTAACCAAGCTGGGGAGGAAATGGGCAGTTAAACAAAGTAGTGCTGTATCTTTCTTTCATTGTTTGATGAAATAATTTTTGCCCCTTCTCACTGGTATGTTTTTTTTTTTAAAGAGCCTGAGATATCTGAAACAAAGAGCTTACACAGTCTCCCGAGCTGGTTGGTTTTTATACCTTCCTTTACTGATTATTGTCCTTCAGTACAATACAGAGCCATTTCTTTGTTCTCACAAGCTGGCAGTTAAATTGTATGTAAATGTATGCAAATTAGATGCTGTCTAATAAAGAGAGTCATTAGGTGGAAGAAATATTTAGTTTAGAAAAAAAAAAAAGCAGGTGTATTGTGTAAAAGAAAATGTAAGGCTACAAAAAGCCCAAACTTGTGGACAGTTATAGAAAAAAAACATTAAAATAGATTTTAAAAGACTTACGTCTTCCTGACCTTTCCTTTGTGCTTATATATGTGTGTGTGTTTTTAAAATATTTACATATAAAACTAGAGGATTGGCTTCTTTCCCAGAATTACTGGAAGCACCTTCACCAGGAACATTTGGACTTGAATAATCTCCACAGCAGCATTTTCTTTCTTGAATTAAATGAATTGTAAAATGGGTGATTGGCCCAGAAATACTATTTATTTGGGTTCCTTTCCTTTAGATCGATAGGAGCTTAGTGGCTCCATGGTGGGTACCTTGCAATTGATCATCTTGGCTACTTTAAGGTTCCCCTTCCATACTTCTCCACCCCAGCCTCTTAAAGACTGCCACAGGCTCCTTAAAAGTGATGTATACTATAAGCTTCTTGAGAGGAGCCCACAGTTCCTTTTGAATTTCATCAATGCTATATTAAATGTTTAGCATAATGCCTAGCACTTGGTAAGCACTCACATTTATTTTTGAATAACTAAGTGAATGATTGAGTTGATAAATAAATGAAACATAATATCACATACATTAATAGTCAATAAGGTGGTTATGGGTATGTCAATACCTTTGTAGTCTCCAGAAAACAGTTAGTGAAGCAATTCCTCAGGTTCGCATATAGCAGTTGTATGATGTGTGTGGTGAAAAAAAAATACGTTGCTGTCCAGTTTTCTCAAGTAACAAATGTGTTGAGTGCTTACCACGTGCATCACTTCTTGTGGCAGCTATTTTGGGGGCAAAGATAAGTAAGCAGAGCAGTTTCTTTCCAGAAGCTCCTGGTTTCTAGAGGAATCAACCGTACACATACTTAATACATAGCAAATTGTACGAAGTAGAGTTACAGATAAAATATTACGAGAGCATGAGAGAGAAAGAGAGAAATTCTGATTAAAGAGGGTCTGAGTTGGTTTCTTGGAGGAAGGTGGAACTGAAGTAATAAGCCTTGAAAGTCATGAGGAGCAGATGATTGTCTATGGTGGGGTGGAGAAAAGCAGAGTTGCAGAATTCTCTAAGTTGCAGTCCCAAGCTAATAGAGATATACTAGATTTTCTTCTATTCTCTTATGAATTTGCAGCAACAGCTTGATTTTAACCTCTGTGGAAACACAAATGAGGCCTGTGATGGATACAATAATGACTAAAGTTAAATTATAACTCCAAGTCAAAATTTAATCACATTTAGCCATTAAATAGGAAATAAGATAAAGTATGCAAAAGACTTTATAACTTTTTAATTCTAAGGTATTAGAAATAAAAAATTTTATTATTCATAATGTGTAAGGTTTCCATGGTATAAAATAAAATATGTGTAATGTTTCCATGGTATTAAATAAAATTTAGGGAATAAGAGATTTAGGGACAGAATGGAATACCTCATGTATGTCTTATACCTTATAGTTTGCAAAGTATCTTTCTGAATTAGTCTTATTTTATTTTCATAGCAACACTTAAGGTTATAGAACTGGCGTTATTATTTCCATTTTACAAGTGAAGAAACTGAAGTTCTGAGAAGTTAAATGACTTAGCCAAGGTCACACAGTAGGCGTCAGAGCCAGATTTTTCCTGACAGATTGTCCAGTTCTTTTTGTATACCTCATTATTACTGAGAAACAGTGTATGGGAGAATTATATAGCTAGAGAATCAGCATACATCTTGGTTCCAATTTTGTTCCAAATATTTTTCATTGATTTGGTTTTATATCCACATTTTCTCCATTTTGGCATGAGTAAAATATGCAAGACTAAAACTGAGGGGGGAATGCATGGGCAAGAACTGATTATTTTGGTAACTGATAGGGATAGGAAAAATAATAATGGGTCTATGGATTGAAAGCATTTTGATTTATTTTCTTGACTTTTGAGTTAAAGAAAAGATTTCAACGTGAAGGTGCAAAATATGCTGCACTGAACTCATCTTGGAGGTAACCAAAGGGCTGTGGGACTAACAGCTTTTGATATTACTTGGTGCTTATTATTGTTATTATTATTATTTCTTTTTAATTATGCAAAGTGCTAATCAGTTTGATTATGCACAGTGCTAATCAGGTTAATTATGCAAAGTGCTAATCAGTTCTTCTTGAAGCACACGAGGAGAGCAGAGGGGCTGGCAGTGAATGGCGTAAGCTAGATGGGGGTAGTCACGGCAGTCACTCCTTATTAAGACAGGAGTAGACAAGATAGCAAGGGGAATTTATCCACAGAAATAAAGAGAAAAAGAAAGATAACTATGAGCACAGGAAAGATTGTGGTTTTGGCAGGATGGTGCTTACTCATAGAAAGCTGTTTTTTCCCCCTGTTGCATAGTTTGGTTAGATAGTCTCTGCTATATTTTGAAGGCACTCATTTGAGGCCAAAAAGACTGCAGAGGGAAAGAAACAGAGTATTGTATAGCTAGACAAGTTGTCAAAACAACTTATTGTAGTTGGCAAGCACCAATTCCTGGGAAGACAGTAGAGGAAGTAGAATCTAATAGACCTATACATGAAAGAGGACATCAATAAAGAGAATTGAAAAATTAAGGGAGTGCCATTCTGATAAAATAAACAGGGCCATCTCACCGCTGTATTGTTATTGGGGTGGCTGTCTGTGTAGCATATTTCCTGAGATGAACTGAAGGTTTCTTGCTGGCAATGGTCTCTATTGAGAGTGGTGATGACGAATATGACAATAAGGGTTTTATGTAATAGCTCCTAGTTGGATCAGCTTTGTTGCTGCGGAAATCAAAGTGAATTTTAATATTAACTTGTAGGTCTGTGCTTATTAAGCTGGGTGACTTCCTGTGAAGATGAGTTTATAGTAATATGTTCATATGTTTTTATAGAACAATGACCGTGGAGCTCCCTTAGGAAAACCCTTTTATTCAGTCTTCCTGTTCTATTCTGTGGTTTGATAAGCTATCAATGAAATTGTCTGATACCTACTTGTTTGAATATATTCAAAGAGAAGAAAGCATTTCAGGATTACTAAGTGAATAGTAATTTTTAAAAAGAAATGGTCTTAGTCCATATAACTTTTCCTTTAGTCTAGAATTTGAGCAGGACATTTATGTCACTTATATAAGGAGGGTCCGCTTCCCCTTTATAACCTGACAAACAGAGTGTTTATTTACCTTTTCGTCCTCTGTCTAAGCACAACTCATCTTCACAAATGCCTGTAGTGAGCTTAATTTCTAGAAATGTCCAAATAATGGTAAGAATGCTGCAGAAGCAAAGTCATTGGTGATGTTTTCAGAATAGACGTATTAATGAGATGTTTGTCCAGGCAGCATTGGTACCTGCAATAGAGACAAGCTTTCAGTTTTCATTTTTTCTTTAACCAAGATCAATTTCATTTTAAAATATGAATAGAATGACATAAATCTTTGGTTTCCAAGGAGTGTCTGGAAAGGAATAGATTGTTAGAGGACAGCACCCACAAACTGAGAAAGCCTGTTGGGGGCCCTTCGACACCTTGGCTGGAAAATTCCATTACAAGCCATCCTTCTGCTCAGCTTCATTGGAACAGGGTTTTATAAATGAAACATTGCTTCTATATTTCCCACCCCCCGAATCGAAGATAAGGTTGAAATGTTCATATTACCACTTTATCAAAATCTATTGCATCATTTATTGATAAGTTTTTTAAAATTTCTTAATGGTTCTACCCAAAGGACACCTTGCAAATTCAATTTATTGGTGGTACACTAAACTCTTGATTCCTGATAAAGGCATTCGAACAGTACCATTTATGTCCTAGGTAATGGAGATACAATTAGCCAAAAAAGAGACAAAATGCCTGGCATTATAGAGCTCACCTACACAAGACGATGTGGTATTTTTCTCATGATCTTCAGCCTTAGGAGCAAAGAGTTTGTACTTTATTTCTTCCTAGAACTTCTCTCCTTAGTAATCTATATAATTCAACTAGTTGGTCTTAGTATCTTCAATATTTACAAAATAAGAGGTTGGACTACAAGCTTTCCAAGGTATCTCCATCTCAAACATGCTATGCTAAAGCGTATTAGCTGATTATACTATAAATGTATTAGCTGATTATACTATTACCATACTAAGAGCCTTAGGATAATAGAAAGTCTTTCTTAGGCTTTGGTCTTTGAGGAAATAAAGTAATTTTTGGCTAATTCTATGGACACAGCCTCCTTGGATTTAGGCCAATACTGAATGTATAAAGGGTGGACTTTGGAATCAGTCCTGAGTTTGAATGCTGGCTCTTCCAGTTTTTATCTGAGCAAATCATAACTGCTTTGAGCCTCTGTTTCTTCATAGTTCCCACCTCACAGGATGACTATGAGTATTAGGTCAAATAAACTCTATAAATCACTGAACTCAATGCTCAGTGGCACACTGGAGCATAGCTTTGCTCCATAGTCAGTCCCGTTTACATTTCTGGCAACTGTAGTCCTTCTGGCTCTTGCTACCAAAAATATCTTGAACTAATTCAACTTCCTTTCCCCAAGCTGCTTTTTCCTGCATTAAGCCTTTACTTCAGGACTTTGGCAACTTAGGACTTGGGAATGGGAAACAACTTGAAAAGTGATTATGTCTGGGGAAAGGGTGGAGAGCTCTTCATAAAGTGCCAGAATTTCACTAGAGTAAGAGGAAAAAAAATAGAGATGAAAAGAAAAATAAACAGGGAAGAAGGGGAAATGCTTGTTGGGAATAGATGGGATGGAGAGAGGTCTGGGCTGGTAGGTGAAAGGAAGAGTAGAGAGAGATTCTGAGGCACAGGTGCTGTCCATTACCAATGTGGCCAAGACAGGGAAAAGGGATTCTTCTCTTCCTCTTTTTGGTATTTTCTTGAGAAACTGAACAAAAATTGAAATTGTTTTTAGTATGCTTTTTCTGCTTGGCTACTATTTCTTTAGATCAAAACTAGGTATAATCTGGACCACAGCTTTGTTCCTACCTTCCCACCTCCATCACCAACACAACACAGTGAAGGAGTGAGGCTCAGAATTGTTCCAGTGTTTCATAAATCTTCTTTAGACTTCTTTTGTGATTTCTTCTCTCTTCATCAGTTGTTCTTGATGTTAAGTTTAACCCCATAAATGTATAGGAGTGATGGCTAACCAATATGTGATTCATACCAGACAGCAGTGCCCTCACATGGCCTAATTACTAGTGCATGTCACCTACATGCTGACCTTAATTCATGTGTTTATACTTGTTAGGGGTCAGATTTGCAAAGCAATTTTATATTAGTCACACACACACACTTTGTGCTTAGTTTCAGAGGAAGGAACTCTACATTTTAGGCATTATTATGTTTTAGAATAATCTTTGGAGGATTAGATAGCCAATTAATCAAGATGCCTGTAAGAAATGTTAGCAAATAAACAATATCCAATAAAATACTGTTAGTCATTGTTGTTATTTAGGAATTAAGTGTAGTTCAACCAGGGTAATTGTTGAGTCATGAAATTGTTCTCTGTAAGATTAACCACTGACATACATAGATGTGCTTCAATTGGTGTGTCTGGGAACTTGTTGCCACCACAGGGCTGGGATTTCAAGGGCTACATGAAGACTTCCTGATGTAAAAAACACACTTTTTATAAGGTAGATTTTATACATTATCTAATGTCCATTTTAGAAACTTTCTCTTGTTTTTACTTTTGGCATTAAAAAGGAATTCATAAATTTACATTTTTTTTGTTTTTAAAAAAGGAATTCCCACTGGATTATGTAACATTAAGCATTTGGCTACACAAAAATTAGAAAAGCCGTGGCCATCAGGAATAAATATTGGTAGTAGCACTGATGGAATTTCACACATGTAGTGAATGTGAGAAAAGAAGAAATACTTACGTAGAACTTAGATAAGGAAATAGGCTTTTTAATAAAAATATAAATGGAGGCATTTGTTATGAAAATGGTAGCCTTTGAAATTGGCTTCCTCCTTTCACATAAGAGGAAACACCTTAAGTCACATGATTATTTTTTCTTTGATAGGAGTAAAAAATAATCAAATCAATCTATACACATTTTATTATGAAAAATACTTGGAAGAATTCTATTGGTATAAGCTAACGCAAGATGACAATTCATTTATTAAAAAGTGTTTTGAATGTCCTCTTCCATTGATCATGTGCAACTGGTATAAACAAGGATCCTGTGTATGGTAGAGGGCCTATATTTACATCCCTTTGCATACTTAGACATTCTTTAGCAGGACTAATTTATTGACAGTATTTCTCAGTCCTTTGTACAATTATAATGTGTACATCAGCAGCAGCAACATTTGAGGGTAGGTTCTTCTGTTAATGTAGCCAGAAGAATATTAAAAAATCATTGTATTGGTTTTGGTTCATTGGGTGAAATAGGTTTGCTCTGTGAGCTTTCCATTGCACAGGACAAAATGCTATGGTCAGGAGACATGAAGGCAGCTGAAGAATCAAGAAAAGCTACATTGGTTTTGTTTGGGAAGCGCCTGGCTTCTCATCTGCTTGGAAAGGAACAGGCTTTATTGCCAGTTGCCAAGTGCTCTAATGCTGAGAAGTGTGTCAGCTGTGGTTACTCTGGGGATTTTGGCGGTGATAAGCACTTTTCCTTGAGAAAAATCAGCATAGATGCCACACACTGGAATTGGAAGAATTGCTTTTATTTTCTATTTTCTTTTAAAAATCAAATTTGCTTTTCCTTCCTTTCCCAGCTGTTGCAGCTTCCTTGATTTTTAGCTCAGATGATTGGAGTAACACATGTTCACTGAAACCTAAAGGAAAGCTCATTTCTTTTCTTCCTATGTGAACCCGTTGAAGTCACGATACTGGCTAACCCTAACTGAATAATATATTCAGAAGGAAATTTGTCAGGGAGGAGTGTTCATGGGTGAGAACCACAGTGGGTGGGGGTAATAGAGTCAGTAGTTCAAGGATATCAGCGTAAATGACATACATTAGGAAACTTGAAATTGCCATCTCCAGGATGTTTTTAGCTGAAAACCTTGGGGACCTAACCTATTCCATGGAGAAGTCTTTTTATTCCTCATAATTTATAGCAGGGAACAAAATGCATATGTAGAAGTTGGATTGCCTGAATTAGTACACGGTAAGTCAGGCATTAAATAAACCTGACATTTTCTGTTGATTCTTAAGGTCATATCTGTTCCCACTGAGTTTGCCATCATGGTAAAAACCAAAATTCCCTTCCAGGTCACCATAGGGGAGGATGAGAGTAGCTTTTATTCTTGATGTCCAGATCAAACTCGTTTCTCTACCATCTCTTATTTTACATAAAGAAACTAATCAGCCGACTTAGCTGCAGATTGTGTTTTAAAATTTGCCCCCTCCTTTCTTAAGAGCCTAGTGCCTACAGACTATTTATCCTCCTCCTCTGAACCTATCTTTACTCTCATTATTGAAGGAGGCTTTGCCTTCCTGTAATTTCTTCTCTGTTGGCTTTTCTTGGGAAATCAACTTAAGAAACAATTACTGACTATTTCTGTATGACTGTTTCAGGCACTTTACATACTGTATTGGTCAGGATTCTCCAGAGAAAAAGAACCGATAGGATGTATAAATAGATAGACAGGCAGACAGACAGATTTTTGTCTATCTATATCCATCCGTCTAGCTGTATATCTATACACACACATATACACATTTATTATAAGGAATTGGCTCACACAATTATGACAGCTGACAAGTCCCAAGATCTGAAGACAAGCTGGAGACCCAGGAGAACTAATGGGGTGGCTCCAGTACAGTCTGAAAGTTGAGAACTAGGAAAGCTGATTGTATAGTTCTAATCCAAAGGCTGGTAGGTTCAAGATTCAGGAAGAGCCAGTGTTTCAGCTCAAGTCCAAAGGCAGGAAAAACTAATGTCCCATCTCAAAGGCAGGAAGGCAGGAGGAATTCCCTATTAATCCCAGGAGGCTTTGCCTTTTTATTCTATTCAGGCATTCAACTGCTTGGATGGGGGCCACTCACATGAGGGAGAGCAATCTGCTTTACTCAGTCTATAGATTCCAATGTTAATATCATCCAAAAACACCCTCACAGACATACCTAGAATATGTCTGACCAAATATCTGTGTACCCTGTGTCCCAGTCAAGCTGACACATACAAGTAACCATCACACACGCTTTACCTCATTTAATCCTTACCAAAATACAGCCAAAAGCCCTGTGAGGTAAATACTGTTGGTTATTATCACCGAATTTAATTATTAAACATATTGGTTTCCCGAGTGAGGTTACCCTTTGTCAAATTCTGTCTCTACGACTTGCAGTATAACAGTAGGCAAGTTACTTAACTTCAGTTTCCTCATCTCTAATTTGGGGATGATAATACTTCATGCCTTGTTGAGTTATTGTGAGAATTAAATTAGTTAATGCATGTAAAACATTTTGCTTTGATGACTAGGACATAGCTTACTACTCAATGAAGCCTAGCTACTTTTTATACACACAAAGAAATAAAGGCTCACAGAGGTTAAGATCCTTGGCCAAGCTCACACAGCCAGTAAGTGGTAAAAGTAGGATTTGAACTTATGCTGACTCCAAAATCATGCGTTTAGCCATTCCTCTCTACTGATCTCTACTTTACAGAGAATCAGTATAATAAGGCTAAGACTATGGTATCAGACTCCATGGGTTCAAATCCTTACCAAAAAACTTTAGGCAAGTTACTTAACTTCTCTGTACCTTCATTTCCTCATCTCTAAAAGAGAAGTAAAATGGTACCCTTCTCAGGGTAACATAGAATCAAATGATTTCTAGGGACACTGCCTTTATCTGTGAATTTTAAGTGATAGAATTTCAGGCACAGAAAGACTGTTGGGGAGAGATTTCTTCAGTTGCCCTCAAGTTATACCACTTGATCCCTGGATAGGTAAGATTTATGAAATCTAGAGAAGTATTGAAAAACATTATTGTATTCTTAATATTACAGATAATCTTGTTTTGAAACAAATTTCTTAAAAAACTTTTATGAGAGAGAGTGTGAAAATAATGGTTTTTATTCAGAATAATTTTACGTATCCTCAAAATGAAGTTGAAACCAGTGGATGGGAGGTGGAGGGAAACCAAGGAGGAGGCCATTACAGGGTGAAAACTCGAGGGCCTCCTTTTGTGACTCTCTTGCCCATTTAATAGAAGCCATGAAAGATTCACTACCTGGGACCAAATATTTCCCTTTCCAGTACATAAGACAAGAAGACTCAGAATTTCAGAATGTTGTATCTGACTTTTCAACTGTCAACCAAAAGCAGCTGAAAAGGCGAGAGCCCTCAGAACTGTTTTCCTACATATGTATTTGTTTTTAGACAAATGTGTTTGTTTGAAGGTCTGAACACCATGGAAATGGGCACCATAGAAATGCATAGTTGGGGGGCAGAAGCCCTAGAAGTGTTGACTCAATCCTTAATCACTCTGTGTGATGGATTAAATCCCACATGCTTCAGTTTGCTGTGTGTGAGGTCTTTCAGCACGATTTGTAATAAATGGCAATCCTGTATGAAGGACACAAGAAACTTACTGATTTTTTTTTCAAGAGATTAAGGAGAGGTTGATTGTCATCTGGCTGTTGCTTGTAGAAAGAGAATTCCAGAGGAAAATCATACTGTGTGTCTTAACCACCCCCCCCAATGTTTATAAACACATGAAATCAGGTTAAATTTAATATTAAAGGCAGTTTTCAGGGGGAAGCATAAAATCCATGTGCAGATAGAAGGGAGTGTGGAAATGAAGGGGAGAAATGTAGGGTTCCTCTCATGTCTAAAAGTGAGGGGATAAATCATAAGCCAATTGTGTATCTTCTTCAACACTTACTCCTTACTTTATTTTAAAATTTAACTCTTGAAGCCATAGCTAGAAATCTGTCTTCCTTACCAAGTTTCTCCTTGAGTTTCCTACCACCCATCTGCCTTCTGCAATTTGGAATCTTCTCAAAGTAGGCAGTAGTTGTGAAAACTATTGGAATCAGATGAAAATTTTATGGGAAACGTCAGATGGAAATGGCCTTTCTGCTATACAATAGCAGTTACTTTATTATTACACCCTTTTTATTTTCATAGAATTATAAGGATTCTTTTTTTTTTCTTTTTTTGGCAATTGAGATGAACAACATTACTCAAAGAAAAAATACTTAAGAAATAGGAGACCAAGAGGGAAAATACAATTGAGTCTGGAAACATTTTTGCCACAGCTAAATAAATAAGAAATGATAAGAAGTACAATATAATAAGAGATGAGAAATACTGAGGTTCAAGCAGACTGTTTTATTTCATTCCATTTAATTTTATCGGATCAAATTTGATAGAGACAATGTCAATGGAAATGTGCAAGGAGATTGGTAGTGGAATGCCTGGGGCTGTTGTATCATTGACATGAACATGTATACACAGAAAAGGAATGTTGAGTAGTTCTGAATATAATAGTGATTTTTAGATATCAAATTTCAGTTTTTCAAATGTACAGACCCAGCAGGTTGAAGCAGAACTGTCACTTGAATCTAGTTCTTGATTTCAATATACTAAAAATCTAATACATCAATACCAAATTTTTTCTTTTCTTCCTTTGCCAACAAATGTTTAGTGTTTTCCCGGCATTGCTGAACTCCCGGCTAAAATATATATTTCAGAAAGCTTAATTTTTGGAGGAGAAATATACCTTAAGTGGGCTGCTAGCAATGGTTAAACATCAAACTTAGATTGCCTTGGATTTCCTTGGTTTTCTTACAGAGTGAAACTTCCATAGCACAGCTGAAGAGTCAGTTTATGGCAGAAATATTTTCAAAAGCTTGATTTTGTGTCCTAAAAGTAAAGCCAAAAGAAATGAGATTGTTTTCAAAAAACTAAACATCTATGGTGGATTATCAGAGTGAAATAAATTCAGTTATGCATACTCACCAACAAGCCATACTTTGGTCAGCTATGTTTTGAGAGAATCTGTGTAATAGGGACAGAGCTAGCACCCAAAGGTTGACCATAGATGAGATCGCCAGCCTTTGTAGGGAGTTTGTAAGACCTTTTTATCTTCTAATATTCTGTGTACATTTAAATTTCTTTTCATTGAAATGACGTCATTCTTGATCTTATACATTAAGACTTGTATCTGGAGTCCAATTTTATGTAGTCCAAATGAAGCTCTAGAGTTTATTTGTATAGGTAAAGTTGAGAATTGACAATACGGGTAACTAAAATAGATAACTCAGACCTTTCAGAACTCACCCTGATGCCTAATTAACTTTTCAGACATTGATCAGATTGTCTAAGCAATTGTCAGCTAACCACCCACTTTATGGATACATATTTTAATTAATCAGTACACCTATATTTCTCTGTAGTTTTCTCATGGACATACAGAAAGAGACTGAATTGTCGAAGCACTGGCAAATTAAGTTGGTAAAATGGTAAATCCAAACAAACAGGAACCACTGGTTTATAAAAAATTCTTGCCTCATAATTGCATATGTACAAAGTTACCCTCCTCTCAGGTACATAAACAATAATTTAAGCTCCATAACAAAAAGACCTTGTATTTATTCCTAGAACCCCTTATAGTGCCTGGCATATAGTATGTGTTCAATAAATATTTGTTAAATCAATGGATTCTATTGTATAGAGGCTCACTGCTACCCTAGATTTAGTTACACACCAGGTCAAATCCAATCTCTTCCTTTCTCCTCCACTTTTAAGAGTAAGCATTTAGGGCTTCCCTGGTGGCGCAGTGGTTGAGAGTCCGCCTGCCCATGCAGGGAACACGGTTCGTGTCCCGGTCTGGGAAGATCCCGCATGCCGCAGAGCGGCTGGCCCAGTGAGCCATGGCCACTGAGCCTGCGCGTCCGGAGCCTGTGGTCCGCAACGGGAGAGGCCACAACAGTGAGAGGCCTGCATACCACAAAAAAAAAAAAAAAAAAAAAAAAAAAAAGGGTAAGCATTTATATAGGCTGTTTCTGACTTACAAACAGGTTGTGTTTAAAAATTCATACAATTTAGTCATTTGGAATGAAGAATGCTTCTCTCATACATACATTTATTACGAGTACTGATTCAGTATTCCCTCTGGCCCCAGCACAGTTCTAGGCTCGGGGCATACAGTAGTGAACAAGACACAATTCCCTATTTCCACTAGCTCTTAGAACAGTGCCTGGCACATAGCACATGCTCAATAATTGCTAACTACTATTCTTAAAGATTGACCCTACTATTTTCAGGGATGTTTATTCAGAGTCCTTAGTGTCTGAACTGAGCTATCAGCTTATTTTACTTCCCCAAACAAATTTGAATGGAAGCACTGTGTAAGAAAAACCAGGTGTTATTTTAGATATTTTCTTATATTATTTCATTACTCTTCCTTGAGCACCCACTTTCAAAAAGGAAAGATCTTGCTCTTTTTTTTTCTTAATGTCCTTGCTAGGTGGTCTTGGCAAGTCATGGACCTGTCCATGTGATTCTCATCTGAAAATAATGAAGAAATGTTAAAATTCAAATTCACATAGAGAACACAGCAGAACTTAGTAAATTAATGTTTGCATAGTGCTTAGAAATCTGAGGTTAAAATTGCTAAGGGAAATGTACAGAACTATTATTGCCACTAAAATTATGATAGACATTTTTTCCTCTAACAAAAAATACTTCATTTAATTGGTGTTTGTATTTTAAAAGTTATATGCAATCTTAAAGCAAATGTTCAATGTTTATCTAAAGGAAAAACAGAGATCATGTCATTTCATTATTATGTGATATAAAAAATTTCCAAGGAGTCACTAGTTTCAGGTAAATAAATGGCACTTAAGACTTTTTGACCTACCAGTCTGGATAGATGGATGATTGCCTCTTCTTGCATGAGTGACAGGTGGCAGGTTCAGTGAAATAGCTTTCAAAGGTCTCCCGATTTATGCCTCTCTTCTCTAGCTGTTGTTGGCATGGAGTAAAGTAGCGATGCACTCCAATTCCAAGAGTAAGAAGGATTTGGAGGCTTTTTGTTTGTTATTTTGGTGTGTGTGTGCTTGTGTCTTGTCAGGTCTTTTGTTAATTCCATCAATTCAGTGGTCTAACTAAAATGACAGACAATAAACACCCCATAGCAACAGGCTGTGATTTCAAACTGGGTCTGAACATACTCTTCCTAGAAAAGTGACTCCTCCATGTTGACTTCATTCATCGTCTAGAGTGTGAAAGGTCATTGTATGATACCTTCTCCTATCAGCAGAAGATGGTATTTAAATTGTAAAATTTAAGAGAAAGTATCTTAGCCCTAAGTTTTATTTATTTGAGAAATATATAGTGAACACCTACCATATGTTAGACACAGTTCTGGTCACTAGTGATGCTATGGGGAATAAGATGAAAGTCTTTGGCTCACAAAGCTCATATTTTAGAGGGGAAGATGCATAATAAGTAAATAAATATATAATTTCAGTAAAGAATAAATACTATGAAAAAAATAAAGCAGGGTAGGGTAGAATGAAGGTGGCGAGCCATTTTAATCTGATGGTTGGTGTCGGTCTCCTGAAAAGGTGGTATTTGAGTAGAGATGAGAATAAAGAAAGAGAATGAAAATGCCACGCTCTAGAGGAAGAACATTCCAGGCATAGGTAAAAAGATATCCTCAGGCCCTGAGGTAATACTTAGCCTAGTGTATGCCAAGAAAAAAAAGAACACTTTATGAACTTTGACAATCTTCAGAATCTTGAAGAGTCAGGTAGAGACTGGCCCATATGATGTACTCCTGTTTGCCTTGTACAACCTGTAGGCCTGGAGGACTTTAAGCCATCCTTACAATATAATTTCCAGTCTTAGATTTTAAGACATATTCATGATACTTTTGATTTTAGTCAAACCATAAAAGGAACAAATGCCTTCAGTCAGTGTCACAGGACTGAATCTACTCTCATAAGACTTCGTTTACTCCTCCAAAAGTGCTTGAAGAAGGAAGGCCACAAGAAAGTTAAAGCACCACAGTGAGAGATGCAGGGTGACTGGGAGGGTAAGAAGAAAGATGAAAGCATAGCACTGTAGGTGTGACTTTATTTTCAGCCCCCTCCACTTAGAAAGCATCTGCCTTCACAATCACCTGTAGGTACCTCCTACCCACTGGTTTTACTGATCTTATTAGATGCATGAGTATGAGAGGTGTCTGTTGTAATGTTGTAATCTGTAATGTTGTTCTGTTTCTGGAAATTTCTGATTGTTCTGAAAATACTGACACTTCTTATATGACAGCAATCTTTCTTAAAACGTTTTATGAAAATAAAAAAAAATAAACCACAGTTTTTGATGTATTTGGAGTTACTATCTCCTCATTAGAGGTCTATGGAAAATCGTTTTGTAAAACACATAATCAGATCCTAAATTTATCATAACTTCAGAATTTTGTATATTGGGTGTTTATTGTGACAAACACCTGTTGAAACAAATTATTCTCCCATACCTTCTTTGTTATTGGAACATGAAAGACACGTTCGTCCCTTACCCTGTTTTGTCTGTAAAAGATAGTTTAAAGCCTCAGACTTGAATCTAGATATGTAGAACAGCAGGGGGGATGATGTCTATTAGTGACATTGTAGTTGTAAAGTAAGTCTCAACCTTTGCTTTATTTATGTACATACTCCACTGTCATTTATTTTGTGCCTTTACAAAAGTAATTGAAAAAATAGTTCTTCACTAGCTATTGCAGTCTTTTGTAAAAGACTACCTTTGTTAGGGTACATCACAAACTGCAGTGTGTAGTACTGGAGGCCATGATGGGAATATTTGGAAATAGCTTGATCCCTGAAGGCTATTTATGGACTCTTAAGAAAAAAAAAAAGAGAATGCCATAAGAAGTAACCAAAAATTTTCCTCTAAATCAGCCTTTGGAGTAGTAAAAGCACACGGATTCTGAAACAAAAATATTTTTCCCTTACTCAAAGTTTACCACCACATCCCCCAAATTAAAGAAAAGAGGGAAGGAGGTGGAAGGGAAAAAGGGGGGAAAGGGAAGAAAAGGAAGGAGAGAATGTTAAAAGGGAGAAATGGGAAAGAGAATGCTTCTCTTGGCATGTAAAATATTTCTATTAAAATCTGTAGACATTTTCTGTTTTTTTCAAATATTGTTTTGTTTCATTATACAGTCTTGAAAGTTTAAAATTGACCGATTTACTGTAAGACACATTAAATAAATGCAATTTCTATTTTTAATAAAGGTAGCTCATGTTTCATGTGAGATCGCACCAGCCCTCCAATGTAATTAAGTGTATGGCTTTCTAATGCACTTCAAATGCCCATGATGGGTAGTTAATAGAATTTTTTTAGGTAAGTGTTAGGGCACCACAACTATAGTGAAACTATAGTGAGATGATGTAAAATAGATGCTACCAAGTAATGGAAATTACAAGATATTTTGGTCTAATTTGTCTAAAACTGTTCATGACAGAGAAATCTGTTTTAGCTGGATGTCCAAAGTGATAAAGGGCTGGTGTGTTTGAATGAAGAAAAAGCGTGTGAAGCAAAGACTGTACTTTGTAGGCTGTAGAACCTCTCTGCACTGCACAGGTATTCCTAGAGAGCTCAAATGTAACTTTATGGGAGGGAGAGTGTACTTGAGATTAGACTAGTAGCTCCTAAAGCAAATACGATGTCCCATGATTTCTTTTAACATCAGAAGAAGAAAAAAAAAATAACCCACAAGTAGAAACTGCAGGTGCTCCCTTTTTATTGCACCATGTAAAGAGAAAATGTAAAATGGACAAGCTTTCGACAATCATGTTCTCTTCATCAAGATGTTATTGTTATTTTAGTGAGTCCACTAAAAAGAATTATCTAGAGCTTCTTGTTTTTACTTCTTTGTGTACTTGATGAATGTGATTACCATTTTTACCTCATGTATTTAAACCCCTCTGCCATAATCCCATATTCTGCCTAAAAGCCATGTCTGTAGGAGCTGTTTCCCCTTCCCTGGAATAGTTTTTTGGGATATGACTGCATTTAAGCAGGTGCAGTAAATGCATTTTTGGCGATTTTCACTGTCGTGTGCAAGTGCAAAACATCTGACATAATTAAGCTGTGATTAATAGACTCTATTAGTAAAATAAGCTCGTTTTATGAATGACGACCTCACACTCATTCAACATAGCCTTTCTTTGACAAATGCACTGCATTCACTTATGTAGAACAGCATTGCATGCCTGGAAAGTGAATAAACATTTGCCAGGCTACCTTCCAGAGCTTTCCATTAACCATCTTCTAATTCCCTTCTTGTGGTGTGCAGAGGGAATCCAATTTTATTTTTAAATGGAACAAAGGGACTGGCCTAATACCACAAGGACCAGTGATTGTCAGAATCATGAGAAATCTTTAGTTAATTTTGGTCCTGAATTGTTCTTAGTTCTGTGTTTTTCTCACTTTAGAATTTAAAGCATCCTATTAAAAATGGCCACCATACAAGGGAGGAGGGAGTGAAGGAAAATAATAAAGAACAGTGGCAACTGAGTTGATGCTGTATAAATAAGCACATTTGCTGTGTCTCTTTTCTGCAGTTTTTATGTCCCACTGATGAGAGAACTGGTTTGAGATGTAAATTGCTTCCCTTTGATTGAACCAGGGAGGAGATGTCATGTAACTCATCTCATCAGCATAGAGCATTGTGAGCCTTTGGTGAATTATAGGATAACCCAGCTAGGAAGAATTCCTTAACCTCTCTCTGCAGCCCTGTTCCAGTGTTTAATTACCACTAAAGGGAAGTACTTCCCTTCTGTTCACCTGACTGCCTTCTGTGGTCTGAGCTCATTTCTTCTGATCCTGTCCTTAAATATTTTGTAAAGGATCACTGGAAAGTGCCACGGTTTTAACCTGCCACGTGTATCCTGTAAATTAGAATATAAAGTTGGGAGGAGGTTTTTTGTTTGCTTGCTTGTTTTAGGTGGAGAGTATTTAAAAGATTGCTTTGGAAAATGAGAAAGGGGATGAAGAAGTGACCTGGAGGCGATATTTTCCATAGTTTATCTCACTTGCCTAGATTTAGGATAAACCTGGAGGGGCAGCTCTACGTGAAACCGAGAACTGGGTAGGAACAGAGGTAGAAGTGGGGGGGTAGGAGCTCCCCATGATATCCATGAGATTGTGTTCTCTATGAGCAAAGAATTAGTAACTGGATTTAAAACAAAAGAATTGGAAATAGGCCTGCAATCAATCTAGCCTGGTATCTCAACAAACCAGGGACTTTTTTTTTTTTATATAAGAAATTCAGGGCAGATATCACAGCCCTATCATGACAGCACGGCCTTTTCTTCCTCCCCTTCTATTAAATCTACATTTTGAAGGTGGATGGTGCTGACTCATAAATTAAATTGGAGTAATACATACAGTGTATATATATTTCTGTCACTTTGTCTCAAATTAAACACGAACCTTCTCCCCTGACAAGATGATAGAAAAGTTAATTGCTCACCCTGGCTTTAAATTGGAATTTGAATTTGCAAAATGCTAAAGGTTTATGAGATCTAAATCATGAGGAGCTTAAATTACATTCCTGTGATAAAATATTAATAAATCAATTAAAACATAAGCCGAGTATAATATTACTTTTTTTTTGTAGGAACCTTGAACACAATAATTCATTAGGGTGTAGTGCAGTAACAATTATTGTATCTTTTTTTAATTTTCTTTTTATTAGTTTTTTTTGATAAATACATCATCAGATACCAT
This sequence comes from Mesoplodon bidens, assembly GCF_964165515.1. NCBI lineage: Eukaryota > Metazoa > Chordata > Mammalia > Artiodactyla > Ziphiidae > Mesoplodon > Mesoplodon bidens. The sequence goes on along the minus strand of NC_138161.1, from coordinate 61,689,453 downwards.
CCCACAGGGTGGGTTATCATTGCCCCAATGTAGCATCTAGAAATTCTGTTGCGCCCCTAAACAAGAGCTCACAGACTAAATTATCTGCTGTTACTTATCCTTGTTAGCATTAGCTACTTCTTTTGCTGAAGGGGTATTTTCCTCTTGGGAACATCTGTTCAGAGCCAACTCTGCCATTTTGTGGTTTCTGAATCTCTCCTCTAAAATGGGCATACTCATAATATTACTACCTCAGAACTGGCACAAGAATCAAATTAGATAATGTATGTGGAAACCATTTGTGGATGGTAAAGCACTGTAAAATCTTAATTATTACTATTATAAATTGGGGAATTTTGATCTCTAGAAGGACTCTTAGACATTACTTATTAACCAACCCCCTCGTTTTAAATATGAAGGATCATAGGTCCAGAGAGGTTAAGCCACTTGTCTGATGTCACACAGCTAGACAGTGAAACTGCTCAAGCTAAAATCAGGACTTCTAAATCCCAACTCAGAGTGTTTTCTACTCTTTACCCTAAACCCATAAAATTGCTAGGAAGGTCACATCAAATTTTGTATGTTATTTACTCTTATTTACTCTCTCCACATTGTTTTCTCTTTGAAGCTGTTTTGGGTTTATTTGGTTTTTGTTTTTTGGGTTTTTTTGACTGACAACAATAGTGACTTTAGGGAATAATTTTCTGAGGGCCCTAGTGGCACAAACATTTATCCCTACAGCTGTCAGGAAGGGGTTCTTTTGGCTGAGGAGATACTGCCTTGTCCTGCTGCTCCCCAAATGAAGGCACAGCAGTATGTCTTCCTCTCCTACAGGGTTCTGGTGGAAACCTCAGATGAGGAAAGACAGTGGCCTTGCTTTTTAAATACTTCTCCCATGTGATGATGGCCTGAGGATTCACTCATCACCAATTTTACCTCCTTCCTGTTCTCTGGCCCTAGATTGTGGGTTTTCCTGCCTCCCTTCCCGCCCCAAATCACTGGGATTTGCCTTTTATTTATTTTGAAAATAAAGAAAACCACCCTTTAAAACTGAACAGATCTTTTCCAAATAATGATACTTGGAAATGAATAGATTTATTTCTTCTTCTGATGCTAAGATAACTCTAGCTCAATGGATATCAGCAGATAAGAGAATAAGAGACTGAGTGCTCATCCTACTTTTCCTAATAGCATGAGATGTGATATCTGACAAGTTTTTATCATTTCATCTTTGTTTCCTCTTCTCAGCAACAGTAATGACAAGATCAACCTATTCTAGTGGTTTGAAGACTTCCATTAAATGATTATGAGATGTTTGCAAAATGATAAAGGATTATGTAAGTGCCATATAATAATATTCTGTGACCTTCTAGGTATGAGTTCAGAGCGGGTAACTTCATAGAAGCCATAATATTCACATACATAATCATTACTTAATAGTGGTATTGTTTTTACATAATATTCAGAGCATTGTGAACAAAGATAATATGGTCTCTGTCCTGAAGGTTTACGAGTGGGATATATTATTTTACACAAGAGAAAAAAAGTTACTTAAGACAAAAGGAAGTTAATTGAAACAGAGAAGCTGTTGGAACTGTAAGATGAGTAAAGGATATCAATAAAAAGTAGATCTTAAGGAAAAGTAGATTCTATAGTGGCATTTAGAAAAAAGTGAAATGGTTCATGAAAAAAAAAGCTGTTGATCAAAGTATTGCAATATATCAGTTGTCAACTGTCTTAAAACCTCAATTAAGAATGTAGAAATAGACAAAATATGCTTTTAAGAAGGCAAATGAGATTTGATGAAACCCAAGAACTTTACATATTACATAGTCCTTCAGAGTATCTCTGATTTTAAAAATGCATATTATGTACCAAACCTTATGTAGATACGATACAATTTTTTTCTCATAACAATACTTATAACATGCATTTTGGGAATGAGGAAATAGATTCAGGGATGTTAAATAAAGTGCACAAGAACAGAGAGCCAGGATTCAACCATGTCTGTCTGACTTCAGAGCTTCTTTCCCTTTTCATTACTCTATACTATCTTTCACAGCAGACTTGAGGCAATAAAAAAACATAAAAAATACACAAGAACTATATAAACGTACTGTGGAAGAGGAAGCAGGGGAAGAGGAAGTTTTATTCCTAGAGGCAGACTCACTGAAAGCAATGAGCAGTGAAATGGCAGTTCAGAGCTTAGCTGAACAATTAGAAAAATCACACAAAAGGGTCACAAAAGCATATCATGTTGTATAGGATAAACTGACCCATATGTCTGTATTATCTTTGGCAGTATCATAATACCTTATTTTTATCTGGATTATCTTTTATTATTAAGAAGCTTTTACTTTTTTGGTTGTTTATTAGTTTACAAAGCATTTTGATATATATTATTTCATTTACAGAAAACCTATATGGTAAGAAAAGGAGTATTCCTTTTCCCATTTTACAGATGGGGGAACTGAGGCTTGAGTAGGTTAAATGATTTGCCAAAGTTTTATTAATAATACATGGCAGACAGAGTGTAAGAATTCAGAACTTCTCACGCCAGTATACTTTCACTATATCAAGTCATTTCTTTAGAAAATTGGAAATAATTATAAAGATTTCCACCTTAATGTTTAAAAGAAAATTGTTTAGTTAACTAGAAAATTTACTTATTTTCTCCTTTTATTCTCTTATTGTAGAAAAAATGAGGCATTGCAGTAGCAAATTCTAGAGATTAAAGCAACTCAAACATATCTGTCGATCACCCACATGAGGTAATTTTGCAGATACTAATTGTGGTCCTCTAACTTCTTCCCCACATCTTCCATATTACTTGTCATTCTACAACCATAGCTTCATTTCATAGCTTCATCTGG